>NC_044984.1:78590880-79190880 GCF_008728515.1 Papio anubis
GCTTTAATTCAGAATTTAATTCAGGGATTAAACAAGAATACACATACACACACATACATATAGTGTACACACACATACAAATAAAACTTAAAGCAGTATCTGGCACATAGGAAGCATTTCAAAATTAAATATTGTTAACATAATTAGTCATATTAGATATTATGTGTATTCAGAATCACAACTATTTTCTAACAAAATTTAATGTTTTATATAAAAAATGATCAAATACTTCCAACTACATTCCAAATTTTAAAAAATGGTTTGTTCACAGGGAATTTTTATGAATATTAAAATTGTCTTTATTATAAAAAACAATTTTTTAATGATTAGGTAGACTACTATACTACATTATAATTAGGCTGCAATCATAACAAAACACTAACAATCACATAACAATTGAAAGCTGTTTTCTATAATCACTATTATTTAGAATAGAAAATGTCTTCTATTTTCACTAGGACATCTATTTTTTGCATCTATTTTCTCTACCTTATAATCTTTGAAAATTTTCATTTCATTTTTCAGAAATTACATCCTTATGCTCTAAAAAAAAACCAATGATGCTCCTCTCTGTAAAAGGAGAAAAGGAACTATTTCAAGGTCTATAAACATGAGTGGAGACACATATTCATAGACACATATGCTTACAAAAGCTTTGGAAAACCATGAGACTGGGTGGAGAGTTTAATGGAAGGGTGGAAGAGAATAGAATTTTGGATAGAAAGCCAAAAAGAAATCAGAGAAAAACAGTCTAAAATGTTTAATTTGTTCATTTCATTGATTCCTTCAACAATTAGCATCAAATACTCAACTTGTTAGAGTCTCTTTCAGAAGCTTTTGCTGAATATCATGTGTGTGCATTTTAATCACTGAATCTGTTGGTGAGTTATTGCAAAGAAATAAATTTAAGAAACAATATCAATAATTATGATGTCATGTTTAAAACATTCAGATCTAAATGTGTTTTTTATAATAATTGCTATCTGTTTCTGAGCAATATGTGACATTAAGTAATCAAATACTGTATTTGGAAATACCCAAAGTAATATGATACTCTTTCAGAAGGTTTAAACATGCTAGTGGTATTAATATGACTCCTTAGAAATGTTTTTTTTAGAACAAAATGTCCCTAACAGATTAATCAATAAGCATGGCTTAATCAAATGTACAGTTCACAAGGTTGAAGACTGTCATTTGATTCCCAAAACAGGGAGAGCTACCCATCCTGGAATTAATTTGTGTTAATGGATAGGGAAGTGCCTTGAAGTTTGACTAGAGTCAAACTAGTCATATATAAAACTAGACTGTTTTATATATGACAGTGGTGTGCTGGAGCCAACTTCTATTTCCCTTTGAGAGCGACTTTGTGCCAACTCCGTGTTCAGTGACAATACACTGATTGCTTCAAGTAGAACATGCTACGAGTTTTAACACCATAAAAATCAACAAATACTACAAATGAGGGTTTATTCGTCTATTTTTTTCCCTCTAGAAAGTAAGTTGTTAAATATTTACCAGCTTATCACTGCTATCTCCTTTAGGGTAGAAAAATGGCTTCACTTAATTGAGAAAATTCAGGAAATTGACTCTTTTCTCTCAAAAATATGGATGATTTGAAGTATAGGGACAGTGACTCCAATACTGGAGATATGACTACAGTACCATATATATGTAGATGCTATTAAGTAGTCCAACCAAAACCAACAAAAATAAACTGAAAAGACAAAAGCTATCAGTACTGTGCTTCCATGCTTCCATAGATATCATATATAATATCTATGTCCTATTAGTTCTAATTCTCTAGAGAACCCTGACTAATACAGGTAACCAAACTTTCCTAACCAAATTCAGAGACAATAAGAATTCTATTTCTCAGAAAATATAAATATGCTGAAAGCAAGAACAATTTTAAAGTGGTGGCTTAAGAAAGTGATTAGACAATTCCAGACTGCATCCAGGGCCTGTTTAAAGAGTGTTGAACTTTGGAGTGGTTCTTCACTTTGCCTATATATGCCAGTAGTCCTGAAACATCATTGTGAATATTTATCAACTCTCCACACAATAAAATATTGGAACTCTATATCTCAGTTTTAAACTGTGTGACACCCAGAGAAAAACAAGCTATCAAAAACAGTGTGAAGAAGAGACTCTGGCAAGTTTCTGAGTGAAGGCATTTTCTAGTCATGTCATATGTTAAATATCAGAAAGATAATGAAATTTATTTCTTACATGAAATACAAGCTAAGAGGTATCACTTGTAGCAGTAAAACTGGTAAATGGCATATCAATTTCCTTTTGCAGGCCGAGTTACTTGGTGTTTGGCTCTGAAATAAATAGTTGACAGGAGGCTGCATAAATTTGTGGAAAGTGAAAGAGGGACATCAAATGGAATATTTGATCAGTAATCTGTTACTAACAGGATTGATTCAATAAACTGAACACTAGTGAGGAATTTTATCAGGGTTGTGAAAACATTCTGTTAAGTCTTGTCCCTTGAAGGGAAGTGAACTTGTACTTCTTTCCTTCACCTCCCTTTACAAAGTACTGCAATTGTGATTTTTGAAAAGGGAGCAATTGTGGGAAGAAAATCTCAATAACAGTTCAGAATGGTAAGGAGTAACTGTAGCAACTAGGAGCCGGTCAGAAGACAGTATGACACCAATTATTTTAGTAGAGAATATTTAGTTAAAAAAAAATGTTGTATTCCTTTGAAAACAATTCTCAGCAAAATGAAATCAGAATAGTAAAAAGACTGGCTTCCACCCTTAGGGCAGAGGTTGGGGTTATCACCACTTAGAAGCTTGGAGCAGATGCCAGGCAGCTCTGAAATTTTGACCTCTGATAGATGTGCAGTGCCCAACTCATGCTGATTCATCAAGGTTATCTGAAGGGGCAAGACAAAGCTGGTTTTGCAGGTTAAAATAAATCGCTGCTCCCAGGATGAGGAAGCGTTGCTGTCAGGACACTGTCCAGAATGGGAAGCAAACAGGTGGGAGCAATCTTTTCTTCTTCCAGACTTCCAGACGCTCTCCAGCATCCCATTTGGCAGAGCCTAACAGGGAGCCAACTGGCAGAACAAAATGTGGTTTGCAGAGTCCCTGCCCTCACATCAGAGATCAGTGGATGTAAGAATGGGTTTGAAGCTGAGATTAAGCTGAAACTTGATCTTGATCAGTAGAAGCATGTGGTTTGTAAACTCATGAGCAATAATAATGGATGGCATTTTAAGTTAATATATTTTTTGTGGCTAATTGTACAGCAAGAGATAACTAATGTACTACTGTTTGGGTAAAAATGCTATTTTCAAATCCAAAGAATTCAGAGATTTTACCCCATGATTGTATATTGAACAAAGAACTAGTGGATAAACTTTATTATTAGCATGTGATAAATAGAGAATATACAGAATTATTGACTCTGAGTAAAAGTAGAACTACTGCCAAAAACAACTATGGAAATGACTACAGAATAGAGTATACATAAGAAAAATTATATATACTCAAAAAGCAAAGATGGAAAGGTGTTATAGTAGATGCCTATTGAACCATAATCATTTCTGGCAAAAGTGAACTGGGTATTTTTGTGGCCATATCTCCCTCTTTCTCATGACATAAGAGAGTTAATCCCACTCAGATAGGTTTATATTTATAACCATATCTTTCTCCTTCTTGCAATTATTGGCAAGGTACAAGCACATCATTTACTTTAGACCAGGGTTTCTCAAACTTGGCACTATTGAGATTTTTCAGCCAAATAATTATTTGCTGTAATGGGGGCTATCCTGCATACTGTAGGATGTTCAGCAGCATTCTTGGTCTCTGCTCACTAGATTCCAGTAGCATCTACCCAATCCATGTCTATTGTGACACAGACAAATGTCTTTAAATTTAGCCAAATATCTTCATGGGTATAAAATTGCCCCTGGTTGAAAAATAACTGATTAAGACACAGAGGACAACTTTTTTTGATTGCAGGAATAATTTTTTTTTTTTAATTAGATTATATGTAAGTTTCTCAGTCATTGCAGCCATTTTGCAATCACAGAAGGGAATTGTGAAAAACTCAACATTGTAAAATCAAAAAGGAAAAATTGAGAAAGAACCTTAAACACATTAATTGAGCTCCAGAATTTAGTAACAGAAGGGCTCCTAAGCCAAATAAGTCTTCCTTCTAATTCAAATTTTCTGTTTCTTGCAACAGAAAGAGACCCAACATAACATAAACTTGGTAGGAAGTAATATAATATGCTGTCTTTTCACATTTAGTAATATTTAAACTATGAAGGTCTTATTTTAAAATTATGTATCAAGTAAAAGGAAGTATATTTAAGGGCATTTGACAGTGCAGTAACATAAACATATCATATTAGTCGGCTCTCACCCTGCTATAAAGAACTACCTGAGACTGGGTAATTTATAAAGAAAAGAGGTTTAGTTTACTCACAGTTCCACATGATTTACGGGAACCATGACTGCAGGCCTCAGGAAACTCACAATCATGGCAGAAGGCAAAGGGGAAGTGGGGAGCTTCACACATGGTGGCAGGGGAGAGATAGAAAAGGGAAGTGCCATACACTCTCAAACAACCCGATCTCATGAGAACTCACTGACTATCATGAAAACATTATGAGGAAAGTTTGCCCCACGATTCAATCACCTCCACCAGACCTCTCCCTTGACATGTGGGATTGCAATTGGAAATAAGATTTGGGTGGGTATGCAGAGCCAAACCATATAATTCCTCCCCTCAGTCCCTCCCAAATCTTATGTACAACTCACATTTCAAAACTAATTGTGCCTTCCTAAGAGTCCTGCAAAGTCATAATTCATTACAGTGTTAACTCAAAAGTCTAAGTCCAAAGTCTCATCTGAGGCAAGGCAAGTCCTTTCTGCCTATGAGCCTGTAAAAACAAAAACAAGTTAGTTACTTTCAAAATACAATGGGGGTACAGGCATTGGGTAAATGCTCCCATTCCAGATGGGATAAGTTGTCTAAAACAAAGCAGCTACAGGTCCCATGCAAGTCTGAAACCCAGCAGGGCGGTCATTAAGTCTTAAAACTCCAAAATGATCTCTTTTGACTCTATATCTCATACCCAGGACAGGCTGATGCAAGGGTTGAGCCCTTAAAATCTTGAGCATCTCCAATCCTGTGGTTCTGCTGGGTACATCCCCTGTGGCTGCTTTCATTGGCTGACATTGAATGCTTGTGGCTTTTCTAGGGGCACAGTGTAAGCTGTAGGTAGATCTACCATTCTAGGGTCTGGAGAACAGTGGCCCCCTTCTCACAGCTCCACTAAGCAGTGCACCAGCGGGGACTCTGTACAGGGGCTCCAGCTCCACATTTTCCTTCTGTACTGCCCTAACAGAGGTTCTCAAAGAGAGCTCCAGTCCCCGCAGCAGACTTCTGCCTGGACATTCAGGCATTTTCATACATCCTCTCAAACCTAGGCAGAGGCTTCCAAGTCTTAACTCTTGCCTTCTGTTCACTGGCATTCCCAAAACCACGTGGAAGCCACCAAGACTTGGGGCTTGCACCCTCTGAAGCAACAGCCTGAGCTGTAACTTGGCCCCTTTTAGCCACAGCTGGTGCTGGAATGGCTGGGACACAGGGTTCCATGTCCCAAGGCTGCACAGGGTAGCAGAGTACTGTGCTCAGCACACAGTACCATTTTTCCCTCCAGTCAGTGATGGGAGGTGCTGTCACAAAGGTCTGTGACATGCCCTGGAGACAATTTCCCCATTATCTTGGCTATTAACATTAGAATCTTCTTTATTCATGCAAATTTCTGCAGCAGGCGGATTCCCAATAAGTTACTCATCTCCATCTGAGACCTGCTCAGTCTGGATTTCATTGTCCATATTACAATGGACAAAACCAATTCAACAAGTTTCTAGGAAGTTCCAAATGTTCTTGTTGCAGGACATCAGGGACCCCAAACAGAGGGACTGGCTGAAGCCAGGGCAAAAGAGCATAAATTGTGAAGATTTCATGGACATTTATTAGTTCCCCAAATCAATACTTTTATAGTTTCTTATGCCTGTCTTTACTGCAATCTCTGAACATAAATTGTGAAGATTTCATAGACATTTATCACTTCCCCAATCAATACTCTTATAATTTCCTATGCATGTTTTCACTTTAATCTCTTAATCCCATCATCTTTGTAAGCTGAGGATGTATGCTGCCTCAGGACCCTGTGATGATTGCGTTATCTGTACAAATTGTTTGTAAAACATATGTGGTTGAACAATATGAAATCTGGGCACCTTGGAAAAGAACAGGATAACAGCGATTTTCAGGGAGCAAGGGAGATAGCCATAAGGTCTGACTGCCTGCAGGGCTGGGCAGAACAGAGTCATATTTCACTTCTTGCAGAAAGTGAATAGGAGAAATATCGCTGAATTCTTTTGCCAGCAAGGAATAACCCTGGGAAGGGAATGCATTCCTCAGGAGGAGGTCTCTAAAATGGCCGCTCTGGGAGTGTCTGTCTTATGCAGTTGAAGATAAGGGATGAAATACGCCCTGGTCTCCTGCAGTGCCCTCAGGTTTGCTAGGATTAGGAAATTCCAGCCTGGCAAACTCTAGTCAGACTTGTTGTCTGCTCTCAAACCCGGTTTCCTGTTAAGATGTTTATCAATGACAATGCGTTCCCAGTGGGACGTGGAACCTCATCAGTAATTCTAATTTCACCCTGGCCTTGTGATCTTGTTCTGCCATTTGCCTTGTGATCTTTTATTGCCCTAGGAAGCATGTGATCTCTGTGATCCACTCCCTATTCATGGCCCCCTCCCCTTTTGAAATTCCTAATAAAAACTTGCTGTTTTTTTGGAGCAGGTGGGCATCACGGAACCTGCCAATATGTGATGTCACCCCTGGAGGCCCAGCTGTAAAATTTCTCTCTTTGTACTCTTTCTCTTTATTTCTCAGACTGGCCAACACTTAGGGAAAATAGAAAGGAACCTACATTGAAATATCAGGGGCTGGTTCCCCCAATAGTTCTCACAATTTCCTGTCTTCTTCTGAGTCCTTCAAACTGTTCCAACCTCTGTCTGTTACCCAGTTCCAAAGTTTCTCCCACATTTTCAGTTATTTTTATGCAGTGTCCCACTCTCCCAGTACCAATTTCCTGTTTTATTCAATTTTTACACTGCTATAAAGAACTACTAGAGACTGCATAATTTATAAAGTCAAAAGGTTTAATTGACTCACATTTCTATGCGGCTGGGGATGCCTCAGGAAACTTACACTTGTGACAGAAGGTGAATGGGAAACAAGGCATATCTTACCATGGTGAAGCAGGAGAGAAAGAGAGAGAGCAAGGAGGGGAAGTGCCACACACTTTCAAACAACCGGATCTTATGAGAACTCACTCACTATTACAAGAACTGCAAGGGGGAAGTCCCCCCATCCATAACTCAATCACCTCCCACCAGACTCCTCCCTGACATCTGAGGATTACAATATGTGATAAGATTTGAGTGGGGACACAGAGCCAAACCATATAACAATCCATATCAAATTCTGGTAATAGAAAGCAGGATGGGTGGTTGAGGAAGTGCCATTACAATAATTTCTTTACAGTTCATTCTGGGAAGTCAATCAGCAGTTCTAATGAACAAAATAATACTTATAAATGTAACCACTAGAACTTAAAATGAAATATGAACTTTTCAAATTACTGACAAAGAGAAGCAGATTATAAAACCAACATATTTCATATTTTGACATTTAACAATTAAAGCAGTGTTGAAATAGATTGCTTAATTTAAATATTAGAATAACATTACAATTAACCATTAGCATTTCATAGATTTTCAAGTTTTATTAGCAATTCAACAAAGTGATTTTCAAATTATATAACAAAGCAAAATATTACTGCATATATAAGAGATATACAGTAAAAATAATGATTTAAGTGTGGCAAATTGTAAATTTTTTCTAAAATTATTTGCTGTTCTTTCCCATATTACACATCTCAATGAATTGCCTTGTGACTTAAAGCGGCTTTCTGGAGGTATGGAGTTTACTTCCCCATCCCAGTGACATCCCTTGGCTATATGAATAGCTTTGGCCAATTGAATGTGAACAGCTGTAAAATATACTGTACCTATGATGAGCAGAAACTTTAAGGGGTATCACATTATTCTTCAGCTCTTTTATGCCCATTCCTTCCCACCACAATAGAACATAGGTTTAACAGTTAAAAGAAGCTCCTTCAGTTTGGATCTTAGATCAAAGAAGACATAGAGGTAAGCTAAAGACAATCTACAGTGACTTACAGTCCTATACAATGAGAATCAAAAATTAACACTGGCGATGGTAAGCTACTGAGATACCGAGTTTACAGTACTGAAGAGGAATTTAGTAAATGCTATCTAATACAAAATCTGATACCCTAACAATACATCTAAGATGTAAGGCAATTGTAGGGGTATTATATATTAATAAACTGAAGAGCTTCTTCTTCAGGGCATGAACTTCAGCAAATATTCTCTATGGCTGCCAGAAAAACAATTCTTCTGAGAAAGGTCATATTTTTCTTTCATACTTTGACTTTAATTTCCCGGAACTTGTTTTCCTACAAATATCATCTGTATAGTTATAACAAAACAATAGATCCTAAAACGTTAATTATAGTTCTAAAAGATCCTGAGTTATTTCTATATCATCAAGAGAAAATTTGTGGTCTTTTGTAGGGGGTGAAATATTTGAATTTCATTTAACAACTATTCTTACATAAAATGTGTAATAAATAACAACAATAACAAAATACATATTACATATTCACTCAAGTTCTATTATAAGTTTGCATTATATTAGCTCAATTAAGGCTCCTAACAATCCTATATGTTTTAACCCTATTTAACTAATTAGGATATTGTGACTCAGAGAGGTTAAGGTCCAACATAATAGAAGTATTAAGTGTCAGAACTTTAACTCCAACTGTGTGACTTCAGAACCTATCCTCTTAATGTCTATATACTTATACACATTTCATTTTTTAGGAAAAAAATATATATTCCAGGGTATTCTAAGGTATGGGCAATGCTTATCTTTCAGTAAACAAAAGACTTAATCAGAATACCAACATGTGTCCAATATTACATTATACCACAGAACATATATATTTCTTAAAAATAAGTAAAATGGAAAATACCTGATATCTTTGAATATGACAATTTATGAAAATAGAAAATTGAATGCTGACAAAACACAGCTGTCTAGATTTTGTTAGGTGAATAGTGGATGCTCTTGTTGTCACCGTGAAGTATATTTTCTTAGATATTTTATAATAACAAAACACTTAAACTCTGGTTTCTAAAGTTCTGGAATGGCTTAATTATCCAAAAATTTGCATGACCCGTATGTTTTATACACACTTTGTTACATATTTGGAAGATACTGGCCTGGTGTGGTGGCTTGTGTCTGAAATCTCAGCTACTTGGGAGGCTGAGGTGGGAAAATTTCTTGAGCCCAGGAGTTTGAGGTCACAGCGACATATGATAGCACCATTGTACTCAATCCTGGGTAACATAGTAAGACTCCATTTCTAAAGTAATAATATTAATAATAATGAAGAAGAAGAAGAAGAAGAAGAAGAAGAAGAAGAAGAAGAAGAAGAAGAAGAAAAAGATAAGTGCATTTTCATAATCTTTTTGTTCTTAACTAAGTTACAATTTGAGTTTTTACTACATTAATTTAAAAAAATACATTTAATTCTTTCCTCAATGACTGATATAATTTCATCTGGATAAATTTTATCTAGGGTAGAAATTCTGAGATCATGGAAGTTAAAAATATCAAAGACCCAACTGTTAATATGCACATCAATGATTATAATTTTAAATTAAATTAGAAAAATCATTTTATGGACATAACTTTACCCATCTTTTGTCAATTTATCCTTTTTCTGCTCATAGAATGGATCGCATCTCAAAATTAACTCTAGTGGGAGTAGGACTTTTTTTGTTAGAATAAATAAAGACTACAAAATATCTGAGGAAACAAAGTAGAAAACAATCTTCTGGAATTCATCTGCATATTTTCTTAAACCCTCTATGTCCTGGGCAATTTGGGAACTTTCAGGCGAGTCTCAGAATTTTCCCAGATTCACTTTTAAATATTTTTCATATGAAGTTCTACAAACTAACTTCTAAACCAGTTGCTACAGGTCTGGGATTTTTGTAACTAAAACAAATAATATCTCAGTATCCTATCGAGGATTTAGAACGTCTTTAACACTGAATCTCAGTTCGGACTGAGACTGGAACTTAAATTCAACCATAACGGGCTTAGTCTTTTCTGAAGGGAGTTTAATCTTTGAGATGTAATATAGCCTCAATAATTTCTGACCTACAGGAAGTGTCATGATTGGGAGTCAGGAGGAGAGAGAGGTAACATGATAAACCAGAGAAAAGTAATTACAGTGATAGGATTCAATCAGATGCGTATAAGCTTCCTCAGGACAATAAAAAATACAAATCATTACATGTTCAAATCTTCGCTTCCATTTAGTTTGAATGTTTCTATTAAGAAAATAATTTGGCTTACATTGGCAGTTCTCCAAAGAAGGTACTAAAATTTTAAATTATACTTGGTAAAATTAGGCCATTTAGAAATATCAACACATAAATTGTAGTTATAGAGTGAACACATGTAAGAATTAAGTCTAACTTGGGGGAAGAGTGGACTTAAAATGATCCCTTGAGAATTTGGTAAAAATTAATTAACTATATTGCTTATGTACTTTGTATCTCAGACCCCCAAACTAATGTGGCCACCTCTAATTGCAGAACTTGTAAAGCCATAAAGCCATAGTCTTCAAATAATAAAATGTTTAAAATGAAATGTTTTCTAATTCCAGAATTGTTTAAACAAAAGAAGGCAGCACATAGAAAGTTTTTATACTGTTTTGATAAGTTTCAAAGGCAAAATCTTTTTTTTTAAGGAGCCAGTCTAATGAAAATATTTATTTTATTTTTCATCAGAGCTGGTTTGAGAGATGAAACTATTAGATGTATGTCTGTTTCTGTCCTACTAACATTCTTTTAAAGTTTTCCAATGCAAAGGGATGAAGACATCTGTGAGCTCAACAGAAATAAACTTGCGCTAAGACATAGTGAGGGACCTACCTTGTCATCACAATGTGGAGGTCCCCAAGCAGAAAGCCCTAGAAGCCTCAGGGAACCTTGCTCATTCCAATTCAAGGGTTTTGAGCCGCGGCAATGGAGAGGTTTTGGCTTGATGGAAATGGAACTTTCAAGATTGTTGGCTTACCTAACCCGTGGAGACATCCTAAGACATCTATTGCTCAAGCAAAACTGAGTTAAATATAAATTTTCTCTAGTAAGATCATTATCTTGAAAAGTCTTAGTAGTATCTCAAAAAAGAAATTAGAGAAGGTTATTTACAGGTTTGGGTTTCTGGATACAAATTATTCAACATAAGAATTTCAAGGTAATTCGCTTTCAAATTGGGCTAATTCACACAATTATACTTTAGGATAAAAGGACATATACTGTAGTAGAATAAGGGTCTGAGATAAATTTTGATAAAAAAAAGTTATTTTTTTCCAGGTGAGAAAACTGTTATCCAAATAAGAAAGCTGTTTGCCTAGAGAGAAAATTGGTTGCTTGGTTAAACTGGTTTATACAAATATTCTAAAAGCAAACAGTGATGGTCTGTATTTGTTTGTACTTTTATATCTCCTACAGTAAACAGATAAGTTAGGTTTACACAGGTGGTCTTGGTTTTAGTGTATATTTGGGGAGCAAGGGTATGATACCAACCTATACTTATAGTTTTGAGGTACAATTTTCCTATACGTGTGCCAAGTTTCTTATTATTACTTTAAGTTTTTGATATCTTTTAGAAGATATTAGTTTCATTTTGAAATTTGTCTAGTGTATCGCCATTTTAATTTATAGGATGCAATATTACATGGATGCTTTGAAAATCCCTATTCAAATGAGTACCCTATCTGCCTGCATTTTCCTTTATGATGTATACAGTTGACATAATTTTTCCACTGTTTTTCTGGGAACTTTTCTTCCACCCGCAAATTTCATGTGTTTAGAGTAGAAGCAGACATTTTTAAGCTTGACCAAAGACAATTAAAAGTCTCTTCTCTGGGAATTTATTGCTAAGAAGTAAGTTACTTCTTAGTGACTCATATGACAACTAAAATACCCCCAGAAACCATATTTGTGTGTGTTTTTGAGTGCACATGCATGTTTGCCTTATGGGCCAGAATATCAGCGGATAAGTTGACCTCCAGAAGTTGAAGAATGAACCAGATATTTAGAAAGTAACCATGATGAGATGAATAGGAAAAGTATTGCTAGTATCCGGACTGGCTACATAATTTGTGGGCTCAGTGCAAAATGAAAACATGAGCACTCTAGTTCAAAAAGGAGGAAAAAAAGTGCTGTTAACAGGCACTGAGATATAAACTTTTCAACCTTTTCTTGGTAGTCTCTCTTTTAACATGTCATTGCATTTTAAAAATTATCTTAATTAATGTTTTGCTCCTTTGTAAACAAATGACACTTGCAAGGCAAATAAGGACCCTCAGAAGTACCTACTGAAGCAGAAGTTCTTGGTTGTTCTTTTTGCCAGTCACTGGACAGAGATGCTGTGACCCAGAGAGGGGAAAAAAAGCAATGTTTCTTTCCTACAAGCCAATAGCCCCAATCTACAGTGACGGAAGCCCCCCCAGGGGATGGTGACCTCTGCACTGGAATGCACTTAGTAGGTGTACTGACGCAATGGTACAGGACAACCTCAAGCTGCAGAGTAAGTGGCAGGGCAGGGGCCAAGGTTTCCAGGGGGCAGGAGTAGCAGGGGTTACTGGGCAGTTGAGGGGTGATACGAGCAGGCCAGGGTGCCAGAGAACAGGGAGAGTGTAGCCTGGGGGAGAGGAGAAAGTGGAAGGTGGGACCACACAAGCACGTAGGCTTCAAACCCTGACATGTTCTAGTGGCCTATCAAAATTCACTTATACTGTGCAATTTCAAAGATAAAATCCTTAATAATTGATTTTATTTTATTTTGTATAGAGACAGGGTATCACTGTGTTGCTAAGACTGGCCTCAAGCTCCTAGCCTCAAAGGATCCTCCTGCTTCAGCTTCTTGAGTAGTTAGGATTACAAGCACAGGTTACTGCACCAGGCTAAGAATTTTCAGGGAGCAATTACAGAATGTTATATCTTAAACACAGGCTTCCTGGGTGAAAGTCTCCAGATTGGTCACAAACTCATGAACCTGGCAGGTATTGTGGTCCCTTGTTCCCATTTGTTCCTGAGGCACAGCTGTGTCCATATCATTGGATTTTTGGAGACAGCTATGTATCCTTATAACTTGCTGTCATGTTTTTTTGCTCAGGGTAGCCAGAGAGAAGATAATTTATATTAAGAATCTCATTCACTCAATGACCTATTTCTCTCCCATTCCATTCTTCTTCCTTTCTACTGTCCCCTCTCTCCATCTTCCTCCCTCTTTCTAACTTTCTGTCATCCTCCTTTGAATGTTTTATCCTAGGATTTATTTTGGGATATGTAGTCATGAAATACCTACTATGCCTCCAACTCTCCACCTGTGGTATGGGAGAAATCAAGTTACCTCAGAGAGGTATTCCCTCCTTAAATTCATGATATTCTCGCATCTTTTCAATTGGAATAATTAAAAACATGCTTATAAATTAATTTAAGCTCATTTATTGGTTCAGAATTTATTAAAACAGCAAGAAATTTTTTAATTAAAATGACTGTCTTAAATGTAAACAATCCTCTGGACTTTAAATAATATGAGAGTAAATAAATTATTCTATTTATTTATCTTTGAAGAGTGAATGTAAAAATGGTGCAAGTAAATGTAAATAGAAAAATAACATTCATGTTCTTAACAAAGCAAAGCATATCAGATCTAAAAGATCTGTAGGTAGAAAAGTGATCTTTCTCTTTAATAGTTTCTGTTTCTTATGTTGAATTATTAAACGAACCATCTCCAAACCAAAGGCATTAGTATTCAAAATGCTAGGGGATATAATAGTGGTTTAGAAAGCGTCTTTGAATCAAAAAATCCCATCTAGCAAATTTAATATACTTAGGCCACAGAATATATTCTTCATTCTTAAATAACTGCCAAAGTACCCATAATGCTGATTCAATCAAGACTTTTTCAGTAAAGGGCAGTGCCTGTTAGCACGTTAACATTCATAAAAAATGATGGCTTTTAGAAGCACATTTTAGAATAAAATGGAAGAGTAGTCTTTGTAGGCTTAAAAAATGGTCACAGGTCTAATATCTCCCATAATTCTGAAACACATTTCCTGATTCTAAAATAATACAATTATTGATGTGCTCTGTGACCTAGAAAAAGACTGCAGAACAAACCAGAAAACCCAAGAGAGCAGTGTCTCTGATGAAACAATGAATCTATTCTCGATTATTGTTTTATGTTACATTCCATTCTTGTTTGTTAATTTGAAGTTTATAAAATGCCCATCACTGTCTGAGCAATGATTTATCTGTACGGTTTTTTACTGTATTTTAAGTAGTTTTAAAACATACAACTCTCTAAAAACCATGCTAAAACTAAAATAACAAGTAAAGTTATTTTACTTAATATTTTTAAAGACAAAAGAACTTTAAATCTTCATCACCAACACTATTATAACCACCATCTGATCTCTTGCCATTCTTACTCTTTCAAGATTGTGTCTTTATAATTGCCTTTCTCTCTTGTGTATTCATAAACTCTTACTTTCCATTGACACATTATTCTCAGGAAATAAACATCTGCCTGTCTTTTTTATATTAAGTAAGAGTTTCAAAGGAGTCAGAGGCTCTTCTAAAGCCACCACAATTGAGCCTACTATTTGCCACCAAAATTCTTCATGCTGGTGGAACAGTTGATGTATATTGGCTCAAATTCCTCACCTACACCACTCACTGGGCATACTAACCCTATAATGCTACCTAAATTACTTTTTCCAAAGACAGGTAATGACCTAATTGCCATATCACAATTCAGTCATCTTTCAATGAGATGTTTGCTAGCATGTAACCATCTCTTCTAACCATCTCTTTCTAACCATGTAGAAAACTACACACACACACACAGAAACACACACACACACACACATCATCATCATCATCATTATTACCTGAGCATCAAAGATAACATTGCTTTTGCTCTCTTTCAATAAATCTGTTTACTATTAAATTCCTTTTCACAGTTTCCCACATTTTACTTGATTTTATATTTGACAGATGAAGTGCCCTTAGGTCCTCACTTCTCATTTTACATAGTATCTTTGGGCAACCCACTCCATTCCCATGATTTCAAGTAGCTAGCATTAAAATGAAATCTTTTCATATTTGGCCTTTAAAATATTGACGTGTTTCCCCTCTTTTCAGAATATCCTGAGATTTTAAAAATATAGAGTATTGTTGAATTTTGACAAATAGCTATGTGGCATCTATTGAGATGATCTTTTTTTTCTGTTTTACTCTCTTAATAGTCACATCCACCTTGCACACATACCTTGCACACTGAATTTTTCAAAAGTTACATTTATCTTGCATACTGGAATAAATCTAACTTGGCTGTAATGCATTCTACTTTGTACACATTGTTGGATTAGATTTGCTAATACTATATTAAGAAAGTTTGCAACTGTGTTGATGAGGATATAGTTCTGTGGATTTATTTTAATTGCTTTTAGTATTAAAGTAATGTTGGCATTAGCATCACAGAATGACTTTTGAAATATAATCTCTTCTGTAATTGCCATTTAACTTGTATCTCTACTTCTTCCTTCATACATTTGGCCTTCTGTTTGGTATAGCAGAAAGGGTGATCCAGTTAAAAATATAATTTAGATCAATTTCCATTCTCTAATACTAAATGAGTACTCAGTACCTTTGTTTCTAAAGAAGTGTCAGACTACCAGTCACAGAGAGTTATTTCTTTTTGAGAATGACAGCTAAAACTATTCCTAACAGGTCAGTTGCAGACAAAAGAAAACAATTCTTGCAGGAATGAGTATAACTAAGTCAAAGGTGGCTTACAAAGTTTTTGTAGTCCTAAAGTGGTAGGTTTTAGATGAGGCTTCCTACAACAATCCTCAGACTTCAGGGTCATGCTGTTACTGCTTTGACTGACCAAGGTGCTGCTGAGGCCTCTGGAAGCCAGCATCTCAGGAAGCCTTGCCAAAATTTGTATCAATGAATGAATGCCTTACACCATGCTTCTCTCCGCCCTAGCATATTTCGATTCTGAATCAAAAATTACAAATGTGCATCAGAGTGTAGAATTGAAATGATCCTGAAACAACCTACCTACAAGTGAATTTAGAAACGTATACTTTTTGTGTGTGTGCATGTGTATTATACTAATTGTTGCTATTTTTTCTTAGTTTATTTTTAGCTTTATAACTAAGAAGGTACACTTAAAGAGATTGGAATGAGCAATAAATAAATCAAGTTTCAGATGAATCCCCTTTTGAATAGGAGCATTGGATTTGTGCATTGTGGCAGCTCTGCTCCATTAAAAAATAATGGCTTCTGCAACTAAAAAAAAAGTGCGTGTGTGTGTTTATATATATATATTTATAATATATATATATACTATACTATTATATATATACTATATATATACTATATATAATATATATATAGACTATACTATTATATATATAGACTATACTATTATATATACACTATTATATATATCTATATATATAATATATATATATAGACTATACTTTCAGGTTTCCTCCATAATTAAATGGCATAAAAATGGAAATACAGGAAAAAATCAAGATTTGTATTCTCTTTGAACATTTTGATATTTTTATGAAGTTATATATTTTAATTAAATGACTCGAATATTTAAATTAAATTACTTTATTGTGACTTCATACAGAAAATCATGATGTATTTGTAGGAAAAAAATGCTGGCATTTTTAGAATAAAATTTTTGGTTAAAATATTTGATGCAGTTACTCAACATTTTAGCTGCTAAGAATGATACAGAACTTAAAATTAATCAATTATGTTCTAGTGATTAGTATGTGATATGTGTGCTAGCTATAATATGAAATAATTGAGATTAAGGTTTCTGCAGTGTAGTACTTATCAACTTTGCCTCACAAAATAATTGAGGCTATTGTCAAAACTCATCGAAGGAATTGGAGCACTATGTATTGCTCTACCAACTAGTCAATAATGAATTATAAAATCAAATTAAATAATTTTAGTGCTTACTACAAGAGAAGGAAAAAACACTTTGCAAAATTGTGAAGTATTATGTATTTCATTAAATAAAAAAGAATGATGCTATGTATTTTGGAAATTCTAATACTAGCTTACATTCCTGTATTTTTATATTCAAAATGTATGAGGATAATGTTCTTTTGGGCTTTACTCAGTTCTGCTAGGTTCAAACTTACAAACATACATGTGCAAACACACATGTAGATTGTCTATTATAACAATGCTCAAATTATAGTAAACTGATTTTTTATTATTCTGTTCTGGAAACAGAATTGAAAAACAATGTCATTATGTATAAAACATCATCACAGCTATTTTTATTTAGATTCCAAACAATATTCTCATTGCTATATTTATACCCTTGAATGGACTTATTTTATATGACTCAATAGATTGCAATATTTAACTTATTATTTTTATTCATTTTTATTTCACTTAAAACGTTAATGTTTGCTAAAGAGAAAATAAAAGTTCATCCTCCCTCACACAGCTTTCTAAATATAACTCCCTTATTTTAATCCCTATATAAAATGTTGATGCCCAGCCATATTTTGTTTATAATAAATTCAGTAAATAAATCCAGCAACACACTTGTTCATGAACAATAAATGAAGGCAGACTTATGAGTAAATACTTCTTGTCTCAAACTGAGTGTTTCCTAAGTTATATTTGAAATATTTCATCAACATTTAAAAAGTTATCTTAAATATTCCACAACAAAAAATGGCAACCAATTATAAATAGCGTTTTAACCCAAGAACCAAAATATCCCAAACTTCTGGATTATGATACTTTGGCCCATAATAGATGCTGTGACTTTCTGGTAAGAAATGATGGCTTTAAGGAAAAAAAAAAAAACCCTGCCTAGAAGGTAGATTTAACAGACTTTACTTTCTGTTTTGAATTTAGAAATAACCCCAGACAGATTTTCATAGCATGTCAAATTATCATTAAATAAATCAAGTTAGGAGATTGCTGAACTATATTATTTAAATGAGGTTAACATTTTTTTAAGTCAGTATTTTCTGTTAGCAATAAAGACTGCTCAGCTACTTCAGTCAATTCTCCATCTTTCCACACAAACAGACTTACACCTTAGGAAACAAATACTGTTTGCTTTTAACATATATATGGGAAGGATGTTCTGATAAATTGGCCGAACTGTTTTCTGAGTTGAATTTATACAGAAATTTTTCTGTCAGTGTGAATAAAAATCACCAGGAAGTACATCATGCTATTGTTTCATCACTATGTATATATAACATAATTAATGAATAATGGTAAACACTCAGACTTCTTTGCTTCAAATAGAGCTTGGACAGGACTCTTTAATTTTAAAAAGCACATTGGCTCAATACTTACAAACTTACCTGCTACTAAGAGTAACTCTTAGAGAGTTGAGAAATTACTCATTGAGAAATTGTTCAACTAGTCCAAACCTACACACACCTATTCATCATTTAGCTTCTGGTTTAGAACATCAAAACTATTTAATAAATAAATGTCATAGGACTCAGTAGTGGATATTTTTACAAAGACAATCAACAAAACATATTGATTCTCAAAACTATGTTAACAATGTTTGCATGTGTCAAAGGTACAGGGGTTGAGAGTACTGGTAGATATTTCTGAAAATAATAAGGTTCTGCTCCCAAGAGCTTCTTTGCTTATGAAGCTCTTGGGAAATAGAAAAATCCTATAAGTCATCAATTATAAGGTACATATTTTTCATATTGTAACGTTTACATTTAGGATGCATGTTACAATAAACAGTGCATTAAAATCAAAGTTTGTCCATCTATCAATGTCACATTTTTATCATTGTTTCAATATGCATGAAACTTGGTTGTATGATTAAGAAGATATTAGCGTCAAAACGTACAAAGTGGGAGGCTGTGGCTTGGAAGAAAATCTCAGAGGCCATACTGGAGCACTCTCTTAAGAAACAAATTACCAAATCCTCTTGATGACAGAGAATGATTCTGAATATCAAATATTGACAATTCAAACTGAAACATAATTCAGTAAAAGTTGAGTCAGAATTTGAAATAGTTCCAGAAGTTTATTTCACTTATGTTTTCCTTTTATGTACACACAAAAGTGCTACATCATTAAATGTATGTTTAAGCCTAAAGGGATATTTATACTAGTATAAGATAATTCTAAATAGAATGAAATACTATATATCATATTAATGATATCAACAGTGATTTTTGTTTCCTTTGAGGATTAGAAATTTTAGAACCGGACACAGCCAATGATGCCTTAGATTTGATAAAATATGGCCATTGTGATATAATATGAAAACTAAGATAGAGAAAAACACTGAGCTACGCAAGATCCAATGAGAGTAGTAAATTAGCATAGCCTGTGGAAGTAAGGGGAGTATTTGAAAAAGAACTGACTATGGAACTGAGCCTTGAAGGAAGACACACAGATTTTTATCTGTAGGAGAAAAGCAAAGGTTTTCCCTATAACAGACACAGAAGCATGACATTGCATGGTGTCTAACACAAACAAAATCGCCATAAAGGTTGTTGAAGCATTTTGAACAATGTGTTTCTTAAAGTATTGTAACAGAAATATGTTCATCACTGAAAGGTTTCTGTGGTCAAATAAGGTTAAGAAAAACTACATATTATATCCTCTCCTACTTAGGAAATTTCATCATATTACATTAATTAATTAGGTATTTGCTTTAATTTTTTAAACTGAATATATTTTGACACAGGATATACTCTTGGGAAATGTCAGGGTAGAGAACAGATTAAAACGGGAAGGGTGTAGTGATGGGACTGATTATATAAAATAGGCCCTTAGGCCTTTTGCATATCAAGTAAGATGTTTCAAAGAGTTTTGGGTTTTCTTATTGGAGAAATTATTGGCCATCAAAAAATGAACAGAGAATCTGTATTTGAAATAAAAAAGTTAAAAATAAAAAAACTGAGATTTAAAAAAATTAATACAATTTAATGTTAGCTTTTCAAGAAGAAGGAATAAATCATTTGTTCTTCTTCCACTACATAATAGGTATGCAATGTGAATGCTAATAATATAATAGACTTGCCAAGTGTAACTAAAATAAAATAGAAAGAAAAAACAGTATTGGATATATTATTGATTTTCTCTGAATCATCTTCCAGCTAATCACATTTTAAAATATTCACAAAACTATTGAAAGATAGATCAACATAATGCAATAGGAATTAAATTATCAAAGAATAATTCCTGTGATAAATCCAATTATTTTAAGGAACATTAAACATAATTATTACTATTTTTGAGACAGTGTCTCTCTTTGTTACCCAGACTGGAGTGCAGTGGCACTGCAAGAACTCACAGCAGCCTTGACCTCGCAGACTCAAGTGTTCCTCCCACCTCATCCTCCCAAATAGCTGAGAATATAGGCATGTGCCACCATACCCCGCTAATGTTTTTATTTTGTGGAGACAAGGTCACACTATATTGCCCAGGTCTTGAATCCCTGGGATCAAGTCATTCTCCAGCCTCTGCCTCCCAAATTGCTCAGATTATAGATGTGAACCACTATGCCTGGACTAAAATTTGTTGATGTAAAGGTAGAATGTTTGGAGGTTTACCTGTAAATTCAGTATGTATATAAATTGATATTTACACATAAAATTTGACGATTCATTTAGTTTGCAACCCATTTTCCCAAAATGAGGATTAATTATCCACCCCCATTAAAGCATATCTTAGAACAGGTTCATCGCTTACCTTCCTTAATGTGACTTAGCAAGACAGTACTTTGGGATACATTGCCAGGTAAATTATGCTGTATATAATCATTTGAAAGCTTACCATCAGGGTCTGTTAATCAGCTCAAAATAGTTGGAAAACATTCTACTAAGGTATTACAATAAATCACTTCTCCAATCTCACTGATTATATTATTTTACTTTCATATAAAGATGGAACCTTGAGTGTATTAACATCATACAAAGCCTGAGGATGCATTAGGCCTGGCTTTGCATTTCACTAAATATGAAGTTGGGCAATGCTGTTAAGACCACAAGAGAAGAAACATGACCTTCACAACATTAAAAGAGTACATGCTGGTAAAATATACTGAGCACTAGCAAGGGCTCAAAATATTGTTTTAAGCTAAGAGATGTAATTGGTAAGTAAATGCACTTTTGACTGCCCCATGTTTTACACATGATTTTGAAACTCTGATTCTTTTTACTTTTTTAGGTGTAAAATAAAGGTACAATAGATGTATAGGGAATAGTACAGCTGCAGTTCTGAGTAACTTAGTTGACACGTTTGTTTTGTTTTTTCCCCAGCAAGAGTAACAGCAGCGGTGGCAGCATCTGGATCCTTGATTGACAGCATTATGGAAAGTTACTGGTCAGATACTCCTTACTTAAGTTGGCACCAATCAACTTGACTGGGAATCAGTCAAATGGGGTGAGGCAAGGGGGACTTCAGGAGAACCTTCCCAGATGGATGCCAAACTCCTTTGATAGCCCTGTCGTTGTGAAGAATTTCTTCAAGTTTATGTGTATAAGAATAAAATCTTGTTCAAGTTTATGATGATTTCTTCCACATGTTAAGACCCTTTATATGACACAGAACAAAGGCCAAAATCATTCAAGTAGAGGCAAACGGAGGGTTCAAAAGATCTATTGGCTGACACACAATTTGATGCATTATTAAACTACATATTTCACCATGTGATAGAGAATTCATTTTTCAACGTGCTAGATGAAATGAAATTTCTACCAAAATGAAAGAACCCTTTTGAGATGTCAGATTTACAGCACAGCTGAAAGATTAATGACTTCAACCCAGAGAAATTTTATTTACAGATAATACAAAGAAAGAACAAGCTGATTTCATAGGTTGACACCAATGAATGAACGGAACATTTATCTAGTACAACTATCACTTTCTCTTAGATGCCAAGAGCAAATTTGCCGAGGTTAACCACAAATGAAGATTTATTGTATATAAGGGTTAGATGAAATACTAAAAAACCTTAACTTTCTGATGTTTAATTCCTCTGCAAATGTCTGCTTTTGTCAGGCTATGCTTTGAGACCACCAATGATAGAAGTTCTCTACTTTCTGAGGCAGACAAATGAAAGTATATCCTTGTCTTTCATGGAATTTATTAACCCTCTAGACAATGAGCTCAAACAATATCTGTGGTGTCTGATACCACTCATGTTAGTCTGCTTTCCAGATATTTGAAGGCAACCATTTTATTCTACCACTCCTCCTATTTTGACTCATTGCCATTTTCAGGACAGCTGAATCACCTTCCAACAATTATGGTTTATATATTTTATAACTATTTATTTCCCTTGCCTACATTTCAATTTGAATATAGTTTCTAAAGTGTAATTCTTAAAACTAAGATTAAATTTGAACCAACCATTCTAACACATTTAATAATTACAAGCCAAGATTCCATTAAATAATACAAGTACTAGTTAATATGGTAGATTCAAGGAGAAAGAGAATCCACAGGATATCCCAGAGATATCAAATCCAAAGTGTTGGGATTACAAGTGTTTAGAGACAGAGTTTCACCACATTGCCCAAGCGAGGCTCGAACTCCTAGACTCTAGAGATACACCCCTCTCAGCCTCCCAAAGTGCTGGGATTGCAGGTTTGAGCCACTGCTCCCGGCCTACATTCTATTAAAGAATTATAACATTAAGTTATAATTGTCTACAAAGGCAACAAAAATTAAGAAAACCTGATTTGATAGTACAGTAGCATGACTATTGTTAATAATTTATTGTATGTTTCAAAATAGCCAAAAGAGAATTGAAATGTTCCAACATGAGGATAAATGTTTGAGGTGTTAGATATTCTAATTACTCTGATTTGATTATTATACATTATATACATGTATCAAAATATCACATGCACCTCCAAAACATGTACAACAATTTTGTTTCAATTAGAAATTTGAAAAAGAAACTGATATCAGTATGTATTCTAAAGAGCAAGGTGAAATTTTAGAAGAGAGATGACTTGATCAAGTCCCCCATATTTTTAAGAGAGCAAAAAATAAATTTCCTGCAATGGTGGAAGCACAGATGTATGAATGAAAATAATGTAGACAGCCTCACTCATGAATAAGTTACATATATTGTAGAGAATCATGGAATAGAATGGGTGCTTGGAATGGAATGGAATGGATGTTTGAAACCAGAGTATTATATCTAGCAGTAAGATGTACCTTATTTTTAAATAAAAATATAAAAATTTGATAATGATTTCAACAGGTGCAGAAATTGATATTCAACATTTATTTATTATCAAAATTCACACATGTTAGCAAAGAAGGAATAGAAGCAAATATCCTTCACAAGATCAAAATTAAACAAAACCACAAAAAATGCATATATTTTAGTAAATAGAGAACTATTAGAAATATTTCCTTTAGTGTCAGTAAAAGTAAAAATATCATAATTGTTTTTACTGCTTTTCATATTACATGGGTGGTTTTGTATTTATAATAATAACATATACAAGAACTGGGGGTGAGAAATATTTTTCTTCATCAGAAGATAATATACTTATTTGCAATGGATAATCTAACACAATTTTTGATTACTTATTAAAATTATACGTAAACACAGCAGTCTCATGGATATATATGCATATAAAAAACAATTTTATATGCTACTGAAAACTAATTGGAAAATATAATTTTAAAATAACACAGTAGTAGGAGTTTTTTTTTATTACTTCGAAATAGTAAAATATGAAAAATATTTATGGATATAATTATACGTTTTAATGAATTTTAAAATAAGACTAAAATGTGTAAAGACATATCGTATTTATAAATAAAAATGTCTAATATTCAAGAGATTTCAATTATCTATAAATTAACCTAAAAATTTGAAGCAATAAAATCAAACCCACTAAGGATTTTTTTCATGAAAACTGAAAAATCTTCTTTAAAATCGTATGACATTTTAAAGGCCAAGGACAGTCAACACAACATAATATGGCAACATGAAGAATGAATATATGACATAAAGATTTAAGGGACAATATTAAGCTATAAAATTCAGGGATTATGGTATATGGGCTAAGCATAGGCAAATGAATTAATAAAATGAAATAGAAAATGCAGAAGTAGAACTTCAACATTATAAAAAATACAAGCATGCTATAGATATCCCTATGAGTCTAAAAGGCAAAGAAAGTCCTAGAAGATGCCCATATAGGACCCAGCAAAATCCCTGCTACCAATACATCCTAGAGAAACTTACTTATACTTGTTTAGAAAGAGGAGTATAATGTTACTCATTGTCATATCACTTACAAAAGTAAAGAAACCCCATAAAGTAGATTTCAATACTGGAAAGTACAAATAAATTATAAAACATTCACACTATGGCATGTCAAGTGGAAGGCAAAATAAATGAACTCGATTTATATTTACCAGGATGGATACATCTTAAAAATAATTTTGTTTAAAATATGTTTGAAAACATATATTATGACAGCAAGTTTATTTTTGTATATTTGGAACAATCTACTTTTACTGTTTCTATATGTATTATGTATTAGTATGTTTGTAAATACATGCCTATATAGTCATATGCATAAGCAATATGATAAAAACAGATGCAATTGTACTTAACTTTGAAAAGGAAAGAAAAAAGTGAGATTGTGGAGGAAATTAAAAACATTACTTCAACTCTATCTGTAAAGCTTTATTTAAAAGATTTCCAAATTTGTTCAATTGAATCCCTTTTCACTGGACTGGAGTTGATGAGAATGATTGACATATAATATGCTAATATCTCTTACGTGAAGTAAGAAAGACTCACTCTTCACTTTCATTAAATTCTTAGTAAATGCTCTGCTTTTCTTACATTGTCTAATGGAAGATGACAGATTATTGCTAGTAGAACCACTTTCATACTCTCTTAGCATATGGTGAATAGATGGTTCTGTAACTTGTTTTAGAATCTGGTGGTATTTGAGTCTATATTTAAGTCTTGACCTTGGGATTCTTGGGATTCTTCCTACCCTTGAGGTAGGAACAATCACATTTTGACATGCTTCTCTAATGATCTCATGCCCTATATTTTTCTCCTTCAAATGAGCCTGTAGATTCCTACCATAATTTTCCTGCCAAAGCATAATTCAAATAATGATCTTACTTTGCTTAAAGTAAACATTACTATTTTTCCATTGCTGTATAGATAGGTAAAGAGTCTACAATCTGCATTCAAAATCACTTGTAATATGTACCCAAATTGTATTTCTCACTTTCTTGCCATTCAGAATCCATGATAACAGAAAAAAATAAAAGGAGTGGGGTATTATCCTTTGTTGTTTTTCTTCCACAGTGGGATGAGAGTTTGGTAAGAGAAGGTGCATAATTATTAGCTTTTTAGGAACCTAGAATTTTCTAATTTTGTATATCTGATCATTAAAATCTGTTTTTTTCAAGGGCCATATAAAGCTTCTGATCCTCTTTGACCTATACTCTTTAAGAGAAACAAGCTAATTAAAAAAATATTTATTCCATGCCCATTACGTGCCAGACACTCTGCTAAACACTGAGGATAAAGGAATGAATGCAAAGACAAAAAGAGCAATGAACAAAGTAGACAAATATAATTTCCTCCTGCTTTTATATTCTGTTGAATATAATCTGTTATTTCAATTTCTGCTATCATCAGCCCCTCCCTACCTTACATCCAATTTTATCCAAGTGCTAGTATCCTTAAAATAATGATATTCCCTATATTGCTATGTTAACTCTATATCCCAAACTCTCTTAACTGTTTCATGAGCAGTGCACACAGCAATGACTTAATGCATATCTTGATTTTACTTCATTCAATAACGTATATTTGGTGTCATAAAATATGACAACTGATTCTAGAGTAGATACTAAGTCTGAGAAAATGTAGAATGAATAATGGCTCGAGAGAGGCAGACATTATACATGAGTTAAAGGTCTTTTGTTGAAGTTTGATATATAATATCGCTTTCTAATATGGCAAGATCGAAGGGGTCTGCATAGTCAATGAATAACCTTACGGTCAAAGATTCTGAAATGTTAGAAGAATGTGTTTTTACGTTGCTAATACAATAGCAAGGGATAGACAGGAAGAAAATGTGAAACAGCTGTGTTATATTCTAGGAAGTCTTAAATAATTCTAAACAGTTTTTTTTTTTTTTTTAAAGAAAGATTATTTGAAGGCTTATGGAAATAATCAGGTTTTAGTTATAGCAAAAAGTAAACACAAAAGAAGTGTATAGAAAAATATACCAAAATAAGTTAGTGAAAGAAGACATACAGAAAAACATAACCAGCATAAATTAGTAAAAGATACAGAACAGTAATATAAGTAAAAATCATATTGTAGTAAATTCTTATAATTTTATGTTGCTTCAGCATCCATTTTAAAAATAAGTTGTACTTTCTCACACCAGAAGCAGAGCTAAGACACCCTTACCAAAATTTGCAGTTTTCCACCATGCCCACTTTCTCAAGAGGGTTGATGCAGATGTCTGCCCTGTTCAAACACCTTCTATTGACCACACTTGTATCAGACAGCTAGATAAAACCTACCTGATTCACCCCACTGCCACCCACGCCCTGCACGGGCTGTGCAGCAGATAAGCTTCTCAGTCACAAAGTGACCTTCTGGAACTCATGCCTGCTTGCATTAAATCCACCAATTAGAAGTTCCACAGGGGCCGGGCGCAGTGGCTCACGCCTGTAATCCCAGCACTTTGGGAGGCCAAGGTGGGCGGATGACGAGGTCAGGAGATCGAGACCATCCTGACTAACATGGAGAAACTCCATCTCTACTAAAAATACAAAAAAAAATTAGCCGGGCGGGGTGGCGGGTGCCTGTAGTCTCAGCTACTCGGGAGGCTGAGGCAGGAGAATGGCGTGAACCCGGGAGGCGGAGCTTGCAGTGAGCCGAGATCTCGCCACTGCGCTTCAGCCCGGACGACAGAGCGAAACTTCGTCAAAAAAAAAAAAAAAAAAAAGAAAGGAAGTTCCATAGGAAACGTGATTCGGTAATGCCCATCGAAAGCCTTCGTTCTACAGGCCCTCGCTCTCTCGCTCTCTCTCGCGAGCCTTCCCTACCCTCTGGTTAAACATGCATGTCCTGGGTGGCTTCCCCATCCCCGTTGGCTCTGTGAACATGAGGTCATAAGGCCGTTTTCTTCCTGGGAACTGTAAGTAATGTACTGATTCTGTTATTTCATGTGTTTTGTTTCACTGCCTCCTCCATATTTCATCTGACCAATACACTCAAACTGAACTCTCCTTTCAGTCAGGGCTCTTCTAGAAAGTAGCTATCCTGGTAGGAATAAACTGAACACAGGTCAGGCAAAAGCCACAGGGTATTTGACAATATAAACAAGGTTCCTTTGAGAGAGACACTTGATCACAGGCCAGATGCTTTCACATTAGGTCATCTGACAGGATAAAGAGGTGTCTTATTAAACGCACATCAGTGTAAACAGCCACAGCTACATCCTCTGGAGCTCCTTCAGGACAACGCTACAGTTTATGGCCACTTAGAAAGATAGACACTTCAAGAACAAATTAGAGAAAAACACAGCAGATACTTATATATGAAACCTATCATATAGAGTGCAAAATACGTTTTCCTTATCATACCCAATACTTATAGCAAACTTATGAAACAGAAATATGATTACAACTTCCACTCTATTCTTTGTATTCTCAATCCAGTCCCATTGCATTGCTCTGAAACTATTCGTCTGCAATTTTGGTAGAATTTGTTGGTGTGAGACAAGATACAGTCTTCTAAGTCTATATGGGAAATTTGATTTCCAGCTACTTGGCAGGTTTTCTTGCAAAATAATTACATATTCTATTAATTAAAAATGGTTATTTATCTAATATCTATGATAATATGCTGTTCCTAAAATTTCCCACTTTAATTTATAGAATTATTTTCTGTATTAATCTACTACAACTACTGCATAACGTACAAAGTTAAGCATTTACTGTCAGGCTATGTCTAGGCCTATGTTATGCAGTGGGTCATTTGTTCTTTCTAATAACTATTTGTAGGTATCATTGTGCTTCTTATTTTAAAAATAATATAAATGAGGTAGATGAGAGCTTATCAATGTGTTGAATATTATATATTTTGTGACAATATTGATTCCAGGACATCTGACACTAATATCAGTGTTCTGAATGAATCATTTATAATAGGAAGTACTAAATTAACTGCCAGTAACAAAATATAACTTACAAAGAATGTTTTCCTAGTGGGACAGACAGGAAAGTAAATGAGCATTTACAACACAGTGTAATACTATGTTTGAGATGGTGAGTGTCTTTGTCTGTTTTGTACTGCTATAACAGAATATCCCGGACTGGATAACTTTTAAAGAACAGAAATTTATTTGTTACGTTTCTGGAGGCTGGGAAGTCTAAGATCAAGGGACTGGCATCTGTTTAGGGCCATCTTTTTTCATTATCCCATAGCAAAGGGTAGAAGGCCAAGAGAGAAGAGAGAGAGAAAAAGGGGTCAGGGGCTAAACTTGCCCTTTTATAACAAACTCACTCCAGCAATATGGAATTAATCTATTCTATTCTCTTAATCTATACGTCTTAGAGGACCCACCTCTTAATACTGTTATGATGGGAATAAAATTTCAAAATGAGTTTTGGAGGGAATGAATATTTAAACCATAGCAGTGCTATTGTATCTAAAAAGATTTAGACTTGCTATGGAGGGTTAAAGAGAATATTCTAGATGATAGAGCTAAACTGACTTTTGAGGAAAATTAGGAATTAGGCAAGTTAGGACAACTATATGGGAAGGGAGTTCTAGGCAAAAGAGAGAGCCTATGCAGTGGTTCTGATATGATGGAAAGTATGTTGAGATTGTGGATGTTTAAGACATTTAAAAAACAGGAACGTGAGTGGTAGGGATACTGAAACAATGTGAGAGAGGATATAGGGGAAAGATTGCAAAATAAAATATAATCATAGTGATAGGAAAAATGTTCTGACAACAACATGGAAGACAAAAAAGAGTGGGAAAAAGGCAAAGAAAAAAAAGTGCAGTTAGAAGGGGCTGGAATTAATCTTGTGAGCAGTGACTGTCATGTGAAATAAGTAGTATCGAAGGAGACAGGGAAAATGGGGATGACTTCAGTCATTGTTTCAATGCGAGGATGAAAGAGAAGTCTAACCAGCACTTAAATCCAGATTTCTGGCTTAAGACACTGCTAGTTTACCATATTCTTCATTGCTACCATCAGAAAAGGAGCAGATTTTGTGGTAGAAGGGAGATAATAAATCAGTTTGGGACCTGACTCCTTACTGCAATAAGCTGCACATGAGTCTCATAAATTTATTTGAGGACACATTGAGTTAAGGGTGTCTTATAGTGTATATAGATCACAATTTTTATTATAGAATTTAATAGGTAAATATGAGCTCAGGACGGAACTCAAGGCAGATAGAAAAATTGACACTCATGGGCATATGAATAATGAGTAAAATCATTGGCATGTGTGTTTTCACCAAAAAAAGAAAAAAAAAAAAAGAGTCTTTAGAAGTCATGGTGGTGGATAATGAAAACTGGGGAACACCAAGAGATAAGAACTGAGCAGACAGAAAAGGCCATGATGCAGATGCCATAGAGTATATGGAGGAGAAAGTGTGTTATCCAGGATTTCAAGACAAAAGAGCAAGTGAAGGATAAAAGTGGTCAACAGTGTAAAGTTGAAAAGGAACCAGGCAAAATAACTGAAAGTCAATATTCCTACAGAGTGACCATTCACAACTTTAACACCAGACTTGTTTCAGCACACACTTCAGTGTAAAAACCAGGTTTCAAGTGTTTGAGAAATGAATAGAAGAAAAATGTGAAACAATCATTAGTGTGAATCAAAGAGTTAATTCAATTCTTGGGTGTAAAGGAAAGAGATTATTATGGTCAAAGCGAATATGGATTTAAGGGTGTTGTTTTTTTTTTCTCTATTTTTTGTTTGTTTGTTTGGTTGGTTGTTAATTCAAAAACTAAAGCATAGTTAAATGATAAGGAAGTCTTAGTGGAGGGAATAAGGAGGAGGTGATCAGATACGAGGCAGAGATGGTGAGATTAGCCTTGCACATGTGAGAAATAGTTTTCCCGCAGAGAGACAGAGACAAAGATGGTGAGTCAATTTAGCTTACTTTGCAATGCCTCACATAACCAAAATAAAAGTAATATATATTTTTAATAATGATAACTGCATTATGTACAAATTAGAACAGAAATAGAACTTAAGATCTGTCTTTAATGGAGGACAAGAAAATAAAAAAGTAAATGTGTAAATGTTCAGATGGTATAAGGCATACAGAGCAGCAATTTAGTGGAAAACAACTTCGATCAAGAGAATCTAGTTAACCTCCCAAAGCTAATAGGTATTTGCATGTTTAATCACAGATGGTGTATACAAATTAGGGCCAGAACATGCTGTTTCTAAATAGAAACACCTCAAGTCAGTTCCAGTCCTCTTCCTTAGAAGCCAAATGCACTTTCAGCCCAACTCCTTCATTAAAATTACTGTTTTTTCAAATACCTTCTTCCAAAAATGATTGGCATAAAATGTGCATGTGTTTTATTTTCTCCTTTCCCTATATCAGTACCCTTAGAGTCCAGTTTTTTACCTAAATAGATATAGTTAAATCACATTGATTCTGATAGATTTGACTGTTTAATTTGTCTCAAACAGCATTTACTTATGATTTCCCATCTCATTCCTACATTACTGGAAACGTTTGAACAACCGCTCACTTAAAAAAGATCATTACTGTTCGTAACCTTATAAATATTTAACTATGTTTTTTCCTCATGGACTGCACCTTTTCTACTCTGACAAATACAGTTTATATCCTTTAAGTTTCTTGGTGGCTTATCTGAGTTTCTGGTCATATTTTATTTACAAATATCCTTATGCTTGTTGATAATTCATTTATGTTTAGTACCATTTTTATTTGTCTCCTCAACACTTTTGAGTTTCTTCTTGGCATCTCTCCATAATCCTTCAACTTTTCTTTCATTGCTATGCATTTCAAATTATTAAAATATGATCTTAGAATATACACTAAGTTATCACAGTCTGTTCTATGTTTTTTGTACTTTATTAAACTAAAATATATAAGTAAACAGATAAAAGACAGTTTTTTTTAATATTACAATGGTATTGCTTAAAAATGTTACTTGCTGTAGTTGTGATTTCAATTTGTACCTACAAAAAATGGGACACAAATAAACATGGGTTCCAATAGCTGGGGAACAAGGAGAATAATGGAAGGAATATAGAAAGAGAGTACAGCAATAATTATGATTAACATTTAAGTTCTATATTTATTGAAAATACTATGTTCTTTACTTATTTGATTAATCTTCATAACCCTACAAAACAGGTACAATTATAATAACCATGTAAAAGTAGAAATAAACTTGAGTTTTAGAGATTTGCCACAAATCACACAGCTAGTAAATACTGGAGCTAATATTTGAATTCTGCTTTTCTGAATGTAGGAAAGATCTGTAAACACTAAACCTATTTCTGGCCAGAGCTTGTTCTACAATTTGGATTTTAGTACTCGTTCTGTTGATTACTAATTCCACTGATGACTAGATCTATTGATAGAAACTTGGGGAATGTATTTCTGAATTACGGTTACCTCTGCTCTTATTTTGGGATAATCTTTTTTGTATTCGGTATTGGAGATTTTTTTGTATTGAGTAAGTTTAACTGCTACTACAAAGAAGCTCCAAGATCTCTACCCAAACAAGATACAGGCCTAAGTATGCCTTGTGTGATGGCCTAGAGATGGGCAGTTGGTTCAGGAGTGGGAAGCTGATCCAACATGGAAGTAGAACACTAGAGAATCATAGAGACTCAGATTTCTTTTGACTGATTATCACCTAGAATCTTTATTTCACATAAACGCATCCAAATTCTAGCCTATACAATGGAGAAAAAAAGAGAAAATGAAAAGCAAGCAATTGCCTTATAAAATGCTATCCTTAAGTACTTCAGTGGAACAAATTAATACTTTTTGTTATTGTTGAGTCAGCATCTGGCTCTGTCAACCAGGCTGGAGTATAGTGGATGATCTTGGCTCACTATGATCTCTGCCTTCTGGGTTCAAGCGATTCTCCTGCCTCAGCCTCTTGAGTAGCTGGGAATACAGGTTCCTGCCGCCACTCCAGGCCAACTTTTTTTTTTTTTTTTGTATATTTAGTAGAGATGGGGTTTCTCCATTTTGGCCTGGTTGGTCTCGAACTCCTGACCTCAAGTCATCCACCCACCTTGGCCTCCCAAAGTGCTGATGTTAGAGGCGTGAGCCACTGAGACTGGCTGCAAATTAATTCTTTTACTCCATTGAGAGAAATAAGATATACAGCCTCACCTAGCTGTAAGAGAAACTGATAAAAAGGTAGTTTTAGACAGGTTGTTAGGGCAGCCATGGAAATACGCCATTCAGATCTCCCTTAAGATAGTACAAGAGGTGTAGTTGTCTGACTTTATTCGGTTAATTCACTGTAGCATTTCGGTCAAGGTCACGCTCTCTTCGGCCTGTACCGAACTATTCACCGAGTTTGTTAGCATGCTAAACCATTTCTGCCCAACTTGCAAGTTCACTAGCAGGCTCCTTCCTGCCTGCCTTCCTTCCTTCCTTCCTTCCTTCCTTCTTTCCTTTCTCTTTCTTTCTTTTTCTTTCTTTCTTTTCTTTCCCTTTCTTTCTTTTCTTTCCCTCCCCCCCTCCCTCCCTCCCTTTCTTCCTTCCTTCCTTCCTTTCTTCCTTTCTTTCTTTCTTTCTTTCTTTCTTTCTTTCTTTCTTTCTTTCTTTCTTTCTTTCTTTCTTTCTTTCTTTCTTTCTCTTTCCTTCCTTCCTTCCCTCCCTCCCTCCCTCCCTCCCTCCTTCCTTCCTTCCTTCTCTCCCTTTCTTCTTTCTTTCTTTCTTTCTTTCTTTCTTTCTTTCTTTCTTTCTTTCTTTCTTTCTTTCTTTCCCCAAGACTAGGTAATTTACAAAAGAAATAGGTTTAATGTACTCATAGTTCCACGTGGCTGGGGAGGCCTCACAATCATGGTAGAAGGTGAAAGGCACCTCTCACATGGTGGCAGACAAGAGAAGAATGAGAGCTAAGAGAAAGGAGCTTATAAAACCATCAGATCTTGTGTGACTTATTCACCAACACGAGAACAGTGTGGGGGACGCCGACCCCATGATTTGATCATCTCCCACTGGGTCCCTCCCACAATATGAGGGGATTATGGGAGCTACATTATTATACTTTTGCTTATATTTCATTGTTCAAAGCAAGCCACAAAACCAAGGCACGAGTCAAAGGAAATGAGGAGGAAAGGGATTATATTCAACCCTTTTTCTTTGTTTAAAATGGAGGGTCTCTCTGTCGCCCAGGCTGGAGTACAGTGGCTGGGATCTCTGCTCACGCAAGCTCCACTCTCCCGGTTCTCGGCCCATTCTCCTGCCTCAGCCTCCCGGAGAAGCTGGGATTACAGGGCTCTACCTCACTACACCTGGCTAATTTTTTTTTTTTTTTTTTTTTGTATTTTGGTAGAGACAGGGTTTCACCGTGTTAACCAGGATGGTCTCGATCTCCTCGATCTCCTGACCTCATTATCCACCACCTTGGCCTCCCAAAGTGCTGGGATTATAGGCATGAGCCGCCACGCATCTGGCCTATATTCAACTCTTTACTGGGAGGCACTGCAAAGTCACATGGCTATAAGCTTTTACATATTATTTATTAATATTATAAGGAGAGAGTAAAAATTTGAGAATAACCTAATAGACAACAATTTCCCTCCAATAGAATAATTTAGAGGCAAAGATAGAAATTAAGTAATTATCAAGTGAATGATTAAATACTATAGAATTATAAATGGTGTTTTAATTGAGGTAATGATCACAATGTATAAAGTGAAAAAGATTACAATTTATTATGTAATTAATTTCTCAATTTTTAAAGAAAATTATATATGTATGTGAATATACATACATACACATACATATAATTATTTAAAATACTGACATTTTAATAAATTTTTGACAACATGACATTATATGGAATGTTTATTTTCTTCTTTGTGCCCTTTTACACTATTGTTCAAACTTCTATAAATTTCAAATTTCAAAAATAAAAATACATAGCTCTTGCAGATAAAAACAATGCCATTACATTGAAATTATATTTTATTCACCTGCTTTAATTTCCAACTTCCCAGTATCTTGAGTTCAATAACTAATAATAATTTAAATTAATACATGAGATTATTAAATTAAAAAGTAGAAAGTAATAGTAGGTTACTTTCAGTAAAATAATTGTTATCGTCTTCAAAGATGATAGCAGACTAATATCACAACTAGTAATGTCGTATTACAATTATTTTACTGAAAGTCACCTATTATTACTTTCTACTTTTTCTAGCCTTACCTGTGAGTTTTTTCACTGTAAATCTGGTTTTACCCAGTTTCTAAGTCAACCACAGGTCCAATATGTTGAGATGAGAGATATTGCGAAATAGCCTAAGCAAGATTATTATCTGCTGAGCTACAGATTTCCCATTTCTTGCATTTGTTAGTTTATTCCATGAGATTGGACATTTCACTTTATTTCCTCATGAAAAGTTTGTTTTTTTAATCAGGAATTGAAGCAAGGATCATGCATTCAGCAACTCAGAGAATTGGTTTAAGTCCTCATTCTCAATGTCTTAATCTTTCATAACCTTAAACCTGCTATTTTTCTTGACTTCATGTTTTGCTTGTTCTTAGAACTTCACTAGTTACTGATATTTTTATTATTTATAAATTATTGAGTGGTGACATAATGGTCCACTCTTATATGTATCCTTCTTCCTCTCTTACTTCTCTCAAAACAAATATATACAGTATATGGATTTTCTCCCATAACTATGCTTTAGAAATGTTAAGTAATTTGGCCAGTTTCCCCATTTATTGAAATTTAATTCTCTTTAATATAAAGCAACTTTTATTTCTCACATATTATTGATTATAAAGCTAGACTAAACAAAGTTCTTCGAAAAGTCTAAATAACTAATTTCTTGAGAGCTAATTCAACAATCTAGATATCTCCATGTTTAGTCATGTTCAGTATTATTTTCCCATAGGCCAACACCAATGAAAGTTCAGTCTGTCTTGAGACAAAATATACTTTAGTTATGGTAAATGAAGTATAAAAGAGTGTTATGAATTTTTTGCCTTACAAAATTCCTTTTGACAAGAAACACTTCTTTTTAATTTCTATTTATTTATTTTTTTAAAAATTTTACTTTATGTTCTGGGATACATGTGCAGGTATACATTTGCCATGGTGGTTTGCTAAACCCATCAACCTGTCATCTATGTTTTAAGTCCCGCACGCATTAGGTATTTGTCCTAATGCTCTCCCTCCCCTTGCCCCCAAGAAACACTTCTTACATGAGCTGAGATGATGACTTTTTAGACATGGCATTCTGGTTTGTTTTTTCATGATGCGGTCCTTAGGTAGGATAGAAAAAGCTAACATATATTATGAATCTACTATGCCAATCACTGTGCTACTCTTACATTATTTAATCCCCACACAAGCTCTTTACAATGTAGAAACTGAATTATAAAGATGTTAAGTAAATTTTTCAAGATGGCAGAAATTGTGGAGCCAGAGTTGAACCCTAGGACCATCTATTTCCAAAAATAATGTTCCTTTTATTAACCAATGATGCTGAATATAACAATATGCTTGAAAGAAAATCATTGGAAAGGTTCTAAAACCTTCTTGGATATGAACAGTGTTGGATATTTCATATTAAATGCTATTGTTTAGTTTGGTCACAAATCTCTGATGCTGCTGAAATAGTTGACCTAGTTGATCCCTCTCAGGCAACACCAGTAAAGAGTTTTGACTTTCTAGTAAATTGAAAGGAGTTTAATAGGGGATGTATTAAGCGTTATGATAGGAGAGAGCAGTGAAGTGAGCAACAAATTTTAAGACAGGTATCATTTGAGCACAGTGTGTAGATAGCTTCCATAAGAACGTGGCCAATTAAGAGTTTACAAGTGAAGGCCGGGCGCGGTGGCTCAAGCCTGTAATCCCAGCACTTTGGGAGGCCGAGACGGGTGGATCACGAGGTCAGGAAATCAAGACCATCCTGGCTAACACGGTGAAACCCCGTCTCTACTAAAAAATACAAAAACCTAGCCGGGCCCAGTGGTGGGCGCCTGTAGTCCCAGCTACTCGGGAGGCTGAGGCAGGAGAATGGCGTGAACCCGGGAGGCGGAGCTTGCAGTGAGCTGAGATCCGGCCACTGCACTCCAGCCCGGGCGACAGAGCGAGACTCCGTCTCAAAAAAAAAAAAAAAAAAAAAAAGAGTTTACAAGTGAAAAAAAATGCTATTTAGAAATAAAAACAAAATCGTCATTTTTATGACATAAAAATTTTGCATAAAAACAGTTCTTAAGGTTTATTTTATTTCAAACTTGCTTATCAATCTTATTTTTAATAATTTCAAATTTTACTCAGGGTATGTTGCCCAACTTTCCAGTTCAGAAATCCAGTTTAATCATAGTAAAGGCTTTATGAGTGCATGTTTCTGTGACCATTTTAGACTTGCAAGAATTACTTCTTCTTAATAGCAGATGCTGGGTTGTCCTTGTTGTAACCAGATATTAATTTTCTTTTTAATATTAATACACTCATGTCTCCTCCTGAAATATTTGATCACCATAATTCATGCTTAATAAAATTTTCAATTTTCAAAAAGGTTTAAAAGAAAATGGCTTAATTAAATCACTACTTTTTTATTTTTTGAATGTAGGATAAACAAAAACACACTAGTATAGTTATTAAATCAAAAATAAAAGTTGGATCAAATGATAGCATTTGCCTCAAATTTAAATTTGACCTGCTTATTTTTATCCACAGTTACCTAATTCCTTCTAAATCTCTTAAAAGTATGTTTGGATATCCAAGTTAATAGAATTATCGATCAATGATGTATTCAGTTTGGAAACATTTACTAAGTCAATGACATTACAAATACATTCATTTTCATGTTTATAATTCACTGTCTTTCCAAAGTCCATAGTGGGATATTTGCTTTACCAAAATTCAGATTAACTGGTAGAAGTATAGTGGCATTTTCTTAGGCCTCCTCTTGGAGAATAAAGAACAAGAATGCATAAAACACAGCTATAAATAGAGAATTTCTTCCTTTCACTATCTGAAAGACGGTAAGTGTCAATTGAGGGTCATTTTGCAGAGAAACATTAATTCATCAAGTGAACATCACTACTGCCAACTCAGTTGAACATTGTGCCAAGTGCTATAATAAGAAAGAAAAGATGAGTAAGATAGCATCTCCTGCCAAGGATTCAGACTAATCAAAATAACAAATGTTAAGTAGGTAATTAGGGATCCCAGTTCAATATTTTGAACTGAATTTATCTGCTTTCCTAATTAAAATTATTGTGAAAGACATATAAACTCAAATCAATAAACACAACAGCAGTGGGGGACCATTAGTAGAAAGATGGTTGTAGCAAAATCTGGAAGAAAAAGAACCAATTGTGTAGGCTGATAATACAGGTCACTGGAAGCCATAGACTAGGACATGCTCTGAAAGGGCTGATGCAAGAGAAAATAGGTTATTTATCAGTTCTGAATTTCACAGGATTTCTTGAATAAGAGATAGAGGCCATGATATAAAAGGCAGAACACCTGTCAGCACCACCCCAACATTTATGTACACAGGAAGAATAGAAAGCAAGCTTCTACCTCACAGGAAGAATAGAAGGCAAGCTTCTACCTCTTAGATAAATACACACAAAACAGTTGGGATTACATGATTGGGAAGGACTAGAGTGGAATTATACCCCAGGATGAAGCATCTGAATTTTGGTATTTGAGAAAGTTCAATATGATGAAAGACTCTTCACCAACTCATCCTAGAATGAAGTGTAACAGTTGGCAATGTCCACTCAAGAATGAAGAACACAGAGTAGTTTCTCTGTTTTGCTTTTTTTGTTGTTGTTGTTTGACGGAGTCTCGCTCTGTTGTCCAGGCTGGAGTGCTGGAGTGCGATGGTGCAATCTCTGCTCACTGCAACCTCCGCCTCCTGGGTTCAAGTGATTGTCCTGCCTCAGCCTCCCGAGTAGCTGGGATTACAGGTATATGCCACCATCCTCGAATTTTTTTTTTTTTTTTTGACGAAGTCTCACCCTGTTGCCCAAGTTGGAGTGCAGTGGGGCAATCTTGGCTTGATGCAACCTCCACCTTCTGGGTTCAAGTGATGATCCTGCCTCAGTCTCCCGAGTAGCTGGGACTATAGGCACGTGCCCCCGTGCCTGGCTAATTTTTGTATGTTTAGTCGATATGCGGTTTCACTATATTGGCCAGGTTGGGCTTGAACCCCTGACCTCATGATTCACCCATCTCAGCTTCCTAAAGTACTAGGATTACAGGTGTGAGCCACTGCGCCCGGCCTAATTTTTGTATTTTTAGTAGAGGTGAAGTTTTGCCATGTTGACCAGGCTGATCTCAAACTTCTGACCTCACGTGATCCTCCTGCCTTGGCCTCCCAAAGTACTAGGATTACAGGTGTGAGCCACCACGGCTGGCCAAGCTTGATTCTTAAATATAAAATAATTAATAATTTCTGAAAAACTTGACAAAAAAGCTGTAAAATGAAAATGAAATATCAAATAAATAAAACAAAACTGACAATAAACTATACAATATTCAGGGAACTGAAGAAAATGCAAATTTAAAAGAAAACCTAAAAATCACAATCAAAACAGACTAGAGAAGATAAGTTAACAGATGTTTATGCAATCCGGGATCCCCAAACTGCAACTAAAACAATTGCAGTAAAAAAGAGAACAGAGAAAACTGAGCATTCAGAAGACAGTATCAAAAACAATTCAAGAACATTTCTTAAAACTCAACTTCATATAAATGTTTATCCATAACAATGAGTAAAAAATAAAAAAAAATAAATTGAGCTTAGATTGCATTTCACAGCATTAATTATTTATAGAAAATTCTGGAAGTTTTAAAATTTTTTTCATTTTAATTTTCACAAGAAATAAACTATTTCTTCTCTTTGAAATAATGACTTATGAATATAACTAGGTCAGTAGTAGTAATAATTATAACTAGAATAAACATATTTTCTTTCAAATTTTGTTGAAATATTTTATATTTCGTTCACTGTTTGTACATTACCAAGTTAATTCCAGATTTACACAGAGCAAGAGAGTCCATTTATTTTAATTAATCACTGTGCTTTAAAAACTTGTGATTTATCTGTCAAGTCAATAAACACATTGGTGAAATAGATGGAGTCTGCTTAGTTTCTGCAAAAAATTGAAGATACAGTTTGAACAAATTATATGGCATTTCTGAAGTTTTTGCATCTATGCTGTGCTCTCTTTTAAGAAAATTCTTACATGTTTTTAAATGCATTTTACATTTAAAATTATATGCGTGAGTATGACCATCATTACAATTTCTATTGTAAATGTAGATTACTTGAAAGGTTTAATTATATTTTTTCAGAAAATATATAGGTATAAATTACCATATATCTAATGCTTATTTTTGCTAGGTACTGTGTTACATCTGAATAAATACAAATATAAACTAGCTATTATATAAGAGACCATAGAAAAATTACATGATTTTAAATTTGGTTTCAGATCTATTAAAATTTAATTAAAAATAAGTAACACACAAGTCAATTTATTTGGGTACATTTAACTGCAATGTAATAAAATTGCAAAAATTTCTAGGCTAAATGAAACTACTATCTCCAAATAGAATAGGGTGCTTTGAGAGACAATAATCTGTACAGGAAAATGAGAGATAGTGAGTTCTATCTTAATATTATGAAGAGTTTCTGATATACCAACCTCATATATACGAGGTAAGGTCTTGCTCATATTGATGTGCTTTTCATTGAATTTATCATAAAAATATTTAAAACAACAGCTTTTCTATTTGTTTAGTGGTCTTTAAAATTTGTTTTTGAAATACACACGATAATACATTACCTACCCAAAGGCCACACACCTACAACCATATGACCTTTGACAAAACTGAAAAACAAAACAAGCAATGGGTAAAGGACCCCCTACTCAATAAATGGCACTGGCATTGCTGACTAGCCATATGCAGAAGACTGAAACTTGACCCCTTCCTTATACCATATATAAAAATGAAGAAGTCAAGATAATTAAAGACTTAAATATAAAACCCAAAACTATAAAAACCCTGAAAGACAATCTAGACAATACCATTCTGAACATATGAATGAACAAAGATTTTATGATGAAGGCACCAAAAGCAATTGCAACAAAAGTAAATTTGACAAATGATATCTAATTAAACTTAAGAGCTTCTGCCCAGCAAAGAAACTATCAACATAGTAAACAGACAACCTACAGAATGAGAGAAAAATTTTGCAAACTATGCATCTGAGAAAAGTCTGATATACAGCATCTATAAGAAACTTAAACAAATGTATAACCAAAAACAAAACAAAAAAAAATCAAACAATTCCTTTAAAAAGTTGGTGAATTACATGGACAGTTTGTTTTTGTCAAGTGACATAATTTATTCAGCACCTACTGGGATAAAGTGGCTGTATTAAAAAATAAAGACTAAACAATGAATATACATTGAATCATATAATTGATGAAGTCTTTGAAAGCATTTTACCTAACAATGTTCTCTTTGCTATAATATTTAGTTTGTATTTTTTTAACTTTCAAGTTCAGGGGTACAAGTGCAGGTTTATTACACAGGTAAACTTGTGTTGTGGGGCTTTGTTGTACAGATTATTTCATCACCCAGGTATTAAGCCTAGTACCCATTAGTTGTTTTTCCTGATCCTTCATCTTCCTCCTTCCAACCTCCACTCTTCAATAGGACCAATAGGTGTTGTTCCTCGGTATGTGTCCTTACATTCTGATCATTGAGCTCTCACTTATAAGTGAGAACATGCAGTATCCAGTTTTCTGTTCCTGCATTAATTTGCTAAGAATAGTGACCTCCAGCTCCATCCCTGTCCTTGCAAAGGACAAGTTATTGTTCTCTTTTTATGGCTGCATAGTATTCCATAGTGTATATGTGCCAATTTTTCTTTATCCAGTCTGTCATTGATGGACATTTAGACTGATTTCATGTCTTTACTATTGAGAATAGTGCTACAATGAACATATGTGTGCGTATGTCTTTATTACAGAATGATTTATCTTCCTTTGGGTATATACCCAGTAATGAGATGGCTGGCTCAAATGGTATTTCTGTCTGTAGGTCATTGAAAACCATCACACTGCTTTCTACAATGGTTTAACTAATTTACACTCCCATCAACACTGTAATAAACCTTCCTTTTTCTTTACAACCTTGCCAGCATCTGTTATTTTTTGACTGTTTAATAGTAGCCATTCTGACTGGTGTGAGATGGTATCTAATGATCAGTGATGTTGAGCCTTTTTTTCATATTATTGTTGGTTGCATGTATGTTTTCTCTTGGAAAGTGCCTTTTTCGTCTCATTTGCTCACTTTTTAATGGAGTTGTTTATTTTTCCTGGTAATTTTGTTTAAGTTCCTTATAGATGATGGATATTAGACCTTTTTTGCGTATGTTGTTTGTAAAAATTTTCTCCCATTCTGTATGTCGTCTGTTTATTTTGTTTATAGTTTCTTTTACTGATCAGAAACTCTTTAGTTTAATTAGATCTCATTCATCAATTTTTGCATTTGTTGCAATTGCTTTTGATATCAACGCTTTTCAAAAGAAGACATACATTCAGCCAACAAACATATGAGAAAAGGCTCAACATCACTGATCTTTAAAGAAATCCAAATCAAAACCACAATGAGATACTGTCTCACATCAGTCAGAATGGTTATTATTAAAACTTAAAAAGTAACAGATGCTGGTGAGGTTGTGGAGAAAATGGAACACTTATACACTATTAGTGGGAGTATAAATTAGTTCAACCATTGTAGAAAGCAGTGTGGTGATTTCTAAAAGAGCTAAAGACAGAACTACCATTTGACCAGGAAATTCCATTACTGGGTATGTACCCAAAGGAATATAAATCATTCCATTATGAAGACACATGCACACATACGTTCATTACAGAACTATTCACATAACATCAATCTAAATATTCATCAGTGATAGACTGTGTAAAGAAAGTGTGGTACATATACACCATGGAATACTATGCTGTCATAAGAAGAATGAGATAATGTCCTTTGCAGGATGGAACTGGAGGCCATTACCCTTAGCAAATTAACACAACAACAGAAAACCAAATACTGCATGTTCTCATTTTTAAGTGGAAGCTAAATGATGAGCACTCATAGACACAAAGAAAGGAACAATAGATATGGGTGCCTACCAGATGGTGGAGGGAGGAAGGAAGGAGAGAAGCAGAAAAAAACAAAAACAAAAACAAAAAAAACCTACTGGGTACTAGGCTTAATACCTGGGTGACGAAATAATCTGTACAACATACTCCCTGTTACATCAGTGTATCTATATAACAAACCTACACATGTACCCCTAAACCTAAAATAAAAGTTTAAAAAAGAGGGTATTATTTTAGTCGAACAATCTACTTAGTAATATTAAAGTTGGAATTAAGCCAAGAAAATTAAGATTGTGAATTCTAGTATGATGAAGGATTCTGATAAAATAGTTCATGTTACATTTTATAGATCCTTTTCTTTTATACCCAGCAAAAATTAAATATACCAATTTTCTAATTATAGAATGTGTGTGTGTGTGTGTGTGTGTGTGTGTGTGTATGCTGTATAAACAGTTTGTTGTAATGTCACTTTTGGTCTTTCCCACTAACTGTAATCTCTAGGGAAGATGAATTGTACTGTTTGTCTGTTTATCTTCTGCCCTTACCACATTCACAGGCACTTTGTGAATACTTAATAAATCGTTGTTTGGCCAACTATTTTCAAAGCAAATTTAGGGTGACATGTAGGTGCCCTTTGTGTTTTGGGTAGCAAGTAGTGTTTTTTCCAGAAACTACTGAAACAACAGATGTTAATTTTAAAATAAACGAAGCATTTAAAAATATTTTTAAATAGAAAAATATTTCTTAAGCAACTAACCACGTTAACAATTAAAACTGTATATGGAGATTTGCAAAGCTACATTTAAAACAGGTTCTATAATAAGTAAAAGAAAAAAAAGAATGATTAAATAACACCGATGTTGCTGTTAAAAGAGTAAGCAAATGTTTCAACAAATTTATACACTACTAGTTAAAAAATGAGCAGAAAAAGTTTTTAGAATTGTGTTTATTATATAAAATGTTATTTACTCCATAAATTTGAAAAATTTAAGAGTTATGACTATTAGTTGACCATGGACCCCTCAAACCATGCCATATTCTTTGTGCAAATTTGTCACAAATAATCCATACAATTCATGAATAGGAGGAATAGTGCATCAATACTCAAGACAAAGTGTGAACACCTGCTACCCACAGACTGATGTAAACTGTAGAAGATTTATACTTTTCACACCTCATTTCTTTCCTCCCACCCAGTCAAAAGGAAAGAAATGTGAGAGAAGTCACTGGCAGACCTAATATAAAGTGAAGAGGAGAGAAATCATTGAATCACATTTGGTTATGCCGTGACAGATTAAAGAACAGGTAGCCGAATGCCCTATACCTAAAAGGAAAACAACATGCTGAAGGGCATTCTACAGTTCCTCTGGTGTTGGTTAACTGTCTTGGTACAAGGTGAGGAATGATTTACCACTGACTGCTTGGTAACTTTGCCATACAAAGTCAGCATTGTCTTAAGTACCAGTGCATAGATTAGATCAAGCATTGGCTGTGAATTTAGGTAGATCTGGGTTCAACTCGTTCAAGCATTTCTACCTCTATGACACTGCTCAAGTCCCTTTTCTCAATTTCTTATCCACTCTTATACAAATGTAGAAAACAATATGACTTCTACTTAAAAGTATGGTATATGTTAAAATAATTAGATTTAATCTGTGTAGGCTTACATAAGTTTCCCAATCTAGGAACAATTGGCAATTTGCCTCAGATAATTGTGGCCTCTACCTGCTAGGTGCTAGTAGCACCAAACCTTCCCAGTTGTGACAACCAAAAGTCTCTCCAGACAGTGCAAACTGTACCTGAAGGGGCAAAATTGCCCCCATTTCTCCACTGAGAGTAACTTTGTTATTGTACAGTGCTGACATCAATGTCAGGGAAATGCAAAAGACACATGTCAGGTGAAAAAATTTGAAAAATTTCTTTTTTTTTTAGAAACTGACAAGCATAGTATTTTAGAATGACAGAATCAGAGAGTTGTAATTTGTTATGAATAGTCAGTACAACTTCTAATTTAATAGTGAAGCCACATATGCCTGGAGACCACAGATGTTATCTGAGATGCTAAATTCTTAGTTTCTTCTTTTGAAAAATTAGGCAGATGGGCTGGATTTTACCTATTTTTTTTGAAAATTTACAATTTAAAAGATAAGTTATAGGAAACAATTGGAATCACTAAACAATAGAATTGTTTAACTTAGCCTTGTTTTGGGAACATACAGACTGTCTGAATGGACATCTCAATGAAATGTTCTAAAAGGCATTTCCACATCAGATAAAAAGAGTAAAAATCTGTAACAACTCTAACTTCATGCATCTAATAGCATTTATTTCATTTCTTCCATACACAATTGTGAAGCAAAGTTGTTGCCTACCAGCCACTTGCTTACAAAGATGTTGAGTCTCTTTGCTGACTTCAGCCAAGCTGATGGCACCTTTTACTTGTCAGATTGCTTGCCATGACTCACTCAGCACTTCTATAAGTTCAATAAATACAACCAAGTGAAAATTGCAAAGAAAGAAAGTATACGTATGTTCTCCAGATGCAATTCTGCTACTATAGAATCGCTAATATGGTCCAGGCTCAGGAAATTTAATCTGGAAGACACCCAGACAATATGGAAACACTGACTCTGTTAACGTGTAGAATCAGCTCAGAATCTCTGAGACCATACCACACATAGAAAGTTTCTTAACAGAAATCGTTGATTTATTACTGTGTTCTTAGATATATAATATCATAAGTACTATTAATAGTTTTCTTGTCAATGTTGTTTTCAACGAGTTCTATGATCTACCACAGTTAAACAATGGGGAATTACTAAGTAGCTACCATTAAAGCGGTCAATATCCAATTTATTAATACTCTCAAATGTCACTCATTCAGTCAAATATTTACTTATTGACTACAGCTTATTTATCTTCTGTGTATAAATTTTCCTTTTAGTTAATTTGACAGTCTCACCATCAGATAGACAGATAGATAGATAGATGTAGTAATTTATATATACAGACATTATAAATATAGATCAAAATATCTCTTTTTAGACAGATATTTAGGTAGATAGATATTTGAAAAGAAGTGAAGAGGTGACAGGGAAATATATTTTGGAAAATTTTTAAAACATTGATAGTTTTGTTCTGTTGTAAATAATGAGAGCTATTCAGCAATAGAAGATGTCATGAAAATTAATGAGCTGCCCACTAAAGAAACACTCAAGCAAGATGAATTGCTCCAAGATGTGATTAAAGGAGTGGTTAAGAAAAACTGGACTTTCAATGTCCTTCGGTGAAATCCAGCTAATGAGAAACAACCCAAAGAGTGAGGTTTGCTTTGGCAAGTAAACGTAGATTATTGATACTTCTTGCCTTTGACCACACCGATGAAAGTTTTCTGGATTTATGACACAATAGTAGAGAAGAAACATGTAACTTTGATTTTTTAATTCATCCTATGTCTGGTTTTGCAGCATCACAATGTATTAATTTTTCTTTTGGCTAATTCATTAAAATAGTTTCCATTTTCCATAAGACTGTTGTAAGCAGCCTCACACATCTAATATAGTGACCTTTCCATAATTCTTTTGTATAATAAATCTTTAACCTCACTCAATTTTCCCCAGTGCAAATAGACCAAAACAAAAACAAATTTTAACCTAATACATGCATTCATGAATACTTCAACCTGTTTCAATAAGATGTGTGCTCATGATATAAGCAGGATTAATATAAGGAAAATCCCCTATTAAAAAAAAAAGAAGAGAAGTTGTCAAATTGCTTGACTCATAAGAAAAACTGTAAACCCTTTCTTTTGTTTTATGTTCTGTATTCACTTATTGAAAGCATATTCCCAGATATAAGTATTGCTGAGTACAAGAGGCATCAGGTATGTAGGTGAAACAGAATACATAAATTATCATTTCAGATAGGAACTTCCGAATGCCTGTGGTGACTACTCATATTGCATGCTCATAAATGAACATCACATCATTTTTGAGTAAGATAGAGGACTCACCACTTGAATACACTTAATAGAGTAGCACAAAACCACCTACTGGCTAACCCACATGAAAACACTGTGGGATGGTTAAATATTTCTAGAGTTGTCATGAAGAAGCTGAGGCAGACAAAAAATCAATGCCAGAGCAAAATTATACCTTTTTGGTTTTGTATTTATGAATGTGTTCAGAAAAATTCCTCTGATTTTCCTAATATAATTATTTATATTCATAAATATAATTTATATGCCAGTCACACCGCACACACATCTCATGCTTTCTTCCTAAAATAAAACAAATAAAACACAAATTGATATTTTAAATGAATAGAAGTTAAGTCAATTAGCCAGTGTAGAGTAGGATTTTGAACTCTTAAACTACAGTTTCAGGTTCTTTCTAAAATACTAAATGCAGTTTGTCGTATATTGCAAAAGCATGTTTTTGTGCATGTGTATTATATATAGTATATCAAAGCATAAATGCTTGATAACACTTTTACAATTTAACTCAATACATTTTCCATAGTGGAATAACTTATACATATATACATTTATGCTACTTTTTTTTTGCATAGTAGAAATAGAAGGACGTGGAGATGCAGCGCGATGGCTCACACCTGTAATCCCAGGACTTTGGGAGGCTGAGGTGGGCGGATCACGAGGTCAAGATATCTAGATCGAGACCATCCTGGCTAACACGGTGAAATCCCGTCTCTACTAAAAATACAAAAAATTAGCCGGGCGTGGGGGTGGGCGCTTGTAGTCCCAGCTACTCGGGAGGCTGAGGCAGGAGAATGGTGTGAACCCTGGAGGCGGAGCTTGTAGTGAGCCAAGATCGCGCCACTACATTCCAGCCTGGGCGACAGAGCGAGACTCCGTCTTAAAAAAAAAAAAAAAATCTTTTTAGTGCTATTTCTGTCCTTCACTGAGGAGATAGGCACCTGCTCTATATTTCTGTATCATAATCAAACCACTTTCACAACAGGTGTCTAGCTCACATAGTTCTTCAGCATGCATTGTGAGAAGTGGAAATATTTTAGAAATAATGTTTGTAAATTATAAAAAAAATATAGTTAATGTTCAAGAGTTAGTAATTGAATCAATGAGAATAATACTATCTTCATGACCTAGCTTTATTAGTTTTACAAGCAAGTTTTTTCTTTAAAAAGAATCTTAGGGCTCATAAATCTCTAAGTTTCATTATTTTATGTTCAAGGCAAAAAATGGGGGTGAGCTTGCTGGCAGAAACAAAATATTACATCTGAGCTGGATTTCAGATAAAAATGTGCAAGTTCTTACAAGAAGAAAAATCAAACAAAAAGAGACCCCAAAGATTGTTTGCTTAGCATTAAAAATATGAACAATTTTTCAGGAGAAATGCAATTATTATACCTTATAAATACAAGCAATTGTGTTCAAATGCCATTTCATACTATAATATTTTATTATATTAGGGGAATATTTATTTATAATTTATATTTATTTAATGCTCTCTAATTTCTATTGGAGGCTTCCACTTAACTTTGGAAAGTACTATGTGTGAAACAGCATATATATAGTGTGTATATATATATACACATGCAGTGTATATATATATTTACTGTGTATATACATATACAGTATCTCTGTATATGTGTGTATATATGTATACTGTGTGTGTATATATGTATATATGTATATGTATATATATACACGTGTGTTTATATATGTATACTGTGTGTGTGTGTGTATATATACACACACATATACAGAGATACTGCCACAGATAAGAATTACTTTGGGTTTTGCTTTTCATTGTTTTAGTTTTCACCAGCTAAATTGTTATGCGATCTCTCAATATTATCTATTTTTCCATTTTTTGAATGTTAAATTAAGGAAATTGGGACTAAAAGAATCAATTACCATGGCATTTGTGTATTTTAACCATCTTCAAAACTAGAGGCCGTGCTACTAATGAATCTGAAGGTAAGTAGAAGCCCTATTCCTTCCTGGTTCAAGACTCAATAGTAAAAAAGAACAAAAATGCTGGTGCTACCATCCTGAGCAACAGCATAACAGGTGAGCTCAGTTGCCTAAAACTATGACCCACTCTCAAATTAATTCATACCTGGTGAAATGTGAATAATCACCTCCTCACTTTAACCAGCAGATATAAGAGGGAACATGCCTTTTTTGCAACAGCAAAAAAACAAAGAGAGCACAACAGTAGTACATATTAATTTCCACTTTTACTCTATTTATTTTTTCTGCCATACATTACAAACTTAAAAGAGATATTAGAAAGCAAGAAAATAAAACCCACAGTCAAAAAAAAATACATTCCAAAACACTGAAGATCCAGGTATTCGAATTAGAAAATCATAACCCAAAGAAAAAGGTGGAAATGATAAATGAACAGATGAGGAATATCTGAAGAGATCTGGAGACTATAAAAATCAATCAAATTGAAATCCTGGGACTGAATAATTCTAGACTAAGGATTTATAAACTTAGACAGTTATCAACAACATAAAGTATAATATATGTTAAATTGTAGAACAAGTAGAAAAGAGAAAATAGAGCATAAAAAATATGTATGAAGAAAAAATGGTAGAAATTTTCCATAAAAGAAATGAATCTCTATATCCCAGGATATCAGAAAATTTCAATCAGAATAAATATGATAAAATGACACCTAAATCAAATATAAACAGGAAAATCCTGAAGGCTGCCAGAGTTAAAAGACACATAACATAAATTCAACAATGATAAGAATGACACCAGAATTCTTGTCACAAATAATGCAAACTGGAAGAAATGCTAAGGCATTGTAAAGTGGTATAAAAAAAAAAAAAAAAAAAAAGAAAGAAAGAAAGAAAGAAAAAAAAAAAAACACCTGCTCAGCTTAGAATTCTTAACCTTGTACTTTAAGATAAGAAGATAGGAAGAAAATAAGATTATGTCACACTAATAGATTTATCCATTTTATCATTATGAAATGTCTCCCTTTTCCTCTAGAAATTTTCTTTACCCTAAAGTCCATCAGCTATTAATACAGGAACTTCTTAAATTTAGTGTTTCCATGGTGTATCTGTTTCCATGCTTTTACTTTGAACCATCCATGTTGTTGAATATAAGGTGAGTTTCTCAAATTCATACAGTTGGATCAAGTTTTTTTTTTTAAATCAATTCTGTTCATTTTATTTTTCTAATTGATGTATGTGGACCAAGTATTAGTCCACATATTAGGCAGATATTAGTATTTAGATATATTTGTATTCGTTATTCCTGTTATTTGATAAAAGAAATTATATTCAAAGAAATTCAATGATTTGTCCCAAATTCTATAGACAGGATATAAAAAAATTAGAATATGATTCTTAAATTCTGAATCCAAGTAAAATAATTTATAGTTTATTCTTCAGAACCTCCATAATATGTTTAACACTAGTATAGACATTTGTATAAATGTAATCAATTCTAAGAATTCTAGAAAAGGTACAATTAATATACAATTGTTCTCATGCTAGAATGTAACAGTTATTTAAAAGATTAGAATATTTTTTGTGCCCTCATCAGTATGTAAAATTTGATCTTTTTGTATAATTCTAGATATCACCTCTACATCAGTCTTAAAGTAGCTGACATATTATTTGAGTTCTAACAATTTTTAAGGGTTGTATAACTTCGTATTTCTGGAAGTTATTCTTTTAGGATGTAGGTGATTTTTTTCACATCTCCTGAAGCAGACCACTGTCATTTTAACACCTGTTTCTAAGATACACATTTATCATTATTTTAATTAATTTTTGAGAACAGTGGTAATTACAACAAGGCTTTCAAAACCAACTCTAGTCTTTTAACCTTAGCTTGCAGGTTTTACTGCCACAAGTGACAGCACATTTTAGATATATAATTGAAATGACTACACTCACACAACCACAGGGAAGTACAGCAATAGTTAGTGGCTGGATAACCCCAAAACATTTTTTTCCACATGCTTGACACACTCTCTTCTTGTATTTTAAAGGCTTGAATGCACCCAGGGAGTTCTACATGCACCAGAAGTTTTGTCAGTATTCCTCCAGTTAGGTTTCTGGACTATTGCCAAGCTATAAAATAGCTTAACGTGAGTGAAGTGATCAAGTCACTCACAGGGAATAGCCCCATTATCTTCCTTCCTTGAAATGAGTGGTTGTAAAATCAGTCAAATAATTCAGATGGAGAAGATTGTTTCTATCTTCAAGAGACAACCAGATAGTTTGACTCCTGGGGATGTTAGCCATTTGTATTTGCAATTACACGTAATTAACGGAACTTTCAGTCTCCTAGTACTTGGATGTTTTGAGTTAAGAAAAAGCAAGGGCCATAAAGAAAACAGAGTATAAAAACTGTTATTAAAAAATTATTTAAAGTTAATATTTATTAAATTCTGCTTTTGAAGTTTTATCCATGAATATACTAGTAATTACTATACAGTCCATTTCTCTTTAAGTTTGATCCATCCATTTAAAAAATTTGTACTTTTTGTATTTCCATGCAATTTTTGGAACTGATGCAGAATGTTTTTAAGTAGGTCATTTTATTATGAATTAAAGTATTTGTTAGCACAGCTGATATTACGACTACTACAAGTACATTGAAGTGTATTCAATATGGGAAATTATTTTAAACGATTAATGGCATTACCCTTATATCTCTATAAGCAAAGAAATTTGAACCATTCTTTAAATGCACAGTCTAATTCCATCATTTACAGAAAGGCACAGCCATTTTCATGTGAAAGGTCATTATAGAAAAACTTTTATTAAATATTGTGAAAGTCAATGTCATTTAAGTCAGTTAGGACATTGCAGATTTTAAGTGGCCCTTATACTTCTGTGCTAAAATACCTTTCTGACTCAGTCAGATTGATAAGTGTGCTATGCTTATCCATGCCAATTCATAAGTTAATCCAACTATTGTTATAGTAATTAGGCTTATAGTTAATATTTATTTCATAGTATTAGAAATGCAAAGCCTTTAGCCACATAAGGGAAAAATGTCCTAAGTGTCAGTTAACAATGACATTCATAAGTTAGAGTAATTACATAGCAACTTTCTCCGTAAAGCTTAATAAAAAATATCATCAAATTTGTTCAGACAGCTAGATTCATATTTTAGTTTTCCAAATAGAAGGTGCCATGTTCTTCTCATTCAGTACTTAGTCAACAAATATAATTACATCTTGTACCTTTGAAGGATAATCGCTGTGAATCCACTCACAACTTACATTTGTCTTTTCTGATGCCCCTGAGCCTTTTTCCCCCTTCTCAGATTTCAAAAGGGCATAATGGACATTTGCTTTCTAAGTCTTGAGGGAGTTCTTCACAGCTCTGTTTGCCTGCCATCTGCTCAAAATACTTAAAGAATTTAGGACGGAAAAATCATTCTGTCTTATCATGCCCTCCAAAATCTTTTTACACAAACTGTAGTTGGTCAAAAAAAGTTGGTTAAATTGATATGAAAAGACTTACTAAAATGCCTTTTCTGAGAGTTGAGAAAACAATTAGTAAAACAAGGTAATTGTCTAATTTAATTTCATCCTTTAGTAAGAGTCTCCTCATTAGAATGTTTGTGAATAATTCCCAAGGAGTGTTGGCAATAAACCACTTCTATTAATTATACAGTGCTTATCAAGAAAGACTGAAAGCCAGTCTGTCCCCAAAGAAGCACATGATTAAACCGAGACCTGCCATGTCTAATTATGATTACTGCAACAACCACGTTGATAGAATTGATTTCAATATTGTTAGTCCCATTGAAGTGAGGGAGATATTTTAAATAAACTGTACTAATTAATACAGTTGTGTAGAATTACAGTTAGTAAATATTTTGAGACATCTTCATATTAATTATTTTAGTACTTGAGAGGAATCACAATACTGTACCAGACGGCAGATTAATAAGAAGATAATTTTTAAAAAAGAAGGAAGGCTAGCATTGTATCAAAATACCATGCTTACATCAGAGAACCTAGTTTTTGTCTTTAAAACCTTTTATCCTAAGATGAGGCTACTCAAAAACAATTTTCATTGGTTTATTTCCTCCTTTCCTTCTCTTTTCTTCTTGTCTTTGGTTTATTTTCTGTTTGTGTATGTGCATGTATCATGTTAGATCACAAATTATAGTATTTTTTTATTCATCTTGAAATTGCTAATTTGTCAACATACAAACACCTAGATGAACAATTCATACAATAGGTAATTCATGAATACAATACAATTCATGAGTAGGTAAGGCTCTAGCCAAAATAGCTAAGAAAAAAAAAAAAAAAAAAGACATGAATTACTAATATCTGCAACAAAAGTGGACATCACTAGAGATCTCATAAATATTATAAAGATAATAAAGAAATATTATGAACAACTCTTATGCCCACTAATTTGGCAACCTAGGTAAAATGGACCAATACCTTGAAAGAAAAAAATAAAACTGTCAAACTCACACAAAAAGAAATATACATTCTGAATAGGCCTATACATATTTAAGAAATTAAATAGACAATTAATAGCCTTCCAAAACAGAATGCAACAGACACAGATGGGTTCACTGGTGAATTCTACCAAAAATTTAAGGAAGATATGGCATCAATTTTTATCTACAATCTCTTCCAGAAAATAGAAACTGCGAGAATACTTCCTAACTCATTCTATGATGGCTGTATTACCCTTATTCCAAAACTTCACAGACATTAAAAGAAAGGAAAACTATGAACTAATGTTTCTCACAAGCATACATGCAAAAATACTTAACAAAATATTAGCAAATAAAATATAATAATGTGTAAAAACAATTATACATTATAACCAAGTAGAATTTATTCAGATATGATTCATCATTCAAAAAGCAGTTGAAATAATTTATCACATGAATAGGCTAAAGAAGAAAATTCACATGATCATATTAATAAATATAGAAAAAGATTTTACATAATTCAAAACCTATTCATGATAAAAACTCTCAGTTAAATAGGAGGAGAGGGGAAATTCCTCAACATGATAAAAATATCTACCAAAAACCTAAAGCTGAGATGAACTAGAAGATTTCCTACTAAGATCAGGAATAAAGCAAGGACATCCCCTTTAACCACTCCTTTTTGACATCATACTGTAAGTCCAAATAATGCAAAGTACAAGTAAAGGGAAAATAGGGTATACTAATTGGAAAGATAGAAATAAAACTCTTTGTTGGCAAATTGCATGATCATCTTTGTAGAGAATCTGGAATTAATAATCAGTTAAATCAAGGTTGCAGGATACAAGAGTTAATATATAAAAGGCAATCACTTTTTTCTGTATACCAGCAATGAACAGGTGAAATTTGAAGTTAAAAACACAATATCACTTAAATAAACTCTTATAAAAATGAAATACTTATGTCTGAATCTATCAAATATGTATGACATCTGTATGAGAGAAACTACAAAACTAAATAAATGGAGAGATATTCCATGTTCACAGCCAGGAAGATTCAATATTGCCAAAGTGTAAGTTCTTTGTTGTTTGATCTACATATCCAATCCAATCTCAATCAAAATCTCAGCAAGTTATTTTGTAGATAGCGACAAATTGATTGTAAAGCTTATGTAGAGTCTAAAAGACCAGAATACCCAATATAATATTGAAGGAGGTGAACATGTTGGAGGACACACACTACCTAATTCAAGATTTAATATAAAGCTACAGTAATCCAGGAAGTGTGATTTTGGTGAAAGAATAAACAAATAGACCAATGGAACAGAATATCAAGCCCAGAAATCCACTCATGCAAATATCATCAGTTGATCTTTGACAAAGTAACAGAAGCAATACAATGGGAACAAATACAGGTTTTTGCTTGTTTGTTTGTTTGTTTGTTTTTTAACAAATGGAGTAACTGGACATCCATACAAAAAAAAAAAAAAAAGAAACTAGACACAGATTTTACAACCCTCACAAAAATTGACTTGAAATGAATCACAAACCTAAATTGAAATTAAGAACTATAAAATTCTTAGAAAACAACAAAGGAGAAAATCTAGATTACCTTGGATTTGGCAATGACTTTTCAAATATTATACCAAAGGCACAATCCATGAAAACAAGAATTGATAAACTAGACTTAATTAAATATAAAATGTTTTACTTTGCAAAAGACATTGCCAATAGAATAAGAAAACAAGCCACAGACTGGGAAAAATATTTGCAAAAGACGTATCTGATAAATGACTGCTGTCTAAAATATACAAAGAACTCTTAAAAATCAAAAGGAAGAAAACAATTCAATTTTTTAAATGGTCAAAAGACGTTAACAGACACCTCACCAATGAAGATAGATAGATGGCACACAAGCACTTGAATGGATGTCTCATATCATTTGTCATCAGGTTAATGCAAATTAAAACAATAGGATACCATTACATACCTATTAGAATTGCTAAAATTCAAAACACTGACAATGGCAAATGCTGGTAAAAACGTGGAGCAACAAGAACTCATTTTAATAGCAAAATGGTACAGCCACCTTGGAAGATAGTTTGGTGATTTCTTAAAAAGTAAACATACTTTTATGATACAATCCAAGAATTATTCTCTCTTGTATTTCACCCCCCAACAATTGAAAATTTATCTCTACACAGAAACCTTCACAGTCCTGTTAACGGTAGCTTTATTCATAATCGCCCAAGGTTGGAAACAACCAAGATGTACTTTAGTAGGTGAAATGGTTATGTGTGTGTGTCCTCACTCAGATCTCATCTTCAATTGTAATCCCTGTAATTGCCATGTGTCAAGGAAGAGACCAAGTAGAGGTAATTTATGGGGGTGATTTCCCTGCCTCATGATAGTGAGTGAGTTTTCACAAGATCTGATGGTTTTACAAGGGGCTCCTCCCCCTTCGCTAGGCACTTATCCTTCCTGCTTCCTTGTGAAGAAGATGGCTTTCTTCTCCTTTGCTTTCTTCCATGATTGTAAGTTTCCTGAGGCCACTCCAGAGTCAATTAAACCTCTTTCCTTTATAAATTATTCAGCCTCAGGCAGTTCTTAATAGCAACATGAAAATGGACTAACACAATAGGTTAATGGATAAACTATACATAGAGATAATGGAATATTATTCAGTGCTAAAAACTGAACTATCAAGCCATGAAAATACATAGAGGAAAATTAAATGCATATTACTAACTGAAATAAGTCAACCTGTGAAGGCTACATACTGTAAGATTCCAACTATGTGTCATCCTGTAAAAGGCAAAAATATAAAGACAGTAAAAATATTAGTGATTTCCAAGAGTCAGGGGTGTAAATAATGAATAGGTAGTGCCCAGAGGTTTCTAAAGCAGTGAAAATATTCTGTAAAAATCTATAATTGTGAATACTTATCATTATAAATATCTCCAAAATGATAGAATGTACTACACCACGAGTAAACACTAATGTAAACTATAAATTTTGAGTGATCATGTGTCAATGTAAGTTTACCAGTTATAACAGATGTACTACTCAAGTGGGGAATTCAATAATTGAGGAGGTTATGCTTGTGTGGGGTTGGGGAAATATGGGATGGGGTAGTCTTTGTACCGTTTTCTCAGTTTGCTGTGAACCTAAAATTGCTTTAAAAAATAAAGTCTTAAAAAATCAGTCCAATTCAAAACAACAACAACAACAACAAAGTAGGCATGTGGGGGTGGAAGCTAGGGGGAAATAAGAGTGCTACCCTAGGTTGGTAATAACCTTGTTCCAAGATAATGCTAATTAAGAGAAAGCTAATATAAGTGAATAGTGATAATATTATATTTTCCTGAATACTATTGACTATTTAACATTTTAAACTAATGTATACGGTGTTTCCTTTATTTCTTTCAACTGAATTGTCAAATAAATACATGCTAAAAGATGTATTACCCCTCATACATTATTATGTATTTGATGAATGCATTTTTGAAATGCTAAAGAATATATTACAAATATTTTTACTTTTTTTGCTCATGTTTACCTTGAAAATAAATTCAGTAGATCTAGGATGTCTGAAAAGCACACATTGCTTTATTAAAACTTTTATTGCAGTTTCCTATTTATGGCACCATAAGAAATAACAGGGCCTAGAAACACGTTTTTAGGCTATAGCTTTCCCAAGGTCGTGAGATGTAAAATTTTGGCTAAAAATATTTTATAGCATATATACAGATTACTGGTATTTTTTTAGAAACAAAGTATATGTATTCTTTTTCTGAGATCATCATGCTATAAAACCTAAAAAGAGTTTGGAAGCAATAAGGCAAAACTTACAGAAATTCCTTTTAAAAATAGCTTGGTAACAACTAAGAGAGATAAATCAGTGGATGACTAAGATGACCACAACAAAATCACTTCTCAGTGAGATTAGACAAGAACAATTTCTAGAGTTACACCCACGTGCTTTTTTTAGATAACTCAACCAAGCTTTTCCGAAGTAGGTAGGAAGATAATGTTCCCAGCAATTTATCCTAACCCCTCCTGAACTAAATACTGAAGACATTGATACAATTGGACTTTGAAACAGAGAGAATGCTTCTTTTCCTTCTGTAGGCACACATCTCAGTGCTCTTGAGGTTTGTTTTAAATGCAAACAAAATGATAAAGCCAAATAAAATACAGTAACTAATCAAATATTTTTAGTACCTTTGCCAATAAACCCAAATCCGCAGCAAATTAACTGAATTGTAATATGAGGTAAGAGTTAAAACTTAGCATTGCATATATAAAGTCAAAAATCTTACAATATTTGTAAGTATTTGTCACAAAGTCTCTTTCTCAATCTTTATACATCAAAGAAATATCTATTTAACTATAGTCATTTACCTTCATAATTAGTAACACTTCCTATTTCAATGGCTGTACCATAAATTCATATCATACCTTATAAAACCTTTCCATAGCTCTCTCTACACAACCATAGCTATAAATCTTCTCACTGAATTTTAGTTTTAATCAAACTGAACAAAATCCCTCGCATACACATTTCATCTCTCTATTCAGTGTTTGGAGCCTACATAAGACCTTTCCCCCAGTATGTTAATCCTCGTTAAATCCATACTTTCCAATAAGATCTTCTCTACTCATAACATCTAAAATCCCTCTGCCACCATGTAATATTTTCCTTCAGCCAGAATTCATCTAGTCCTCTTCTAAATTCTCATAACTCTTTAAATCAGTATCTGTATATTGCTGTGTATTGTTCTGTATTATTTGTGAGTCTTGTGTTAAGTATGCCCATTTTTTTTAGTATATTAACTACTAGCATTTATTCGACACTACATACCACATATATTGATGTCCATTTTCCCCCATAGCAGTCACAATGATTTTTCTTTTTTTTATTATTATTATACTTTAAGTTCTAGGGTACATGTGCACAACGTGCAAGTTTGTTATGTATGTATACAAGCGCCATGTTGGTGTGCTGCACCTATTAACTCGTCATTTACATTAGGTATATCTCCTAATGCTATCCCTCCCCCCACCCCCACAATAGGACCTGTTATATATTGACTGGTTACTTGAAAAGAAACTTTGTGGAGAACCATTAATTACATAAAAGCTTTTAATATTAAATGCTACTCTATACTTAAGTAAAACACAGATATTTATAGTAAAAAATAACAAATGATAATGATATGAATTTTAAAGTCAACTAAATACTATCAATCCAATAATTGCCTTTTGAAAAGGCTTTCCTAAAAGTTGGTCTCATTTTAGGAACAATTGTCTTTGATAATTATTATTAGTTCTGTAGACCCTAGATGACCTAGTCATTCAATTACTAAGATTATTCAACTAGTTTAAAACTTTATAGAGTATGTAATAAAATAATATGAAAACAAAATGGTTAATGGAGTCTAAATCTTGGTATGTAACGTCATGGCTTAAAACTGCAAATTATTATTGTATGCTGGTTCTCGGGTAATATTATAGCGATGCAGGAGTTTGTTACATATGTATACTTGTGCCATGTTGGTGAGCACTTGCATCCTAAGCTCATCAGCGCCATCAGCTCCATCCTTTACATCCGGTATAGCTGCCAATGCAATCCTTCCCCTTCCCCTCCTATGTAGGCCCACGTGTGCTGATGTTTGCCGGTCAAGTGATGCCATTGTTCCGAATTCCACCTATGAGATGAGGAACTTGTCGTTTACGTTTCTGTTCTTGTGATAGTTTGCTGAGAATGATGGTTTCCAGCTGCATCCATGTCCTAAGGACACAAACTCATCTCTCTTTTATGGCTGCATAGTATTCCATGGTGTATATGTACACATTTTCTTAATCCAGTCTGTCACTGATGGACATTTGGGTTGATTCCAAGTCTTTGCTGTTGTGAATAGTGCTGCAATAAACATACATATGCATGTGTCTTTATAACAGCATGACTTATAATCCTTTGGGTATATCCCCAGTAATGGGATAGCTGGGTCAAATGGTATTTCTAGTTCTAGATCCTTGAGGAATCGCCACACTGTTTTCCACAATGCTTGAACTAGTTTACAGTACCACCAACAGTGTAAAAGTGCTCATGTTTCTCCACATCCTCTCCCATATTTTTAATTTCCCTGCTCTTCAAGAGCAGAGGAAGTGCACGTTTTTGTGTATATTTATATGTCCTACTTCCGGCCTCAGGCTTCACATGCATTAAGTGGATTAAACAACAACAAAATAAGACGTGTGTACTGCATACAAGAGTTGGTGTTTGAGTCATTGCCAAAATGAGTTTTCTCTCAAAGCAAGGCTTAAATGATAAAGCCTCAAAAACATTTCCATTTCCTAGAGAGATGGCACTTTCAGTGAAGAAATGTGTTACTTTCTCACAAAAGAACATGCACTGATAATTCTCAAATACAAATGTACTAGAAAACATCTTATTTTTTAAAAACCTAAGTGTGAGGTTAGATTACTGTTCTTAGTATATTTGATCCACAAGTATGCAAATCTAAATAAATCAACCCTCCGCCCTCATTCATCGTAAGTCTGAATACCATGATGCACTCAAGGCCTTTTACTATAGGAAGTTACATTTGCATTCCAATTATTGGAAAAGAATACTAAGTTTAAAAAGTAGAGAAAGAGAGAAAGAGGAGTGTGGCAGGAAGAAAGCTTTTTTTTTTTTTGAGGCGGAGTCTCGCTCTGTCACCAGGCTGGAGGGCAGTGGCATGATCTCGGCTCACTGTAACCTCCTCCTCCTCCTGGGTTCAAGCAATTCTCCTGCCTCAACCTTCCGAGTAGTTGGGACTACAGGCATGTGCCATCACGCCCAGTTAATTTTTACATTTTTAGTAGAGACAGGGTTTCACCATGTTGGCCAGGATGGTCTCGATATCTTGAGTTCGTGATCCACCTGCCTTGGCCTCCCAAAATGCTGGGATTACAAGTATGACCCACCTGCCCAGCCGAAAGCTAGATTTTTAATCAAAGATAATGGCCAAAGTATTACACTGGGCTGAGTTGGGTAGGGAGTTATGGTTTTTATTTTGTTTTGTTTTGTTTTTGTTTGTTTGTTTTTTGTGGGTTTTCTGTTTTTAAAGCAACATTCAGGATCATCCTATAAAAATTAAAAAGATACATATAAAAAGTCATCAATACAGTCTCCTGCTCAAATTCATTCACATCTCAATTGATTTAATAATTTCTCATGGGTAAGAACATATGTAGCCTGCTTGTATTTACCAAAGTATTTTCCAAAAACACAAATGGGACACAATGCTGTCTGTTATGCTACCAGCGCCATTTATTCCTAACATCCTTTTCATTTCACAGATCGTTTTATATTTTTCTGACATGCTGCTGTTTCACTGAGTAATTCAAATAATAGATTATAAGTGAGATGAAAAAAGATTTACAAGTTAAATCAAAGAATTCTACAGCAATCTGTACAATACTTTGAGAAATTAACATATGATCTGGACAAGTCACAAGACAGACTAAATTGTATGCTCATCCCATATATGGGCAGAAGATAATCAATTTTAGTTTTCAATACATTAGATGATATTTGTGTACGAGAATATCTCATTGAAGTTATATTTGTTTTTGTTTCTTACTTGACTAACTTGTGTATGTTTTAAAAGGTGTTAACTCTTTTCTTTTATAGTCATCATTAGACTCCCTGTTACGTAGGTACCAAAGGAATTGCTCTCTACTATATATTGAAGCTTGTTGTCAGGTGATGATAAAAGACCTCCTTGAAAAGGAAAAGAAAAACCAAAGACAGATAAACAATAGGGATGAACACAGAAGAAAGAAAATGGTTTAAGGCCATCATAACTTACTAATTTAGACCTAAAAGTCAATAAACGCTCAATGCCCTGGAAAGAATTCTGAATCCAGTATTTACAAAGCCATGATGTGCTATTATTTTTTAGTAGATGGCAAAATAACACATTGCTATTTCTCCTATGAAAGAAGAAAAGTGGTCAAAGAAAAAGGTGGGAGCAGAAAGATAAAGTAGAAACAGGAAAGGAAAAAAAAAGAAGCAAAGTACAATTAAATATGTTTCAGCCCAAATTTATTGTGTATCTGTTCTGTACCAGATGCTGTGTTATTTGCCAAAAATAAATAAATAAATAACTATGTTATAATCCTTATCCTCAAAAAAATAATGTAGTAGAACATGGTAATAATAATGAAAATAATATTAATAATAAAAAAGGTATTTTATGCAGTAGATCCTATAGTAAAAGACTGCAGGAATGTCCTTAAAAAATACAAAAAATAACGTGTGACTTTTCCTTTTAATTTGTTTTTAAACATATCATCACACTTATAAAGATAAAGCTCAGGTTTAAGATATCATAAATTACTAGAATAGATATGGAAGTCAATAAAAGCTTAATGAACTGGATAAAGTCTCTCACCTGTGAGGAGAAACCCATAGTACTATTTTTTGGGAGGTGACAAAATGGCACAATACATTTTAAAGATGAGAAAAAAAATAAAAACCTTCAACTTTGAGCTTTAGGAAGACATCAAATTCCTGACATGAGGTGTGACTGTGTGTAAGTATGAGCTCACATGACAAAGAAATACAGGAGTGGTTCATAAAGTAGGCTAAGAAGTTGGTTCTGTATTTTTTAGTTTTATATCATCCCTTTGCCCAAGAGTTTTGTAAAAAGAAAAAAAAAAGTTGAAAATATACATTTAGAACCATGTCATTTTTATGTACATTTTATTGGGAAGGTTTCAGACAGAAGGAATTTAACAACTGAGCACCATGAATCCAGCACCTACCTTAAGTCTTATTTCATTTACATATCTACTTACTTTTCTTCTCTCAATTGAATTTTACATTGTCAAGAGTCAATGTCTTTATTTTACTTCATCCATGATTATTTAGGTACATTCAGACAATTTTAGATTCCATAATCTAAAAATGAAGTTATTATTTACTTTTTAAAGTCGCAAAATTGATCCAAGAGATACAAACTAATTCAGGATGTCATACAGGTAGTTAATGGTAGTTAGAATTTGTACCTGACTACAGTGCCCCATCTTTATCATTGTACACCTAGACTTTAAGCAAGTAAAAGCAGACAGAAGTTTCTTATCAGAAATAGAAGATGGAAAAAATGACATGTCAATGAACGTATGAATGTTTCACATTCTATTTTCAACCCTCAGTTCTGAAAGATCATTTCAGTTCCAGAGCTCTCCAAAAAAACAGACTGGAGCCTTTGTTGCAAAGCATCATTGTTCAGTATCTTTCCTTGTTCAACTCTGCTTCTCAAACCTTCAGAGTTCTAGTTTCTAAAAGCATTCTGTAATAACATTTCCATATACAAGTCTCCATCTCAGAATTTACTTCCTAAGGAACACAACCTGTGATAAAGATGAGCCTCAGCAGAAAGTATAACTTGAGTTTGAGATGACTAGGAGACATTAGGTGCCTAAGAAATCACTAAAATCACTGAAATATATCACAGTTGTCATTTTTAATGGAAGATATTTAAATTTTTTGATACTTAGAAAATGACCAAGGTGTGAAGATTTAATTATATGCATGGCAAATAAAAATAAAGCAAATTATAACAACTTGAAAGTAAAGATTCATATTTGGGAACTGGAATCATAATGAAAAAATTTCCTTGAAAAATGTTCATGTATTAAAAACAGATCTGGGACATTTTAGAAAGTATAGTAAAATATTTTTATTTTATATGTGATAGAAACAATGACATAAAGTTTCCTTGTAAAAATGAGTATGGAAATACTCATACCATATATTCTTTCTTCCATTGTCCTTGATTCCACTAAAGAACAAGTCTTCTCTCAAGACATAAAGTCATAAGTGTATTTTTAGTTAAGAGAAGGGCAAATAAAAATAGTATCTGACATAAACTGTGAAAGAAAAATGCACATCCACAATCTTGCAAATATACACAGAAGTTTCTACAAACACAATGTGCATGTATGTGCATACTCAGGCAAACACACCAAGACTTACGCCCTTTGAGAAATAGCATCGCTTCTCTTTCAGCCTTTGATTGTTTTCTTTAGCTATGATACTTCCACCCACACCCCCACCTTCAATACTCCCAAGGGTCACTCCTTTATTTCACTCAAACACCACCTTTAAAAAATAAATATTTTATTTTAGAATAATTTTAGTTGTATGGAAAGTTTTCAAAGATAACGTAATGTGTTCCCGTGTACTCCTCATCCAGTTTTAGTTTTCCAGATGTTATCATCTCAAATAATCTGATATATTTGTCAAATTATGACATCACTATCTGTACATTGTTATTAACTAATTTCCAGGCATTATTTGTACTCGCACTAAAGTCCTTTTATTTTCTGGGCATTCAATTCAAAAGGGGATCCAGGTTTCATTTATTTGTCATGCCACCTTCTTTTCCTCTTTTATGTCTATTTCTCAAATTTTCTTTGTTTCTCATCACCTTAACAATTTGAAGAGTACTTTAGATATTACATAAAATGTTTCTTAATTTGAGATTTTAAAGTATTTTTCTCAAATATAAACTGTATTATGTGTTTGGGGAAAAAATACCACATAGGCGAAGTGCTATTATCATTACATCGTATTAGGGGATAAATTATATCCATATGATATGATTGAGGCTGTCACCCGTCAATGCATGGTTAAGATAGGGTATGTCAGTTTCCTCTATTATAAAGTTACAGAACTTTCTATTTCATACGCTGTCCTTTGGAAACAAATTATTAAATTCAATCCACCCTCAAGGGAGCCAGAAATTAAGCTCCATGTGCTAGAAAAGTGGTACCTACATATAAATTTTAGAATTCTTTGTTCATTCTCCCTTATCTATTTACTTATTCAGTCATTTATTGATATCAATATAGACTTATGCATATTTGTCTGATACTTTGGGTTATAATCCAATGTTACATTCTATGTTTTATTGGTCAAATTGTTTCAGCTTTGTCTGTTGACATCTCTTAAACGTTGACACCTGTGTCTCTTTGACATGATCTTAGTATTTTGTTTTTGTTTGCTCCCTACTACAAGATGCTTCAGTATTATCTTGTATTTTCACTGCATCAGTCCTAGAATTAGCCGCTTTTATAAGGATCCCTTATTCTTTCATTGAAGAATGGTATTGGAAACTAAGTTGTTGGTCTAGCTGTGCTTAGTTCTACCGCACTAAACCTCTCCAATTTAAGGAGACTACCCTGACTGTTTTATTTGTCTCTGAAATCTGCTCCTCCCCCATTCCCCATTTCAAATTTCCATTATCTTTTAGTAGCATCTTTTTTTTTTTCATAGCATGCATCATCTTTTAACATACTATTGAATTTGCTTGTATATTCTGCTTAATTGTCTGTTTCCTCCTATATCTACAATTTAAGTTTAATAGGGATACAGATTTCTGCTGTGGCCACTATTGTATATCTAGCACACAGATAAATACCTGGTACAGACTTAGTAATTATATTTGATAACAATTTATTGATACTTGTAATAGAGTTTGCATACTCTAAATGCATATTTGAATTCACCTCATGAAAAGTTAAATATATCAAATTGTGTTTAAATTTTGAAAAATGCATATAATTTAGATCAGTTCCCTTCATAGCATTATAAAATTCCAAAGACAAGCAGGTATCTGCACTATGACTAGCAAGTAAGGACCCCAAATTTAGTGGATTCACATGTTATTGTATAGATAATGGTATGTAAAGGTTCAAATAATTTCTCTTCAATGTAAGTTTATTGCTATTGTCCTGTAAGACATAGTCAATTTAGTATCAAACACAGCAATCAAAACATAACCCCCTTTCATTAAATTGTGTGTAAATATGAGGTCATAATATGCTCTTTTATTTTTGTTTTGTTGTTGTTAATGTTTTTACATTTTTTCCCTCTTTTTCAACTTTCATTTTAGAATTAGGAGGAACTTGGGCAGGTTTGTTACAAACGTATATGTGTCATGATGATGTTTGGGGTCTGACTGTACCTATCACCGTGGTAGTGAGCATAGTATACTATAGGTAGTTGTTTAGCTGTTGCCCCCTCCTTCTCCCCTCTTGTATTCCCGAGTGTCTATTGTTCCCATCTTTATGTCCATGTGTACTCAATGTTTAACTCTTGCTTATAATTGAGAACATGTATTATTTCTGTTCCTGCATTAATTTGCTTAAAACAATGGCCTTCTGCTGCATCTGTGTTGCTACAAACAGCATGACTTTGTTCTTTTTCTAATCACTGCATAGTGTTAGATGGTATACATGTACTAAATTTTATTGATCTAGTCCACCATTGATGAGCACCTTCATTGATTCTATTTTTTGTTGCTGTTACGAATAATGCTGTGATGAACATACAACTGCATGCATCTTTTTGGCAGAGCTGTTTATTTTCCTTTTAATATATACTCAATAATGGGATTTCTGGGTTGAATGGTAGTTCAGCTCAGTCCTTTGATAAATTTCCAAACTTCTTTCCACAGTGGTTAAATTAATTTACATTTCCACCAATAGTGTATGTGTTCCCCTTCTCTCCAGCCTCATGAACGTCTGTTAATTTTTGACTTTTTAAGAAAAGTCATTGTGACAGGTGTGTGATGGTATCTCATTGTGGTTTTGATTTGCATTTCTTTGATGATTAATGATAAACATTTTTTCTTACATTTCTTGACTGCATATGTTCTGTTTTCAGAATTATCTATTCATGTACTTTATCCACTTTGTAATGGAGTAATTTTTGGGTTGTTGAATTAAGTTTCTTATAGATTCTGGATACTAGACCCTTGATGGATGCAGTTAGTGAATGTTTTTTCCCATTCTGTGAGTTACTTGTGGATGTCTTTGATAGTTTATCTTACTGTGCAGAAGATCTGTAGTTAATTGGTCATACTTATCCATTTTTATTTTAGTTGAATTTGTTGTTGGGGACTTAGCCATATATTATTTGGACTTAGCCATATATTATTTGCCAAGAACTATATTGAAAAGAGTATTTCCTAGGTTTTTCTTTTTTCTGGGACTTTTATAGTTTGACATCTTACATTTAATTCATTAATAATTCTTGAGTACATTTTTGTATATGGCAAGAGGTAGAGGTCCAGTATCATTCTTCTGCATATGAATAGCCAGTTATATCAGCACCATTTATTGAATAGAGAGTCCTTTCCCCATTGCATGTTATTATTGACTTCATCAAAGATCAAATGACTTTGTAGCTTTATTTCTGGTTCTGCATTCTCTGTGTGTAGCTTTGTTTTTGGTTCTCTGTTCTTTTCCATTGGTCTGTGTGTGCGTTGTTGTACCAGTACTATGCTGTTCTGGTTAGTGTAGACTTGTAGTATAGTTTCAAATCAGGTAATATGATGCTTACAGGCATCATCTTTTGGCTTAGGGTTACCGGGCCTATTTGGCATCTTTATTGGTTCCATATGAATTTTGGGATTTTTTTTTCTATTGTTGTGAAAAATGACATTCATAGTTTACTAGGAATAGTGTTCAATTTGTAAAAGCTTTGAGCACTATGGCCATTTTAACAATATTGATTCTTCCAATCCATAAAAATGAAATATTTCTCTATTTATTTGTGTAATTTCTCATTTCTGTCAGCAGTGTTTTGTATTTCTCCTTGTGGAGCTATTTTAACTCCTTGGTTAGATGTATTTCCAGGTATTTCGCTTTTTTAGCAGCTATTGTAAATGGGATTGTGTTCTTTATTTGGCTGTCATCTAGAAATTTATTGGTACATAGAAATGCTACTTATTTTTGTACGTTGATTTTGTATCCTCAAACTTTACTGAAATTGTTTATCAGCTCTGGGAGCCCTTTGGCAGGGCCTTTAAGGTTTTCTACTTTTAGAATCATATCATTGGTGAAAAGAGATAGTTTGACATGTCATTTTCCTATTGGATGCAATTTTTTTTCTTATTTGATTTCTCTGACTAGAACATCCATTATTATGTTGAATAGGAGTGATGAGAGTGGATACCCTTGTCTTGTTCCAGTTCTCAAGGGGAATGTTTCCAGCTTTTGTTAGAATGTATGTGATGTTGGCTGTGGGTTTGACATAAATACCTCTTATTATTTTGAAGTGTGTTCCTTCAATTCCTAGTTTCTGGAGGGTTTTTTTGTTTTGTTTTGTTTTTATCATGAAGGATTGTTGAATTTTATCGGAAACTTTTAATGTGTTTATTAACATGATTATACGGTTTTGTTTGTAATTCTTTATATGTGGTAAATCACAATTACTGATTTGAAAATGTAGAACCAACGTTGCACTCCAGGAATAACGCCTACTTGATCATGGTGAATTAACTTTTTGATTTGCTGCTGGGCTCAGTTTGCTAGCATTTTGTTGAGGATTTGGGGGTGTATGTTTATCACTGATATTAACCCAAAATTTTATGTTTTCATAGTGTTTCTGCCACATTTTTGTAGGAGAATAATGTTGGCTTCATAGAATAAATTAGAGAAGACTCCTTGCTTCTTGATTTTTTGTAATAATTCTAGTAGATTTGGTACTACTTCTTATTTGTATGTCTGGTAGAATTTGGCTGTGAATCCATCTGTTCCATGACTTTTTACGGCTAATAGGGTTTTTATTACTGATTCTGTTTCATAATTTTTTATTGGTCTGTTCCTTTCTTCCTAGTTCAATTTTGGATGGTTATCTGTTTCCAGAAATTTCTCCATTTTCTCTAGATTTTCTAGTTTGTGTGCATAGAGGTGTTTTCAATAGTCTCAGGATTTTTTATATTTCTGTGGGATTTAGTTGTAATCTCATCTTTGTCAATTCTAATTGTGTATTTGGATCTTCTTTCTTTTATTCTTCCTTAATCTAACTAGCCATATGTTCATTTTGTTTATTCTTCCAATGAACCAACTTTCGGTTTCATTGATTTTTTTTCTATAGACGTTTGCGTCTCAATTTTATTCAGTCCTTCTCTGATTTTACTTATTTTTTGTTCCTCTAGGTGAAATTCTATATTGCTAATTGGAAAACTTTCTTACTTTTTGATGTAGGCATTTCACACTATAAACTTTCCTCTTAACAATGCTTTAGCTGCATCCAAAATATTTTGGTATGTTGTATCTTTGTTTTCAATAGTTTCAAATATTTTCTTTATATTTCTGCCTTAAGTTCATTGTTCACCCAAGTGTCTTTCAGGAGCAAGTGGTGTTTTGTTTTTGTTCTTGTTCTTGTTTGTTTGTTTGTTTTTGAGATGGAGTCTCGCTCTGTTGCCCAGGCTGGAGTGCAGTGGCCGGATCTCGGCTCACTGCAAGCTCCACCTCCCCGGTTCACGCCATTCTCCTGCCTCAGCCTTCCGAGTAGCTGGGACTACAGGCGCCCACCACCTCGCCCGCTAGTTTTTTTGTATTTTTTAGTAGAGATGGAGTTTCACCGTGTTAGCCAGAATGGTCTTGATCTCCTGACCTCGTGATCCACCCGTCTCGGCCTCCCAAAGTGCTGGGATTACAGGTTTGAGCCACCGCACCCGGCCAGGAGCAAGTTTTTTAATTTCTATGTAATTGTGTAGCCTTGAGAGATCATCTTGGTGTTGATTTCCATTTTTATTGTACTGTAGTCCAAGTGTGTGAATGCTATGGTTTAGAGATATATATATATATTTTTTATTTATCAACCATTTACCATTATGTAATGCTCTTCTTTGTCTTTCTTGATTGTTGTTGGTTTAAAGTCTGTTTTATCTGGTATAAGAATAGTGACTCCTGCTCTTTTTTTGTGTGTTCTGTTTGCATAATAAATCTTTCCCGTTCTCTTTACATTGAGCCTGTGAGTGTCATTACTTGTGAGATGGGTCTCTTGAAGCCAGCACAGAGTTAGGCTTTGTTGTTTTTTTCAAGTTACCACTTTATAACTTTTTAAGATGGACATTTAGACCATTATATTCAAGGTTAATATTGATATCCTAGATTTTGAACTTTTCCTCATGTTGTTAACTGTATATTTTGTTCACTGGATTATGAGGTTATCTTATGGGGTCAGTAGGCTGTGTACTTAAATGTGTTTGTGGTGGCAGGTATCTTTCTTTCATTTCCATGCTTATCACTCTCTTAAGGACCTCTTTTAAGGCAGGTTAGTGGAAATACATTCCCTTAGTGATTGCTTGTCTAAAAGGGATTTTATATCTCCTTTGCTTCTGAGGTTTTATTTGGTAGGATATGAAATTCTTGGTTGGAATTTTCTTTTCTTTAAGGTCACTGAAAATAGGTCCCCATCTCTTCCGGCTTCTGAGGTTTTTGTTGAGGCATTTACTACTAACCTGGTGGTGTTTCCTTTGTAAGTGACCTGACCCTTCTCTCTAGCTGCCTTTGATGTGATTTATTTTGCATTGACCTTAATAAATATGATGACTGTTTGCCTTGGGGATAGTCGCCTTGTACCACAGTTCATGGAGGTTTCTATATTTCTTGAATTTGCGTGTATATCTCTCTAGCAAGACTGGGGAATTATTTGTGCCCCATATTCTCAAATTCGTTTTCAAAGTTGCTTATTTTTTCTCCTTCTCTCTGAGAAATGCCAAGTAGTTGTTTATTTGATCTCTTTTCAAAATGCTTTCTTAGAGGTTTTGTTTATTTTGTAAAATTACTATTTGTTTTTGTCTGACTGAGTTGATTTGAAGAACTGATCTTCAAGTTGTGAGATTATTTCCTTAGCTTAGTCTAGTTTGCTGTTAATGCTACCAACATTATTTAAAAAATTGTTGTAGTAAATTTTTCAATTCCAGATATTTAGTTTTGTTTTTTTCTTAAAATGACTAATTTGTCTTTTAACTCTTGGATCATTTTATTGGACTCTTGCATCCCTTGGATTGGGCTACAACTTTCTGAAGAATCTCAATGAACTTCCTTGCCATTCATTCTGAATTCCAAGTCTATTATTTCAAGAATCATTGCTGGGGAACTAGTATGCTTATTTAGAGGTAAGAGGACACTGAGTTTTTGGATTGCCAGAGTTTTTGCACTGATTCTTTCTGGTGTTCCTTTGTCCTTTTGGCTTTGCTGTCATTGGTTGCATGTTTTTTGTATTTATATTCTTTATTTACTTTGAGGTTTTAGCTGTGGTGTAAGTTGAGTATAGTCAATTAGCTTCATTTCTGTGTGCTTTCAGAGGGCCAAGTCTCTGTATATGATCTTTATTTGTGGCTAGATTATTGCCCTGGGTTTCACAGGCAATGTATAATGGCAGAATATTTTTGGTGTTGTAATTTTCGCTGTTTAAGAGTAACGTAGAAGACACTTAAGAGTAATGGTTGGCAGATAGGCTTTTACTCAGCCAGATATTTTGAATTTAAGTGAAATCACAGCAGTGCTCCATTTTGGTGATGGGGAAGAGAGGTAATCTCCTGGCCAGGTCTGCTACCAGGCTTTAGGGAGCCTACTCCCATCATTGACCCTGCCTGCATTTCCTTTCTTAGGTGTTCCAGGCTTCAGGGCTCCCTCAGACAGAGGCTGTGGCTGGCAGACTGGCCACAGTCTGCTTTCCTAAAGCAGCCCTACAGAGCGAGGCATACCCTGCTCCCATGCCAGCCCAGGAACCCAAGCCTCACCCCTTACAGTGTTCTGAGAGTAAAGGCTCCTCCCTAGCTTGAGTGCTGGCCATAGATCTCATTTTGGCACTCCTGAGCTATGTACTGCAGCCCTGGGGCTTTGGGACTGGGTCCAGAGCTCTGTCTTCTGGTCCTTAGGATCAGGCACTGGCTGTGCTGGGGAATGCAAAATGTTTCCAGGCCACCAGGAAAGCACTCACGCAGAGCTGCCAGCAAAGCAACCAGGGTGGGTGGCAGAGGCTGTGCTGTGCACCTGCTCTTGCAGGAACAACAGGTAGGGCCTTAGGGAGCAGTTATTTGGCAGAAGGGCCTGCAGTAAAGGTGCACCTCAGTCCTGTGGGTAAGACAGTCCTGCTCTCTCTTGGCCTGGCATTTAGATAGGGTTAGATGGAGAGCTTTGGGATATAAGCACCTATGATCATGTTCCACTGCAGCTGCCCCATGCACAACACCCCTGAGCCCCATATGAGCTGCAGCTCTGTCTCTGTCTACTCTCTGGGCCAATCTGCCTATTTAATGTCTATGGTGGGAGAGGCGGTCATGTAGCTAGGTCATATAGGCGGTCTTGTAGCTAGGATTTCAGATGTCCTGAGTGAAAGTGAGCTGATGCACAACTTTATGCTTGCAAATAGTAATTATTTATGTATAAAAGTAGATATTTATATATTATGGTTTGTATCTTTAAATGTTAAAGAGAATTAAAGTATTTCAATACTGGACAAAATATTCAGAATAAATAAAAATTGAGGTCAATTATGTTTCAAAAAAATTGGCTTTTTTTCCCCAAGAGCTATATGTAATACAGGATAAACCGTATTACTTAAGAACATACTTTTATTATTGGTTTGAAAATTTATATTCATAAAAAATTGCTTAGAGACATAACCAATAGTGTTCTGGAATTAGATTTTAACAGCTTGTGAGAGCTGAATATTCCTGTCTCTTCCTTTCTCTATGCTTCATTTACTGACATATTGGTTTCTTAAAATTAGTATTGCTGGGAGTACTTACACAATGAAAATTAACAAATACTACAAATTAAGAGATTGTGTGTGTGTGTGTATGTGTGTGTATAGAACAAATTGTTAAAAATTAGCCAGCACATCATGGAATCTCATGTAAACTTTTCACATTTAGCAATATAGTAATCATTTTCTCCCCCTATTTCAGTGAAATTACAGTCTTATATTTTTTGTTTAAATATGTATTTTTTTTGAAGATATAGTACAGCCATTAATTTAAAAAGTGATTACTGTTAGAGAAATACTTTTGTTTGACTTTATAGTGTGAAAGAAATAATGAGCCATAACTTCAATATCTATTTTACTGTTGGAATATTCAAGTTTGAATTAATATTTTGGAGAACATTATTTTTATGAAAGTGAAAGTGCTCTTCAGAAATTCTCCAGGCACTGTCCATCATCTTTCACTGAATTTAGAAAATGTCAGAATAGATCTGCTTGATCAATTTATCCATTTCAGATGACTTTAGGAAGATAGAACAAAATGGGATGAAACTCATGAATGAATTGCAAGGTGATTGAGATGCCTATCTTAGACCACAAAAGAAAAATTTTAGTTAATAGGCAGAAAAAAAAGTGTTCAGCAAGTTAATATTTCCTCTCTTGGGAGGTATTCTCTCATCACAGAGTCAGAGTATCTTCTGTCCTTACTTTATTTTTGAGTTTGCAAACATCTGTGTTATTTTAGTCTACGACTGAAAGGAATACAAAATGTGATTATCACATGCATCATTATTTCCTGGAATGAAGCTTGAAACTAGATCATGATTTAGTCAAAATTCAAAGATATATCTAATTATATTTATTTTGAGGATGTACATAAACTTCTAGGATAGTAACTTGCATTTCTGAAACAAGAAAATTAAAAAAGAAAAGCTATTCTTTAGTTGCTGTTGTTCAGAACTGCAGGACATTGTGGTACAAGGAAAGTCTTTTATTATGGTAGAGAACAAATTTTCTAAACTAGATGTCTTTTGACGTAAATCAAAATTGGTCTGTATTTATTATTATGCAGATTTGCACTAATTCCCACAGTGAATGCCAAAAAAAGGTGATAGTTTCTTTTTGTATTTGTGATTTACATTCTTTCTAGGACATGCAGTTTATAGTTTTATTATATAAAGACTTGGAAAATAGAATCAAGTTTCAGTGAATTTTGAAAGATTTATCCATTGGAGAGAGAATTTCATTGTAATATAGTCACCCCTCTTTACTCACGTGTTTCATATTTGCAAATGCTTCTACTTGCTAAAATTTATTTACAACCCCAATATCAGTAATGGCAGTTTTGTGGTCATTCACAGATTTCAGAGGAAAAGCAAACATTTTGAATTGCCTGATGTGTTTTCAACTGAGGTTGAACAAAGTGACTCTTTGCTTTCCTGTTTCAGCTCTCATATTGTAAAGTAGCTTTCTTTTCTTGGTCTACTTAGTGCCACATTTTCACATTTTCATTTTCCTCTCTTTCTTTCTCTCTCTCTCTTTCTTTCTTTTCTTTCTTTCTTTCTTTCTTTCTTTCTTTCTTTCTTTCTTTCTTTCTTTCTCTCTCTCTCTTTCTCTTTCTTCTTTCATTTTTTGTTTGCTTTTTTTAGTATTTTTGTTTTTTAAAATGGTGCTCAAGTACAGTGCTGAAGTAGATCTCTCTCCCATTCATAAAGGCCAAAATGCGCGTGGCTCACATGTGTTAGCTAAGCTTCATATAGGTGTGAGTTACAGTGCTATTAATCATGAGTTCAATGTTAATGAACCAATAATACAAGTTAAATTAGGTATTTTTAAGAAAAGCACATAGGTTATATATTGACTGGTTACTTGAAAAGAAACTTTGTGGAGAACCATTAATTACATAAAAGCTTTTAATATTAAATGCTACTCTATACTTAAATAAAACACAGATATTTATAGTAAAAATTAACAAATGATAATGATATGAATTTTAAAGTCAACTAAATATTATCAATCCAATAATTGCCTTTTGAAAAGGCATTCCTAAAAGTTGGTCTCATTTTAGGAACAATTGTCTTTGATAATTATTATTAGTTCTGTAGACCCTAGATGACCTAGTCATTCAATTACTAAGATTATTCAACTAAGTTAAAACTTTAGAAGTATGTAATAAAATAATATGAAAATAAAAATGGTTAACAAAGTCTAAATCTTCATTATCTGCTTTTGAAATGTAATAAACTTCTTTTTTAAATTATTATTATTATACTTTACAGTTCTAGGGTACATGTGCATAACGTGCAGGTTTGTTACATATGTATACTTGTGCCATGTTGGTGTGCTGCACCCATCAACTCATCAGCACCCATCAACTCATCCTTTACATCCGGTATAACTGCCAATGCAATCCTTCCCCCTTCCCCCTCCCTATAATAGGCCCCGGTGTGTGATGTTCCCCTTCCCGAGTCCAAGTGATCTCATTGTTCAATTCCCACCTATGAGTGAGAACATGCGGTGTTTAGTTTTCTGTTCTTGTGATAGTTTGCTGAGAATGCTGAGAATGATGGTTTCCAGCTGCATCCGTGTCCCTACAAAGGACACAAACTCATCTCTTTTTATGGCTGCATAGTATTCCATGGTGTATATGTGCCACATTTTCTTAATCCAGTCTGTCACTGACGGACATTTGGGTTGATTCCAAGTCTTTGCTATTGTGAATAGTGCCGCAATGAACACCAGTTAGAATGGCAATCATTAAAAAGTCAGGAAACAACAGGTGCTGGAGAGGATGTGGAGAAATAGGAACACTTTTACACTGTTGGTGGGATTGTAAACTAGTTCAACCATTATGGAAAACAGTGTGGCGATTCCTCAGGGATCTAGAACTAGAAATACCATATGACCCAGCCATCCCCATTACTGGGTATATACCCAAGGGATTATAAATCATGCTGCTATAAAGAAATGTAATAAACTTCTATATTTTATGCATATCAGAACATTTATTATCTTTATAATATTAACCTATATCATTTAACAAAGAGGGAGGATAAGTGGGAGGTGAAGGAAAAGGAGAAAAATAGCTCCCATACATTGAATACTTATGAAGCAGGCATTTTCCTCTCTCTCTCTTTATATCGATGTTGTATGTACATCTATCTATCTATCTATACACACAGACACACGTGTAAATAAAAATAGGATATATATATATATATAAAAAATAAATTTGTCCAATTACCCCTATAATAAGTAAATATTAGTAATCCAATTACACATATAAAGGTGCTGGGGGCTACATTTATTTGATTAGCAAGTTCAAAGTCACACAACTGGTGAGGAAGAGAGCCCTTCAAAAGTGGATAGGCCTGACTCCACAGCCAGGGAATAGAGACATAAAGGAGTCTCTTTCTGCCTCTCTATATAGCTTTTATCTTATAATATGCATTCTTGCTAAAAGATCCCCATCTTTAACCCAGCGAAGAAAAGCAAGCAAACACAATAATTATTTTATATCCACTCCTATTAATTGTTCTCTTTTCAGGATCATTTTTGTAATTTGAAATGTTTCACTACTCCTATATTCAACACTATGAATCAAGAAACAGCACTCATGAATATAAGGTGGGAACTGGTGTGAGTAGAGGGTATTTTAAAATAAAACTAACCATATACTTTTTAAAAATTGTTTTTGAGATGAAGTCTCGCTCTTGTCCCCCAGGCTGGAGTGCAATGGGGCTATGTCGGCTCACTGCAACCTCCGCCTGCCAGGATCAGGCGATTCTCCTGCCTTAGCCTCCCGAGTAGCTGGAATTACAGGCACCAGCCCGGCTAAGTTTTGGGTTTTTTTTGTTTGTTTGTTTGTTTTATAGCAGAGACAGGGTTTTACCATGTTGGTCAGGCTGGTCTTGAACTCCTAACCTAAGGTGATCTGCCCACCTTGGCCTCCCAAAGTGCTGGGATTACAGGCGTGAGCAACAGCACTTGGCCACAAAGGGTTTATTACTGTTATTATTATCTTTATTCCACCTTAAAATTATAATAATTCTGATATATTAAGATAATCAAATTTCTCTGTGAAACTGATTTCCCCTCTTTGTTTTTATTCTTTGTAATGTGGCTACTAGAAAATGTAAAATTATATATGAGGTTTGCATTGTATTTATTTTGGCAGATCTGTTCTAAAGAATAGATTTAAAATAATGTCAAGTAAATTAATGAAAAGAAACTGGATAATATAAAAGTTCATCTCTATTCCATGGGGCATCAGCAGTTGTGCTTGACTGGAGGCTGAAATATCCACTTTGAAGATTCTCATTCATGTGGCTATTAAGTTGGTGCTGGCTGTCAATTGAAAGCTCAGTCAGGGCTTTGACCAGGAGTATTAGTTCTTCTTCAAATGAACCTCTCCACTGGCTGCTTAGTGGGTGAGCCAGTGGCACAATTAATATAATGGATTTTAAAAATTTTTAATATGCTCTGTACATCATTTTAGATAAGTGAGAATTTCTCCTCTGATTTATTGTTTCTGGTAAACGTGTGATTTCTCCATCATTTTGATTTTGTTAAAGGTAGGATTTCCAGAAACCTCCAACCCCACTGGGAATCTTCTCAGTATTTCAAAGAAACAGGTTTTTGACATTATCTTTTATCAATCCAGCAGGATTTTTATCTCAAATATTACTCTAGTGCTTTTATTTCAGTTGAAATTGTTCAGAGAAGACCAAGGTAGATGATTAAATGCAATTCTTTGTAAGGGCATCACAGTATAACAAATGTATTTGTTTACTGGATTTGTGACAAGTGGCAAACTCTGTTTATAAATACAGATTGCACCGCAGGTATTAGTGACACTCTGTCACATCACATCACAGAGTTTCCACTGAGCAATTTTAGGGTGTCGGATTCTCAGTCTTTCGATGCCTGTTTTTACAAGCTGAATATGATTGGTTTTGTTATACTAACCCAAAACTTACAGCAAAACATAAATTTTCCCCACCACCCATGCTCATCTTTGTTTAGTCATAGGTATCTGAAGTGGCATAAAGGACCGAGATTTTCCAAAGATAAATTACTGTATCTACTCCTCTCTTCCCCTTCTCCTGTTTTTTGTTTTGTTTTGTTTTTCCTCTACGGTAAGAGAATATCTCAAAACACTAACACTGACCAATTCACTAACTTCTCTAAAGTTTTATGGCGAATTAGACACAGCTGAAATCAATGGAAAGTCTCTCCTGCAGTTTCTCAAGGTTTGATTCTTCACACAAGGAATTTGCCAGGAAATCTCAGTTGTGGTTTGGACTCTGCTGGAGGGTGTGATCCCTGCTGGGAGAATCTCTTGTAACAGGGCTGAAGACCACTTCTATGGGACTGGTTTTGGAGTAACTCAGAGGATAAATACACCACATGGTCTCAAGAGCCTCTGTCCAGATATTCAGAGGATGGTTTTTGCAGCCACTGCCATCTCCCAATTAGAAACCGGTGTGCCCAGACTTGCACCAACGGCTCAGTTACTGTCCTCCTTCACATTTTAGTGGTTTCTCAGTGTTTGACATTAAACTTAAAATTTGGATAATATGATTATAATGAAAGAGAGGGTGAAGTGGGAGGAATAATGGTTTCTAGCCTTGGATTAAAAAATTTCACATATGTTGGAATCCCTTTATGAATTCATATAAGTTATTAATTTATGAGATAAATAAATTACCCACAATTATACCAAATAAACAATCCTATAGATGATAAACACATTCAAACCTAAAATAGTCATTAACAAAACTCATAGAAAGAGCGTAAAAAAAGGTTTTTACTCGTTCTCAAAAACTGACAAAGAAATAGTCATACAAAAGAATAGTTAATCATATTGACTTAGAGTTTGTGCAAATTCCGACCCCTCTACTTACTAGTTGTGTGATCTTGAGCATGTCTCTTAATCACTAAGGGTCTCAGAGTTCTCATTTGCAAAATGAGAAATATACCAACAGTTAACTCATGAAATTGTTGTGAGGATTAAATGAATTTTTAAAGATCTGACATGCTTAGAACACTGTTTGGAATTAAGTAAACTTGGCATATGTTTTCTGTTGTTTTGTTATTTTTATCCTCATCAGTGATTTTAATGATATTAGCCAACATGTGACATAGCTAATCACATCCTCTTAGAAATGTATATTTTCATTTAGAATCTAAACTATCACACTTCCTGATTCTCTTACTTTATTTGTTTTTTCTTTCCAGTATCTTTTACCAGTCCTTTCTCATCTTGTTGCAGTAACTGTAACACCAGATTCTCCAGGGCCTCTAAATTTTTGATGCGTCTCAGGGGTCATTCACTGGGCTTTTTTTCTATCTAGACTTACTCATTTGTTGATATCATACAGGCTTATGGTGTTAAACTTCCTCTACATACTGACAACTTTCTAATATACATCACCCATCCAGACATGTTTTCTAAAAACTCTTGGCAATTACTTGCTCTCAACATCCATATTTGAATTTGTAGAAAGGAGAAGCGAAAACAGGTTTTTTTGTGAGAACTAAAATTTGTATGATTTGAGGGACTTTAAGAAAAGAAAATAGGCCGGGTGCAGTGGCTCATGCCTGTAATCCTAGCACTTTGGGAGTCTGAGGTGGGTGAATTGCCTGAGCACAGGAATTCGAGGCCAGCCTGGGCAACATGGTGAAACCCCGTCTCTACTAAAATACAAAAAAAGGTAGCTGGATGTGGTGGCATGAGCCTGTAATATCAGTTACTTGGGAGGCTGAGGCAGGAGAATCGCTTGAACCTGGGAGGTGGAGGTTGCAGTGAGTCAAGATCATGCCATTGCACTCCAGCCTGGGCAACAGAGCAAGACTCCATCTGAAAGAAAAAAAAGAGAAAATAATATAAAATTATAAATACAGAATTATAAGGTCAGGAGTAGGTTGAAGCAGCCTTCCAACTCGGCATGACTCAGCAGGTTTGGAGTACAGCTGTGCAGCCGTGCACATTATGTAACCACACCACATGAGATGCATTAGGTGATCACCCACATGAGCTCGTGCTTGGCTTGGAGCCACTGTTGTCTGTAAAAGGTATAATTACCCTGCTAACACTGTACATATGGCTCACTAGCACCCAGAGAAAGAGTAAAGCCATGTCAAAACTGTCTATGATTCCTCGAGTGTTTTTCCAGCTACCCACTACTCACCCACAGATTCCCCTTGGACCTCAGTTAGAATGTGACAATTGGCGTCACAACCAGGATCCCAGGGTGAATGAGCCTTCAGTCCCTACTGATTCTGAGTCAGCCTTGTTGCCTCAACATGGGTTGTGGTACCTGGTGACAGCTGTGCTGCTTGGATGGGCTCTGGTGGAAACCTGGTTGGCAGTAGATGGGTCCCCTGTGAGCATGGAGAAGGCACTGAAGCAGCTGGAAGCGCAGAGCACCACCAAGAAGGAGTGAGCTTTTGCTGGAAGAATTGGACGGGTGTTTTTAACTGCACTACAAGAAGTACACACCCAGTTCCTGAGGGATGCAGGTAACCGCCCTGTAGTCGCAGGCAGGACACTTGGAGGCCAGGCTACACAGCTCAGAAAAAGAGTTAGAAGCTGCTATGAATGGGGACCTCCAAGCACAGGTGGGGCTCCTGGAGGCCCGGCTTCAGAGCTTGAAAAAAGAATTAGAGACTGTTCTGAATGCAGACCTGGGTCCATCATCTCGGCCAGAGACCCCCACTTGTTCTGATACTGAGGAGGAAGAACCCCATTGCAGGCTCGCCCAGTGGTTCATCAGAAGGTAGTTTATGAATGGCCATTGGGGCCCCAAGGGCAGGCTCAGGGACCCCGCTCCCCCATCATAAGGCAACACATTTCATATAATGCCTATACCCCAACTAAGTTGCGTGAATTAGACAGCAGTGATGCCAGCATCCAGGGAAACCTCTGCCCACCTGGGTGCTTCGTTTCTGGGACAAGGGAGCAGATAGTATATCCTGTTCCACCTCTGAGATAAAAAAAAAAAAAAAAAGGTGGCCTCTATTATGACTCACTCCTCCCTCTGTCAGCAGTTGCAGGTGAGCAGACAGTTGGCACAAGCTGACCACACACTGATTGACTATGGGCAGCCATACGGACTGTGTGGAATGACACCTGTGAAATACTTGAAACCATGAGTAAATGGCAGTCGTATGCTGATTTGGTGCAAGTCATCCAGGAGATAGGTGTGTGGTCAGCTACGTTTGACCTGAATACCTGGGGGCCAGATGATGAACATTTCACTTCCCACATGACGGATCTCGTGTTGGGTTCTGTATCCCTAAGTGCCTTAGGCTCCCTGGCTGCTGTCCTTACCCCATATGTAGGGTGTTGCATACATGAAGTGACAACTGCTATGGCTGGTGGCCCTCGGGGAAGCAGAAGATCATTGATGGGACTGAGGGGTCCATGCTGTAAAGAAGGGGAAGATGCCCCATCTGCTGGGGGCCCTCCCATGGGAGAAAAGGGGGCTGAAACAAGTGACACACTCACAGATGTGGATATATTTGATTTTGGCCAGGGTTGACCTAGAGAAACTCAATAACTAGCCCAATGAAGGGCTCTTACCTTTGTGGAGACAGTTGTCTTCAGAGCAGCAATTCAGAAAATGTCCAAGTGGGAGAAGGACATTGCTGCATGACCCAGTCTCGCCTGGGTGCTTCAGCTCAAAGACTATTTGCTGCAGCCTGGTGGAAATGTAGAGCCTTCTCTGTTTGATTAGAGAACTGGCCAAGATGCCCAGCTTGGAGGGATACCAGATGACCGGAGACCACATGTGGAATTAGCGATCCACTGGTCGCCCACCAATGTACAGCAGGTGCTGGCACTGGTGGATACTGGCACAGATTGCAGCCCTGTTTATGGGAACCTGGGTAAGTTTCCAGGCAAACCTGATTACATTGATGATTATGGAGGCCGGTCAGTAAAAGTGAAACCTGTATCTCTGCACCTTGGCTTTGGCTGTTTGGCTCCCTGTTTATATACTGTGTATACCTCTCCTATTCCGGAATACCTTCTGGTGGTGGACATTTTACATGTCCTGGCATTACAAACCATGGCCAGGGAATTCAGACTGCCAGTGTATATGGTGAAGCTGATGCTGCATGGACATACACATCACCAGCCCCACGTCCTGCCAGAACCCTGATGGGTCACTTCCACCTACCAATACCATGTGCTAGGTAGGCATACGGAGATAACTGAAACAATTAAAAAGCTGGAGGAGGTGCAGATAGTGCATGACACCCACAGCTCATACTATTCTCCAGCGTGGCTAGTTAGAAAGCCTGATGGAACTTTGCAGATGACGGTGGACTATCGGAAACTGAATAAAGTAACACCCCCTTTGCATGCAGCTGTACCGTCAATCATGAATTTGATGGACCATTTGACAACAAAACTGGGGTAGTACCACTATGTAGTGGACTTGGCCAAAGCATTTTTCTCCATAGATATTGCTCCAGAGAGCCAGTAACAGTTCGCCTTCACACGGGATGGGCGACAATGGACTTTCACAGTGTTACCATGGGGCTATGTGCATAGCCCCACCATATGCCATGGTCTGTTTGCTATAATTTAGCTACCTGGCAATGTCCAGAAGGGGTCTGCCTATTCCATTATATTGATGATATTATGTTAACCTCGGATTATCTTGCAGATTTAGAAGCAGTGACGCCCCTCTTGAGGCAACACTTGGAATCATACAATAGGGCTGTCAATGAATCCAAGGTCCAAGGGCCTGGATTATCTTCCAAATTCTTGGCAGTTATCCAGTCCAGGATAGCACTAGGAGATATAGCTAATGTAAATGACGAGTTAATGGGTGCAGCACACCAGCATGGCACATGTATACGTATGTAACAAACCTGCACCTGGTGCACCACATGTACCCTAGAACATAAAGTATAATTTAAAAAGAAAAAAAAAGGAAGAAAAAAAGACAAAGGCCTTCTTAGAGGCTATCGACCTCCTACAGAGATGGTGGGCATCCCTAGGCTCTGGCCTATTCTGGGCCCTAATAGTCATAAGTAGCATAGCTGGGATCCTAGTAGGAGTTGTTGCTCTCTGTATTGTTGTTATAGGTTATGGATTCATGACTCCACCCTATAGGCATGTGTGCCTTCCCAGAGGGCATGCTCGGCCTAGTGGGTGGAGCAGAAGGGAGAGAGTAAAGCCATGTCAAAACTGCCTGCAGTTCCTCGAGTGTTTTTCTAGCCACTCGCCACTCACCCACCAACTCCCCTCAGACCTCAGTTAGAACCTGACAAAAATTAAGCGTGAAAGTACATTTTTTCCACATGTGTTGTAGAGTCACACCACCTTTTTGTAACATAGTTTAGGTATTCCTATGTAAAATCTGACTTTCCCTTTTCACTTAAAACATTCTACAACCGCCAAATACTTCAGCATTAATTGAAATCTGTACAAATGAGGTTCTGAGGCTTCCTTTCAATACACAAATGGTAAATTGGGATGGTATCTGGATTGATTCTAACATAATTCCCTTCTCATCTTTGGAGAAATTGGAAATCTATAAAAATGTATTGAGACTCCCTTCAAGCCAAGACCCTGAAAAAATATATATATTTATATTTATATTTTATATTTATATATATTTTATTTATATATATATATATATTTTCTGACATTAGATGCACTTATGCAAGACACAGAAGAGGAAAGTAGCAGGTAGGTAATTTCCCCAAGGCCTTTGGCTGTTGCCTCTGGCAGTTAAGTTCACAGTAATGTAAGGCTCTTCTGCATTGCTTTCCAATGCCCACTTTTTAGTTTTAAGGGTGATGATGGCCAGTGCTCACAAATTGGGCTTGTGATCTGACTCAACCCCTGGACCACAGATTCATACATTGGTTCTTCAGCTTTCTGGTGAAGAAAGGAAGTCAATGTGTGGGTGAGAGAAGGGCTATCATTGATATCTAAAAACTGGTTCTAGAATAAAAACAAAAAGGAAAGTCTGAAAATGGATCCAGTGTAATAGAACTTCAGACATATTTTTTTGGATGTGAGTCTAAAGAGGTTGTTTTTCTCTTTTTATATACAGATCTCAGAGAAATTAAAACAGAACTACCATTGGGCCCAGCAATCCCATTATTGGATATCTATCCAAAAGAAAACAAACTATTCTACCAAAAAGACACATACATGCACGTGCATGTCCATTGCAGCACTACTCACAATGGCAAAAACATGGAATCAATTTAAGTGTCCATCAATGGTCAATTGGATAAAGCAAATGTGGTGCATATATGCAATGAAATACTATGCACCCATAAGAAATGATAAAATCATGCCTTTTGCAACAAATTGGATGCATCTGGAGGTTATTTGTCTTAAGTAAATTAATACAGGAACAGAAAACAAAATACCACGATTTTACTTATAAGTGGGAGCTTAATACTGAATACTCATGGACATAAAGACAGAAACCATAGTCACTGGAGACTACTAGATGGAGAAGGGGAGGCAGGTAAGAATTGAAAAGCTAACTATTGGGTACGATGATGACTACCTGGGTGACTGACAGGATCATTTATATTCCAAACCCCAGCATGATGCAATATATCTATGCAACAAACCTGCACTTGTATCCCCTGATCTAAAATAACATTGAAATTATGTTTAAAAAGCATTATGAAAATAAAAGTATCTCTAATACACACAAAAAAAACACATGTAGATAGAAAGGGCCTAGTGAGTCAAGTAAAGTTTATTATGTCTCAACCTTGCAAAGGAGGAACATGAATATTCTATTTGCCTGAGTGTGACGTGAAGAGATTTGAGAAAACCCAGTGAACTTCCCTCAATCAGGTATGGATAAGCTGTAACAAAAAGACCCCCATTCATAAGATAAACTTACAAGCAATTGTGAGAGAGGTAAATTCAAAGAGGTTCTAAGGTTGAAAATAAGAGATAATTTAGCAATGAAGCATACAGACTACATCAGAATGAGGACCATTCAGCAGATACCAGCCTGGAAAAATGATGTTCCACACAAAGTATTCTCCTGTAAATTCACTAGGCATTACTTAAGATAAATAAAGAACTATATTCACAGGGAGACTTGTGAACAGATGTTCAAAGCAGCTTTACTTGTAATAGCCCCAAATGGAAAAAAAAAAAAAAAAAACACTAAAATAATGTGTACATATAATCTTACAATCTTACATATAATCTTAACATGTATCCATTATTGTGTATTAAAAAGTTGTCCACTAGGGTGATACTGTCCCCCATGGGAAATATCAGTAATATCTGGAGACATTTTTGGCTGTCATGATTGTGGTGAGTAGTGCTATTAGCATCTATGAGTAGAGGGCAGAGATGCTGTTATACATTCTGCAATGAGCAGGACACCCCTTGTGATGGTCAATTTTATGGGTCAACTTGACCGAGTTAAGGGATGCCCAGATAAGTGGTAAAACACTATTTCTGGATGTTTCTGTGTGGGTATTTCCAGAAGAGATTAGCATTTGAATCAGTAGACTGAGCAAAGATCTACCCTCATCAATGTGGGCCTGCATCATCTATTTCTTTGAATGCCCTGGTATGAGCAAAAAGCAGAAGGGTGTGTGATTTCACTCCCTTTCCTTGATCTGGGTCATCCATGGTCTCTCAGCCTCAGATATTGATGGCAGCGGTAGGCCGACTGGAGCGTAGCTGCCATCAAGCCACCACTGCGGGGAGGGCCTGGGGAGAAGGCAGACAGCACCCCCACAGCCTGCTGCCCGGGGGGCACGGTGAGGAGGCTGGACAAGGTCATCTGCCAGTGCGGGAGCAGTGCCATCAGGCAGAAAGCCTTGTCCTGGGGCACAGTGTTGGAGCCGTACTTTGGGGGCCCAGGGCAGGAAGTGGGAGCGGTGCCCGCTTTGGGGACCTGGCCAGTGGTACAGCCACTTCACCCACCCTGCTGAGGGCTCTGGGTTCCTGCACCTTGGAAGGAGGCTTTGCGTGGCGCCGCCCTGCACTGGGGTGACCGCTGAACCTGACACTCCAAACGGCCTGCGGTTTGCGATCTGCTCACCAGGGACAAGGGGAGCTCACCGCAATGTTGCCCCTGTCCTGGATGCCAATTCAAGCCCAGAAAGGACCTGGAGCCCTTGCCCCAGGCTGCAAGGGGGTGTGGCCAGGGCTGCATGTTCCAAGGAGACAGTGGGAGACAGAAGGAGACAGCAGCCCCAGGCGCGGCTGCAGCTGCCCAAGTCAATGCTGTGTAACTGGGCTTCCCTGTGCTCTTGGGGGTCAGGAGCAGGCAGAAGCCCTGCCACCCGCCCTGCCCTGGGCACAGCTGTAGCCACTCAAGTCAATACTGTGAACCTGAGCTTCTCAGCACCCCTGCCTGCTTGGGAAGGCCCCCCCGCCTGCCTGGGAAGGCCCCCCACCTTGCTTTGCAGGCCCAGAGGTGTTTGCTCTCGCTGCCTGGTCTCTTCCTGCTCCTGGCATCAGCTCCAATCTGGGAACAGGACCAGGGCCAAGTCTGGGCTATGTCACAGCCCGCTGGATGTGTGCATGCTCCTGACAGTACTGACACGCCAGAGACCTGCCACCTCAGCCCCCTCTGGACTGGGTGCTAACTACCATGTGGTGAATCCAAGGGGGTGGCTGAGGGAATCTCGGTGCTGGCCTGCAGGTATCCCTTGGCTCAAGCAGCTTAGGCCCCATGGATGCTGGCAGGAGTCAGACGGGCTCCTGCGCAGAAAGGGCCGGTCCCCAGTGAGGACCCACCTTCAGGCCAGGGAGGGATTGAAGGCTGGGGGCTGGGCTGCCAGTCCCGCCAACTGGAGTGGGGACTTGCAATTCCTTTTCTCAGCCTGTCCATGGCCACCTATGGACCCATCAACAGCTACTTTCTCCCCTGTGGAGCCTATAAAAGGTCCGGCTCAGCCAGAGCAGAGGAAGGAGGGATGACGGGAAGACTAGATGCAGAGAAGAGCCACCCTCTCTGCTGATAGCTGAAGATGATGGGATGACTAGCTGCAGAAAAGAGCTACTCTCTCTGCCAAAAGCTGAAGACAACTGATGTCCAGCTACAGAGAGGAGCTGGCCTCTCTGGTGGGAGTGAACACTTGGGACAACCTACCTGTAGAGAGGACCTACTCTCTCTGCTAGGAGCTGAATACTTGATGGGACACCTTGGCTGTGGAAAGGAGCTACCCCTGTGGGAGACTGAGCTGTTCTATCAACTCAGTAAAGCTCCTCTTCATCTTGCTTACCCTCCACTTGTCTGCATACCTCATTCTTCCTGGTCTCAGGACAAGGAAGGGGACCTGCCAAAGGGCGAGGCTAAAAGAACTGTAACACAAACAGGGCTGAAACATGTCCCTTGCTCACCACATTGTGGGCAAAGAGAAGGAGATAAAAGCTGCAGCCCTTTGGGGAGCGCAGATCTGGGAGCCCCCCAAGTCAAGGCTATAACTCCCTCTTTGGGCCCCTGTGTTCCTGGCATCTCTAAGTTTCTGGGCACCATCACATGCCCTGGTGCTAGTAGGGGAAACTGCTTGCAGTACACCTGGTCCAGCTGTAGCCTTGCAGAGAGCAGGCACCCATGTCATCACCTGGAGCTGCCTGCCCTGTGGCAGCAGCTGGTATGTCTGACAGCACAATGACCAGACCCCCTGTTCACTCACACACCCCTCGCCACTCCATGCCTGACTCCTTGTCTCCCTTGGAGGCGTGGGTTCCAGGTTGGTAGTGCTCCAGCTGAGCAGTCTTCCAGGCCAAGTGGGCAGAATGAATACAGTGGGCCTTGGCAAAACTCAAGCAAAGGCACTGCCAGCCACAGGTTTCCGGCCAGAAAAGTGACACCCCAGGAATCCCATAACAATATTACATTATAGCTAATTGCTCTCTAGCTTTAAGATTCGAAGACTTACAGTAGTGCTCCCTCCTCTCATTCTCAGACCTCAGAGAGGGAGTTACAACGCAGGCTTTCCTGGTTCTCCAGCTTGCAGAGGACAAATTCTAGGACTTAGACTCTCTAATTGTGTGAGCCAAGTACCATAATGAATCTCCTCTTTCTCTCTCTGTCTCTCTCTCTATCATCTATCTACCTACCTATCTATTCCATTGGTTCTGTTTCTCTGAAAAAACATATTTAAAACATTCCTTTATTAGAAAGAATTGTTCAGTGCAAAATATTAATAATGCAGAGGCTGAGAAACTCTATTCAGTAAGGACTCTAGGAACCTGAATACCAGACTTTCTCAGAAACACAGATATTTAGTGTATTTAATTCTTAAAGGATTTTAATTTTCTTAAATAGCTTTGTCTATAAATGACAGATTTCCCTTTCTTGTGAAAATACATTTTCTTCTTAAATTAAAATAAAACACATCTCTAACCCCCAAACACTTTGCTCATCTTATCTCATTATAAAACTAGTCTTATTATAACTAAATTTCAAGCAGAAGCATTTTTGATACTTTTATTTCAAATGAGCAAATATGTATTGATAATTATGTGCACCATATTAAATAACAAAGAAAAATCAATGTTCCATCTTGTTAGCTGAGACCTTTATTACATTACTTTCCATCTTTGTCTTTTCAGTTGTAAATAATTTTCCATTATCTACATTTTTTTGTTCTTTTTTTTTTTTTTTTTTTTTTTTAGATGGAGACTCCCATGTCGCCCATGCTGGAGAGCGGTGGCGCAATCATGGCTCACTGCAAGATCCGCCTCCCGGGTTCATGCCATTCTTCTGCCTGGGCCTCCCGAGTAGCTAGGACTATAGGTGCCCGCCACCACGCCAGGCTCGTCTTTTGTATTTTTAGTAGAGACGGTGTTTCACCATGTTAGCCAGGATGGTCTCGATCTACTTACCTCGTGATCCACCCACCTCAGCCTTCCAAAGTGCTGGGATTACAGGTGTGAGCCACGGTGCCTGGGCCATTTTTTTGTTCTTTATTGGCATACTGTTTCTCATGCCAAGACTGGAAAAAAGTATCTTATATTTATATAATTGACATTTGTATTAATCCCTTTTTACACTGCTATAAACAATTACCTGAGACTGGGTAATTTATAAACAAAAGAGTTTTAATAGACTCACAGTTCTGCATGTCTGGGGAGCCCTCAGGAAATTTACAATTATGACAATAGGTGAAGGGTAAGCAAGGAACGTCTTACATGTTGGCAGGAGAGAGAAAGCACAGGTGGAACTGCCAAACCCTTTTAAATCATCAGATCTTGTGAGGACACACTCACTCTCATGAGAACAGTATGGGGGAACCACCCCCATGATCCAATAACCTCCGACCAGGTCCTTCCCTTGACACGTGGGGATTACAATTCTAGATGAGATTTGGGTGGGGACACAGAGCAAAACCATTTTAACATCTAAAGTACTGAAATACAAGGACTAGTCAGAGTTGTACTGTGGTAACAACCTACACTGAATGCTTTACAGAAGAAAATAATGAGCTTATTGTGTAAAAAAAAAAAAAAAAAAAAAAAACTTCCAAAATGTTTGAAATGTAAAGTCAATAGACGAAACACCTATTTAAGTGTATAGAAATTTTATAATGATGTTGAAACAAAATGATAGTTGATAATCCCTCATGAAAATTATTCATATTTTTAAAATAATTCATTTTGTCATGAACTAGTGAGTTCATAATCTCTAGATCTTTTTTTATTTTTATTTTTATTTTTTTGAGACAGAGTCTCCCTCTGTCACCCAGGCTGGAGTGCAGTGGTGAGATCTTGTCTCACTGTAAGCTCCACCTCCCAGGTTCACACCATTCTCCCACCTCAGCCTCCAAAGTAGCTGGGACTACAGGTGCCCTCCACCACGCCCAGCTAATTTTTTGTATTTTTAGTAGACACGGGGTTTCACCATATTAGACAGGCTGCCTCGGCCTCCCAAAGTGCTGGGATTACAGGTGCTAGCCGCCAAGTCTGGCTAATTTTTGTATTTTCAGTAGAGACGGGGTTTCACCATGTTGCTCATGTAGGTCTTGAACTCCTGACCTCATGATCTGCCCACCTCAGCCTCCCAATGTGCTGGGATTACAGGCGTGTGCCACCGCACCTGGCCCATTTTTCTTTACTTACACGTATTGAATTTCATTGCATTGGTTTTGTGGCTGTCAAAAATGAAAACATTTCAGAAAGGAAAGTTCTATATAGATCCTGTGCAAGAACTGCTTTTCAGACAAAGCCAATAGTTTTTATTTGAACAGGTGTTCAAAGTTTTTCTTGCCACCTTTGCCTCCAGATTTTTGCTTTTACCTACATCATTTCCAACACCTTCAGTGTCATTATAAACATGTTCACTTTAAAAGCACACTCTTCAAATATGAAAGCTGTTTTTAAGTGTTACAGAGACAAAATAAGTAATCTTGCTTAGTATCGTAATATTTTTAAAAATATTTTATACCTCTCGATGAAGACATCTTTAATCCCCTGTGAAAGGGCTGCACTGTTTTTTAACTAACATGACCTTAGAAATTTCTTTTGAAATAAAAGTACTGTATTGATTGCAACTCTGAATAAAGGTCATTCTCATGCAACTTAAACACTACTATCTCATAAATGCATTTCTAAATAATATGGACAAAAACTACAATAAACTAGGTTAGACATAAACATTCTTTTAAAAATTCAAATTGCTTTGTTCTGAATATTAGAACAACTATTTAGAAATGGAATCGTTAAAAATAATTGTGCAACATCAGAAACCTTTCCACAGCGTTTCTTATTTTTCTTTCTCTTCCTGTTATAAACATTTGGACCTTCAGAAATTCCTATTTTTCCTCATTAAAATGTAAACTTAAATTATGGTATGTATTAATAATCATTATATAAAATTGGAACAAAATTAGACTTCAGTAATTGAATTAAACTAATAAAAATTGGGAGAAGAAACAGAGACATGTTGATTTGGTACCTAATATGTCCCAGGGGTTTTGCAAGCCATATTAACACAAATCAAAAATGACAGCTTTGTAGCTGTATCATTATCCCCATTCTTACAAATGAGAAGTCTGGGATTCAGAGAGATTAGGTTATTTTCCTGATCCACATAGTTAGTAAAAGCCTGGTAAAGATTTTATCTAAGCTTGTCTGACTCTCAAATTTGACTCTTGCTGCTTATTAGAATAAAGTTTTAGGTTTGGTAATAGTAGTTGATCTCAAAGAAGTAATTGTTATAGCAGTGGTAGTAGTTGACAAAGGAGACAAAAAAAAAAAATAAAGAGACATAGTTAAAACTTATTAAGCATTTGCTGCATGCTAAGGGTTTTGAAAGGATTACTTTAATCCTCGAAACATTTAATTTCTATAGATAATGTTATTTTCCATATCTTAATAGATGAAAAACTATATATAATGTTAGATTAGTTGCTCAACAGAAAATAGCTAGTAAAAGATATTGTTCAGTTTCAAATTGCCAAAATCTATTTTCAGAACCCTTGTTGTTAACCACTTAACTGAGAATTTGTTATAGTTTATGGCATTACAACTAAATTTAAAGCAAATACAAATAACAAAATAATTCCCCTCTGATACAAGACAAGATAAAAAATGAAATGAATAGGAAGAATCTTTAATGAACAAAAGTAGCATAAAAATGGCATACACAATATTATCTCCACTATATCTAAAGTCATTACAAGAGAACAAAGTATGTAACGCTGTTACTGATTATTGTTTCTGTGTTGTCAAATTATTATTACTATTACTACTATTATTATTTGCTTTTGCATTTTAGTAGTTTGTAAAGTTTCATCAATTAGTATGTATAACTTTATTACTTTCATTAGAAAATGAACCGTATTTTAGAAACTTTTTCAAAGCTGGTAAACCAATGGAGGAAAATATTTAATAATTTATCCACATCAATCTTGTTTTTATCCTGAGAATAAAATTAGAGTAACTATTGTGAAATGATCATAACATCTATGCTCAGAATAGGTAAGTATAAAAAATAAACAGGAAAAGGTTTAGGTAAGTTTTAAAGAATAATTTTCTATGAATATTTACAATTTAATACATTATTTTGTCATTTTTATGTGGGCAACAGCAAAACCATTTTATATGTTTTCATCCATAACTTTCAAGATAATGCTTACAATTTGAAGAGTTCTCTCATTTGTCTTGCTGTGTACACACATTGCGGTTTTCCTATAGAAATGTGCAATCAGCATACTCCACGAATTTCTTCTTGTGTAACACAATGGCTTAAAAGTGTTGGTTACGACAGGAACAGAAAACCAAACATCGCATGTTCTGACTCATAAGTGGGAGTTGAACAATGAGAACACATGGACACAGGGAGGGGAACATCACACACTGGGGCCTGTCGGGAGCTGGGGGCCAAAGGGAGGGAGAGCATTAGGACAAATACCTAATGCATGTGGGACTTAAAACCCAGATGACAGGTTGGTAGGTGCAACAAACCACCATGGCACTTGTTTACCAATGCAAAAAACCTGCAAATTCTGCCAGGTATCCCAGAACTTAAAGTAAACAACAACAAAAAAAGAGTGGTGGTTACGGTATCTTTTGAATTGGCAGATCAAACTCTAATAGGAATTTCTTCGTCATGGGGTAATTTAAATAAAACACAGATTGGATAATTATTAATGAGCAAAAGAATATGAGGCTTTATTCTACTTACATTTAATTTCAGATAGTCAGTGACCACATAATACAATAAATAAAATATGGTGATAGAAAAATGAAGGAAGGATCGTACTGTTAAGAAGAACAGTGAAAAGATAATATGATATAACTCGAGGGACAAAGTTTATAAAGAAGCAATTGAATTTTAGCCTCAATTTCACTTTAATTTTTATTTAAAACTATGTTTTTCAAAATTTTAAAAACATTTTTAGACAGGCTAATTTTATGACAGATCTTCATAGTAAAAAAATATATTGGAATATTTCAACAAAAATTTATAAATCAGAATTAAAAACAAGAAGTTAGTTATAATTGTTAAATAAGTCTATGTTTAAAAACTAGATGACATCTTAAAACGTTAATTCTGAAACAGTTAACTTTCTTTTGTAATTTCATATTTTCTTTTTTGTTTTTTTTTTACTTTAAGTTCTGGGATGCATGTGCAGAATGTGTAGGTTTGTTACATAGGTATACATGTGCCATAGTGATTTGCTGTACCTATCAACGTGTCACATAGGTTGTACACTCCACATGCATTAGGTGTTTGTCCTAATGCTTTCCCTACCCTTGCCCCCAAACCCCTGACACGACCTGGTGCGTGTTGTTCCCCTCGCTGTGTCCATGTGTTCTAATTGCTCAACTCCCACTTATGAGTGAGAACATGTGGTATTTGGTTTTCCATTCCTGTGTTGGTTTGCTGTGGATGATGGCTTTCAGCTTCATCCATGTCCCTGCAAAGGACATGATCTCATTTTTTCATTGCTGCATAGTATTCCATGGTGTACATGTACTACATTATCTTTATCCAGGGTATCATCGATGGCCATTTGGATTGGTTCCATGTCTTTGCTATTGTAAATAGTGCTGCAATAATACCCAAAGGAATATAAATAATTCTACTAAAAAAAGTTAACTTTTATGGGCATTTAAGTGATGATGAAATTTGTCTTTACTAATCTTTAGAAGTGGTGAGACTTCAGATTATTCAGGAAAGCAATATGACAATTAGGATTGAAATAACATGATGAAATAATAAATGACTTAATAAATAGACTGTTGAATCACCATCAAACTCTATCCATGCATGTTGTTTTATTTTTTCAATTAAGCATTAAATAAGAGAAAAATTATATAAAAGGTATTGTCTATTTTACTGATATCATTATTTTCATTAAAGTTAATAATTGTATTAAGCTTTTATAATATAATAACTTATATTCAAGGCGCCATGTAAGTTTCATCTAGAAGAGGAGCTGTTATTTAAAGAGAAAATAAAACATTTAAATCATCCAAATGTATTACATACTTGAAATTTGTAAGGAGAGTAGATCTCAAGTATGCTCACTAAACAAAAAAAGGTTAGTATGTGTGGTGATGGACATGTTAATTAGCTTGATTGTGGTAGTCATTTCAAAATGTACACATATATCAATATATCACATTTTGTATGTTTAGTATATATAAGTAATCCCACAAATTTAGACTATATTACTTGCATAATACCTGCTATCTAATCTCAAAGTCTACACAATTTTGTAGAAAACTATGAAAATATTAAACAGTATAATAAAACTATTATTTTATACTTAATGTATTATCCATTTAATATTGATGATGTGGCTTCCCGGTAAATTACGTAATTTGGCTAGCATTTAAGGTAAATTTATCTAATACATTAAACTGAGAATTATTGCCTTAACCAATTAACCAATTTTTTAAACTGATTCTAAAATAAAATGTCCAACTTAATCCAGAAACATTCTATGTAGACTCTAAAATTAGTAGAATACCAAAGGAGAAAATACGAGGAAAAAAATTCAACTATTTTCTAAAAGGAGAAAAATATAAAATGAAAAAGCAACACAGAATTTACCCTACACTAGCCCATCCACAGAACTTTTCCACTAAAGAAAAGTACTAATAAGAAAGCTATCAAAGAGGCTCCTTTTCTTACTTGCTACCTCTTGAACTATGTCTCCCTTATGTTCATCATTCTCTTCCCCTTAGAAATTTGCAATTTGAAAAATCCAGATCTCACTAAAGTCTTTCCAAACATGCATTCTCTTAATAATCTTAAAATTTGCTTACTGGAAGATAATCTAATTGTTTTTCATTTTATCTTTTGGACCATTATTTTAGGTCCATTTCGGACTTGACTGTCTGGCCTTCATTTGTGGTATTTTTCTATTTGGATGGATCAGTTTCTGTCAATCTCTTTTATTTTAAGGTGCATTATGAAATTTTAACTCTTGACCCTTTCAAAAGGATCTTTGTCAGTTTCAATTGCCGGCCTTTTGACATTCAGCAGCTTCCATAGACATTTATTTTAAAACTACTTCACTGCATTTGAAAACATGAGTGCCAAAGAAAATGTGCAGGAATCCAACTAAGGATATGGAGTTTAAATTAGTTCATTATAAGAACAAAACTTCACATTTCTATGGCTCTGTGCCAATGACTTTTTGCACTTGATAAACTCCAAGTTTTTGATAGCTATAGCTATTATATATCATCTTTTTATTAATGCAAAATGTTTTGTAAAGTGATAATAATCATCAAATTGAGATGAAAAATTCTAATTAAACTTATAAAAAACATTTTCTGGGAAATAATTTTTAATGTAAAGAAGGAAGGCAGAAATATTTGTGGGTTTAGATTTATATCATGCTTGTGTGTGGCATCAATGACTTTTTCTATTATGTTTGACATAATAACAGTAATAAAAGTATAGAATTTAAAGAGGACATTAGTATTCCAAATGTTGATCTACAAAAATGTTTCTCTGGGAAGAAATTCCATTCACTAAAAAATAAAAACATGCACAGCTTATGGTGAATCTATAAGAAACATGGTTACATTTGTCTTTTATATTTGTGTATGTGTAAACCCATGTAATATGAACTAATAGGGACAGAAATATTCTAACAAAATATTCAATGTTTGCTAAAAAAATGATATTCTGAAGGAGAAACCAAAGTTTACTACTTTCTTACTCATGTTATCTGATACATATTGGAGTCACCATTATTTTTTATGGCTTATGTAATTATTTTATAATACCTTGAAATAACTTCTATTGTGAATTTAATTATTAAATTGTAAATTAAAATTAATTTCTTCTTGGATTAAATAAGGTGGAGGTTTGCCTTCTTTGAGTATTAGCATTTTTAGATGTAGAAAAACCAAGTATATTATAAATGTAATTTGGTTGGAAACTTTATTAAGAAAAAAATCTAGCAATATTTTAAAAGATAATAAAAAATTCGTGTCTTTCCTAATGGGAAAACTTATATACTCATCTTTATATTTATTCTGCAAAGATTAATCTGGGCTAGATTTATCCATTTGGCAGGTGGTTCTAATGTTTCCATTTATAGTTGAAAAAACTGTGGTAAGAAATCTTAAGTAACTGTGTGAGGTCACATATTTCATAAAGGGTGACATGGGTTCCTAGATTGCCTGAGACAACAATGTTGACTGATAACAATGCCTGGTTTCATTGTTATCCACTCTAAAGAATTGTTTAAAGTTTTCTCTCAACTCTTTTTATGTGGCCAAATGCTTTTTTTTTTTTCTTGTACATACGTGTCATTACAATAACATCCTGTCACTTCAAATGATATTAGAATAATAATATTCTTTAGCTGAGAATAAAATGATGACTCAGCTAAAAAAAAGTCATGAAAACAGAATTAATTAAGAAACAATATGAACATGTAAATGTTCTAAAGTTAGAGAACAGCATATGATGACATATATAATAATCTAGGACGAGATAGACAAAAATTTCCATTAATATATTGTTGTGTAAGTAACAAGTAAAACCTATAAAATGTGTCATCTTTCAAGACATGTTTTAATATTATTAGGGTATTTTAAGAAAAAATTGTGACTAAGACTTACATGGAGAAAACAAAAGAGATTTCTATAACAGAGCAGAGGGTTAATATTTGTTCTAAATAATACAGATAACTATTGAAGTAACAGAGCTTTAGAAAAAAATTACTTCAATTTAAAAATCTTCATGAAGTATAATCTTACCCCTGTGCAAAAGCAAAAGAGGCAAAACATCACATATGTAGGGATGGAAAAAATAAAATATCCATAAAATCACTTGAAAAATTACTCAAAACAATCTACTAAGAAATTCTTCATCTTATTTTTAAAAATGTCAACAGTGAAAAAGACAAGTGAAAGAAAATAGCAGTGAGATGATAAAATTTATGTTTGGGAGTAAATAATAGTATTATAGTAATGAATATCTATATAATGATATGGTCATTTTAAAAAGAAAATATGTATAAACTAAAATTAATAATGATAAGTATCTGAAATTACATCTTTTATTCACAACACTTGAATAAATGGATGAGATAAAGGGAAGAAAGTAAATGCACCACATTACTGCCTTAACAATATGTCCGAAATGTGTGTGCGTGCGTGTGTGTGTGTGTGTGTGTGTGCTTTAAAATGGAGATAAATTGCAAAAGAGAGAAACTGGCCAAAACAAAGGAACTATAACCTGCATGCAAGTCAAAAACCCAGCAGGTCAGTCATTAAATCTTAAAGCTCCAAATAATCTGCTTTGACTCCATGTCTCACATCCAGGCCACACTAATGCAAGGAGTGGCTTCCCAAGGCCTTGGGTATCTCAGCCCCTGTCCGCTCTCCAAAGTACAGCCCCCAATGGCTGCTTTCATGGACTGGTATCTCTACACTGCCTTAGTAGGTTTTTCATGAGGGCTCAAACCCTGCAGCAGAATTTTGCCTGGATATCCAGGCATTTTCATACATCTGAAATATATTTGGAAGCTCCCAAACATCAGATCTTGCCTTCTGTGCACTCAAAGGATGAATACCACATGTAAGCCACCACAGCATGAAGATGGCACCTTCTGAAACAATGACTTGAGCTGTATCTTGGCTTCTTTATGTCACAGCTGGAGCTGGAGTGGCTGGGACGTAGGTTGCCATGTCCTGATGGTGCACGGTACAGAAGGGCCCTAGACCCAGTTCATGAAAACATTTTTTTTTCTCTTAGGGCTTCAAGGTCTATAATGGGAAGGGTTGCCACAAAACTCTTTAAAATGTCCTGGAGGCAATTCCCCCATTGTCTTTTCTGTTAATATTTGGGTCTTCTTTACTTATGCAAATTTCTGCTGCCTTGAATTCCTCTCCAGCAAATGAACTTTTCTTCTCTACTTCATGGTCAGGTTGCAAATTTTCCAAATTTTTATGCTCTGCTTCCCTTTCAAATATAAGTTCTAATTTCAGACCATCTCTTTGTGAACATATATGAGTGTATACTATTAGAAACAGCCAGGCCACTACTTGAAAGCTTTGTTCCTTATAAATTTCTTCCACCAGATATCCTAAATCATCTCCCTCAAAATCAAAGTTCCACAGATCCCTGGAGCAGGGGCATAATACCACCAGTCTCTTTGCTAAAGCATAGCAAGAGTGACCTTTACTCCAGTTCCCAATAAGTCCCTCATCTCCATCCAAGGCCACCTCAGCCTGGACTTTACTGTTCATATCACTACCAGCATTTTGATCACAACAATTTAACAAATCTCTAGGAAGTTCCAAACTTTCCATCATCTTTCTGTCTTTTTCTGATCCCTTCAAACTGTTTCAACCTCTGTCTATTACCCAGTTCAAAAGTTGCTTTCATATTTTTAGGTATCTTTATAGCAATACCCCACTTCTCTGGTAGTCATGTTCCTCTGTGAGGAAGGTGTTTGGGTTTATGGAGGGCCACATTCTTAATTGGAATGCAGATCCCTCTAACAGCAGAGCTTACTATTTGAGGAGATTGTTGTGTATTTGCCAGAGATCCCCCTTAGAAGACAGCGGTCCAGACAAGTTATTCCCCACGGTTAGCTTAGTAGCCTCTGGTACTAGCAAGACTATCACTGCAACTGCCTGGAGGCAGACTGTTCATCCTTTGACCACAAAATCAAGCTCCTTGCTTAGGTAGCCTCTGGGTTTCTGGACTGTACCTCGGACCTGGGTTAGAACCCCAGGCCCATTCCCTTCTGATACATAAAGATTTAACATCTTTCCTATGGGAAGACTAAGAGCTGGTGCCTCAAGAAAGGCTTGTTTTCGTTGGTCAAATGCACTTCTATCCTCTGGTTCCCAAATTAGGTAGTAAGTCTTAGCTGCCTAAGTCTCCTTTATTAGATGACATAAGGGACAAGCTATTTCAGTGTACCCAGGTATCTATAGTCTGCAGAATCCTATGATGCCCAAGAATCTCCTCAGTTGATTGGAGGGTTTGGGGGAGGGGAAAGAAGGAGATAGGCTTAATCCTTTCTTTGCCTAGTGCCCTAGTCCCCTCTGTCAAGACTAGACCTAGGTACTTCACTAAAGTCTGACAGGACTGAGCCTTAGACTTTGAGACCTTATATCTTCTGTTAGCCAAAAATTAAGAAGAGCTTTACTGCCCTCCAGAGAGATTTCCTCAGTTGGGGCACAAAGGAAAATGTCATATACATATTGTAATAATTTAATCTGAGGATAAAGGAACTCAGAGAGATCTTTTGACAATGCTTGCCCAAACAGGTAGGGGCTGTCTCAGAATCCGTATGTCAACACGGTCCAGGTTAGCTGGGTGGTCTGGTTGGAGGGATCATTGGAAATAAATAAACCCTAGAGTCACAGTATATTATTATTCAGAAAAAGGCATCCTGTAGGTCCAGGACTATGAACGACTTAATTCCCTCAGGCATCTGAGTTAGCAGGTGTAGGGATTGGAAACCACCAGATGAATTGAAATCACAGCCTCATTAACTAGGCAGAGGTCCTAGACCAGTCTCCATTTTCCACTAGGTTTTTGTACCCCCAATATTAGGGTATTACAAGGGCTACTGCAGAGTTTGAGCAGGCCGTGCATTCTCAAGTTATCGGTGATGGTTCTAGTCTTTTCCAAACTTCTGATTTTAGGGGATATTGTCTCTAGTTAGGGAAGGAGGTGGGATCCTTAAGGTGGATCCTGACAAGTATGGAGGTTGTGACTCAGCCAGTTATCCCTTGAGTTGCCCAAACTTCTGGGTTAATATTGGTCTCCACTAGGAGGAGCCATATTCGCCAGGCATGTTTTGTAGGGGCAGGAGTGAGACTGAGACTTGCCCCAAATGAGAATTTCTAGGATAGGGCAAGCTTGAGAGAGAACCTGGATAGGGAGGGTGGGGTGGACCAGGAGGAGCAGGGCTGGAGGTACCTCTGGGGTTTGCTTCCCTGTTCTCTTGGGATTGCCTTTTGCATTTTTTTTTTTCCTCCAGAGTGTGAGGGTTAAAGGAGTCCCAGTGATTCAGGAAGAGGAATGCATTTCCAAAGAAGGGAAGAGGGGTCCCTTTTTTTTTTTTTTTTCTTTCCAGTGAAAACCTGGGGTATGTTAGGGAGAGAAAAGAAGGTATACCTTTCTTTCTTCCCTCCTTTCCTTCCCCAAGTCGTGGAGGCCACAAGCGTCCCCACCATGGATATGAATGCAACTTTTATCCATGTAACAAGGAGACTTGGTGGGTAGGGGTATTTGCACTTACCTATGCTGCCCTATCCTCCCACTGTCAGTAATCTTTGGATTCCCTAGAACTGATCTATGCTATGGATGCGAGCAAGTTCTCCACCCATGAACTGGGAAGGCCTAATCAGCAGAGATTGTCAGGCTCACCAGCACTGTGTTCTAACCTTCTACTGTAACTGCTTCTGGGTCCCTCAGATCTAGTTTCCTTTTTAGGGCTTCAACTAAAAGCTTTAAATTAAATTTGGGACAAAAAGTTGCTTCAAGAGGATGTATGGACCCATTAAATTAGTCCTAGATGAGCCTCATCAAACTGCAGCCAGCAACCACGGGGCAGGTCCTCTGTTGCTTTCCTATCATAAGCAAAATGCTAAGGTGAAGCGTGGAATTAGGTCCTTCTCAAGCAAAAGAGAGAAAGGGAGTCTTGATAATTGAAAACTTAGCCTAATAAGATGCTTCCCAAGAGGAAAAAAGTCAATCTTTTGCATAGAGAAGCTCCCTGTGTTCACAGGACTCCTGACATGGTGCAAACAACAACAACTTAAATGCAGAGAAGGGGAAGATGCCTGGGGAAAAAAGCCTCTTGCCCTATGCAAATGGCTTCCTTCAACAGGGGAAAGAAAAACCTCTCAATGCTTACATCCTTTTTGCTTCTAAGAATAGACAGATACTGCATTGTTCTGAATTCCCCTCTTGATGACTAAGCAAAATGCTCATTCTACCCAGTAATACTATCTCTGTGGTTTGCAACAATACCTTTAACACTGTATATAAAAAAGAGATAGGAACCATGACAGTCAGGAAACACAGAAGGAAAATGACAGGAAAGACTGGGGGTCCTGGCTGACACCAAAAGGGGCATTCAGGAATTGGAGTCAGTCCAGGGGCCTTGGGATAACACTGAGGTGTGACCTTAGCCAGATACCCTCAGTTTTCTCAGGATCTCATTCCACTCCCATGTGTCAGCTAGACCTTCATGAAGGGAGACTGTATTGAAACAAAGCCAACAGTCTCAACACCCAGGGACAATGGAGTGGTGATAACAAAGTCCTTCCCAGCAAGCCTGTCCTCTACAGCCATGCCATTTGCTCATTTTATTTATTTATTTATTTATTTATTTATTTATTTATTTATTTATTTTTGAGACGGAGTCTCACTCTGTCACCCAGGCTGCAGTGCAGTGGCGCAATCTCGGCTCACTGCAACCTCTGCCTCCCAGGTTCTAGTGATTCTCCTGTCTCAGTCTCCCAGATAGCTGGGATTACAGGTGCCTGCCACCATACCTGGATAATTTTTTGTATTTTTATAGTAAAGATGGTGCTTCGCCATGTTGGCCAGGCTGGTCTTAACCTCCTGACCTCAGGGGATCTGCCCGCTTCAGCCTCTCAAAGTGCTGGGATTACAGGGCCATTCACTCTTAACTGGCTGAGAGAGACCTGGTGCTTCATCTGTTTTCAGAAAAGAATCTGAGGACAAGAAGCCTCAAAAATGAAAATGTAAGAGGTGTACTCCTACTCCTCTGTTTATCCCAGAAATGTCACACAATCCTTTGGGTGTCATTCCCCATCAGCCAGAAACCTCTGTTGCCAGCAGTGCTTCTTCTCATGCCTTGCTTGGCTCCAGGTTTACCTCTTGGCTCACTCTGTGCACTTGGCCCAGTGGGCTGTGCTCACTTTCCACTACCAATCTGGATAATGTGCCCACAGAGGGCAAGCCAGTCATGCCAGCTGCCGAGGTGTGACAGGCAGTTCCAGGCATACTGCAAATAGCTTCTGCCTCAGGTATGCACATCTTGATGAGGGGAACATGGTGGTGCCTGAAAAACTTGGAGACACCAGCAACCATGGAGCCCCAAAGGTGTTATGGTGTCTTTCAGTCCATTGTGTAACAAGATCCACTGACTCAAAGTAAAGGGTTAGAGAAAGAACTACCACCCAAGCAGAAAACAAGAGAGTGCAGGTCACTATTCTCACATCATATATGACAGACTTTAAACCACCAACAGTAAAAAAGTATCAAGAAGGACATTAAATAATGATAAAGTGTTCAATTCAACAAGAAGACTTAACTATTCTAAATATAAGTGTGTCCAAGATTGGAGCACCTAGATTTATAAAACTAGTGTATCTAGACCCACAAAAAGATGGCGACAGCCATACAGTAATAGTGAGAGACTTCAACACCCCATCAACAGGATTATACAGATCATCGAGACAGAAAACTAATGAAGAAATTCTGGACTTACTGTTGACACTTAACCTGTTGAACCTAATTGTTGTCTATAGAATACTCCATCAATTTTCTATCTGCAATGGAACACAATTCAAGATTAACCACATGATCAACCATAAAGCAAATCTTTGGTCTATTTAGAGTTAATTTTTATATATGGTGACAGGTAGGGGTCTAGCTTTAATCTTCTGTTTATAGATAGCTAGTTATCTCAGCACTATTTATTAAATATAAAAATATATAAATATAAAAATATAAAGTCTTTCCCCATTGCTGCTGCTTGTCAGCTTTGTGAAAGATCAGGTGGTTGTAAGCATGTGACTTTATTTCTAAGTTTTCTATTTTGTTCCATTGGTCCATGTGTCTGTTATTGTACTAGCACCTTGCTGTTTGGGTTACTGTGGTTATATAGTATAGTTTGATGTTGGGTGGTGTGATGCCTCCAGCTCTGTTCTTTCTGCTTAGGGTTGCTTTGGCTGTTCGGGCTCTTTTTTGGTTTCATATAAATTGAGGAATTTTTTTTTTTCTAATTCTGTGAAAAATGTTCTTAGTAGTTTCATAACAATAGCATTGAATCTATAAATTGATTTTAGGTAGTATGGCCATTTTTGTTATATTGATTCTCACAATCCATGAGCATGGAATGTTTTCCCATTTATTTGTGTTGCCTTTGCTTTCTTTCAACTGTGTTTTGAAGTTCTCCATGAGATTTCCATCAACTTGGTTAGCTGTATTCATAAGTATTTCATTTTCTTTGGGGTTATTGTAAGTGGGATCATGTTCTAGAGTTTACTCTCAGCTTAAACATTTTTGTGTATAGAAATGATACTGATTTTTGTACAGTTAGTGTGTATTCTGAGACTTTATTAAAGTTATTTATCAATTCTAGAATTCTTTTGGCAGAATCTTTAGGATCTTCTAGGTATAGGACTGTATATTCAGCCAAGGCAGATAGTCTGATTACTTCTTTTTCTTTTGTGTTCCTTTTATTTCTTTCTTTTGCCTGATTGCTCTGGTTAGGACTTCCAGTACTATATTGAGAAGTGTTGAGTGGTCATCTTTGTCTTGTTCTAGTTCTCAAGGAAAATGCATTCAGCTATTGCACGTTCGGTATAACGTTGGCTAGAAAAGTTACACATAAGACCTCAAACTATAAAAGTTCTTGAAGACAACCTTAGAATACTCTTCTTGAAATTGGCCTTAGCACAGAACTTTTGACTAAGTCCCCAAAAGCAATCATGACATAAACAAAAATTGAAGGGAGACCTAAATAAACTAAAAAGCTTCTGCACAGCAAAATAAACTATGAATAGAGTAAACCGACTATCTACAGAAAGGGAGAAAATGTTTGCAAACTACACATCTGACAAAGGTCTAATATTCAGAATCTTTAAGTATTCCAACAAGCAAAAAACATCCCCATGAAAAATGTGCAAAAGACATGAAAAGATCACTTCTCAATGAAAACATAAAAACATATGAAAAAATGCTGCACATCACTAATTATCAGAGAAATACAAAACAAAAGCACAGTGAGATACCATCTCACACCAGTCAGAATGGCTATTACTAAAAATCCAAAAAAAAAAAAAAAAATGCTGGTGAGACTGTGGAGAAAAGGGAACATGTATGCATCCTGATGGGAAGGTAAATTAGTTTTAGCACTGTGATAAGCAGTGTGGAAATTTCTCAAAGAGCTTAAAACAGAACTACCATTCAACCCAGCAATCTGGGTTCAACCCAGTATTACTTGGTGTATGCCGAAAAGAAAATAAACCATTCTACCCTCCAAAAATATGCACTTATATATTCATTGCTGTGCTATTCTCAATAACAAAAACATGGAATAGTCCAGGTGCCCACTGACGATAGAGTCAATAAAGAGAATGTGATACACATCCACCATAAAATACTATGCAGTCATAAAAAGAAAAAATAATTCCCTTTTCAGTCACATGGATGCAACCGGAGGCCATTATCCTAAGCAAATTAACAGGAAGAGAAAATCAAATACTGCATGTTCCCACTTTCAAGTGGGAGCTAAACATTGGATACTCACAGACATAAAGATGCAGTACTAGAGTCTACAGGGGGAAAAAGGTAGGATAAGATTTGAAAAACTAATTTGGTACTATGGCTCAGTACTTGGGTTATGGAATCATTTGTAACCCAACCCTCAGCATCATGCAATATATCCACATAAGAAAACTGCACGGGTACCCCATGAATCTTAAAGCTGAAAATTTAAAAAAATGTTTTGTATATACACAATGGAATATTATTCAACCTTTACAGAGAAGGAAATCCTGTTATTTGTGAAAACATAAAGGAACCTAGAGGACATTAGCATAAGTAAAATAAATCAGAAATAGAAGGACAATTATTACATGATCTCACTTAATATGTTTTATCTAAAAATGTTGAACTCATAGAAGTAGAGAGTTAAACGGTGGTTTCTTTTTTTTTTTTTTTTTTTTGAGGCGGAGTCTCGCTCTGTAGCCCAGGCTGGAGTGCAGTGGCCGGATCTCAGCTCACTGCAAGCTCCGCCTCCGGGTTCACGCCATTCTCCTGCCTCAGCCTCCCGAGTAGCTGGGACTACAGGCGCCCGCCACCTCGCCCGGCTAGTTTTTTGTATTTTTTAGTAGAGACGGGGTTTCACCGTGTTAGCCAGGATGGTCTCGATTTCCTGACCTCGTGATCCGCCCATCTCAGCCTCCCAAAGTGCTGGGAAAATGGTGGTTTCTAAAGATGGAGTGGTGGGGGGAGTTGGAACACTATTTGTCAAAGAATACAAAATCTCACTAAACACAAGGAATAAGTTCAAGAGATCTTGCACAACATGGTGACTATACTTAATAGCAATGTATTTTATTCATAAAAATTGTTAAGAGAGTAGATCATACGTGTTTTATCATGAAAAAATAAGTATGTGAAGTAATGTGCATGTCAATTTGCTTTGTTTAGCCATCACACAATGATTATATATTTCAAAACACATTATAAACAATAAGTATACATTATTGTCACTAATAAAAAATATATTAAAAATGCCCTGAATGAATTAGAGAGATAAGGTCTCACATAATTTATTATAATTAATGCATATAGTTTAAATAAACATACTAAAATAGAAATATTTTGAATTAAATCAAAACAATTCTAAGGATGTGCCATTAACAAGTCAAATAAATACTTGAAACAAATATACGAACAACATATAGACTTTTAAAATATGACCAAAATAAGTCATACAAATCCAAAGAGACTGAGTGGCTGTGCTAATAGTACTAATAATGTTATGTAATTAAGAATGGGAGGAGAAAAATAGGGCATCAAAGACATGGGATTTACTGGAAAGGTCAGATGTGCATATTCCTCAAACCCCAGAAAGAAAGAGAAAGAGAGAGGAAAGAGTGAAGCTGAATCAATAGTTGAAGAAATAATTGCCAATAATTTTTCAAAGGCAATGCCCTGCCTCAACTCACATATGTAGATTAACTAAAAACAAGACATACATAAAGGAAACAATACCTAGATGTATTATAAGTGAAACTAAAGGCAAATGCAGTCTTTAAGATAGCTAGTTAAAAAATATTAATATCAAAGGAGCAATAATAAATAATACTAATATATCTGATTTCTCAACAAAACTGTTGCAAATATAGACAGTACATTAATCTTTACAGTGCTGAGAGAACATTACTTTATATTCAAGACTCATAAAATTCTATACTACTCAAGAATTCTATACTCATAAAAATGATTTAAGGTGATAACAAAAATGGGAAGTTTGTCAATATAGAGTCCTGTACTAAAAATAATATAAAATTGATTTCTTCAGTCAGAAGGAAAAAGAACCAAGAGATGAACATGCAAATGTAGAAAAGAGTAAAGAACACTGCAAAGGGAAACCTATGGGTGAACATAAATGAATAGTATCCATACAAAACTGAATTTAAAAAGACATTTTTAATTTGACATAATTGCAGAACTAAAACATATAACAATAAAATACAAAAGTCAGAAAGGGAGAAGTAAGGTTAAAGTCAGTCAATCAACTGAATGGAGGATTCAATATCTTGGAATAATATGGTCACTTGATCATTCCTATTAGAAATTCATCCCGTTGGGTAAATTCAGAGACAGCAAGAGTGTGAAGTGATTTCCATTCTGTACCTCACATGTCTCTTCAATTAATAAAGGAAATCAAGTAATTAGTAGACTCACAGAAGAAGTGAAAGGACCCCAATTCCCTTCATGACCAGTATCTTCAGTTACCCGGCTCTGGAGCCACAAAGTTACTTTGAAGAAATGGCCATGTTGAGTGTTGGTAGGGATCCATTATATAAAGTCTATTTTATTCCATAGTCATTGCAACTGAGTTGTTACAATGAATCAATTTAGTTTTTGTGATGGTTAGTTTTCTGTGTCAACTTGGCAAAACTGAGGTTTTCCTGAGGAAGAAAAATTTGCCTCAAGTTGACAGTATCAATTTCTGCATGTATTTTTAGCCTCGTGGACTAGACATACACATTGCAAACTTGCTAGCCCATAATTATTTCAGCCAGTTTTGTTAAATAAATCCCAATCTCAATCTCAGTATCTTTCTCTTTCTACATACACACACACACGCGCACACACACACACACACGCACACACACACAGCTCTTTCTGTTTCTGTGTAGAATTCTATGGCTAAATATATATGCTTTTGCTAATATATTTGATGTGACGTATATTTTCCTATGAGTTTTCTAATTACTAAATGAATTTTTAAAATCTTAAATTCATTCATTTCCTCAATTGATTATTAACTTCATTATAGGTAAAAAGTAGAAGCACTTTTTCTTTTTAGTGTGTTCTATATAGAGCTTAAGAACATGTCTCCTAAGTTTTGTGGGCATGTTTCACTTAGCTACTGCTTTACACAAGTCCAGTGGTAGTCATAGCATTGTGTGAGTAAATATTGGGCTAATCTCCCAAACGGCACCGTAACAACCATATTAGCAAAAACTCCACAATTATTTTGATGAGTATTGGGTGGGTGTTCAATGTTCAAAGTATTTAGGCCAAGGGCGGTGGCTCATGTCTGTAATCCCAGCACTCTGGGAGGCCGAGATGGGAGGATCACGAGGTCAGGAGATCAAGTCCATCCTGGCTAACATGGTGAAACACTGTCTTTAATAAAAATATAAAAAAATTAGCCAGGTGTGGTGGCAGGCACCTGTAGTCCCAGCTACTCAGGAGGCTGAGGCAGGAGAATGGCATGAACTCAGGAGGCAGAGCTTGCAGTGAACAGAGATCATGCCACTGCACTCCAGCCTGGGCGACAGAGCGAGACTCTGTCTCAAAAGAAAAAAAAAATGCTATTTTTCATATTTATAAATTTTATGTAGAAGGCCATTCTCAAAAACAAATTTATTATATCACTATTAATGTCTTCAAACAAATTTATTATATCACTATTAATGTCTCTCTGTCTTTCCACTTTCTGAAATATATACAATTCAAGAAAGCCATTATCCAGACCTTTTCAATGATAACTCTAATTTTTTTTTCCAATTTTATTTCAAAAAACAGAATATCCCTAAATCCTCTTTAACTGCAGCCCACCATGTAAGAAGTATGTTGTTTTTAGGATAACAAAATATTATGCTTAGAGATTTTGAATGCTACTTCTACCCCTTGCTTTGCTCTTCTGCTATTATGTGTGTTAGTCAATTACAGTACACTGTGGAAACCTTTGTCTTAAAGTCATTAAAGCAATCAGACTTGATAAACACTACAGACATCAAAATGGCTGTCTAATGAGGGTAAAATTCTTTATTCATTTTTTACTTTGTTTTGTATATAGTTACTAGAATCGGATGCCTTTGATCACATACACTAGTTTGGTTTTAACAGTTGTTAAGAAAATATTCAAGTCTCCTAAGATGCTGTAGGGGTACACTTGAATAAGTGTGTTTTTGAATAGTATAGAAATTTTTTCAAAATTCTGTTTTTAGGCACTAAAAACCAGGGATGCAAAAATATGAATGATTAATATTTCTGGACTTGTGTAAATAAACATTCATACAATTTAAAAATAATGCCAAATATCTCAAGCTTTTGATTTTAGGTAATCAACTAAACTCATTTATTTTCCAAAAAAAAAAAAAAAAAGATGTTTTCTGTTATTGACAAGTAAAACTTATAAACTTTTTTTATTACTATATGAAATAATTTCTTTTTTCTTTACTCAATCAGAAAAGAAGCCAAGGTTATTAGCCAATAGTCATGTGTTTATACACACATATTTTTATAATGTTCACATATCATGTAACCTTTGTGGCAAGAAAGTTAAGTCTCATATTATAGCAAAACCTTCAATTGAGGACTCATAACTCACATTGCAGTCCATTAGTCTCAGATAAAGCTTACAATAGCAGACATGATTACTTAAACAGTTCAGGAATATATGATGAGGCATTACTCAGTCATCTAGTATAAGTAATCATAAAAGATATGCCACAGTTTATTATAGTTCAATCAGCAAATGATTCCTGAAGCACTAGCAAAATTATTTGCCTTTATATGCACATTCAACTTATCTTCATAAGTAGAGTCTCATGAAGATAAGAATCATTGAAATTGAAATAGACCAGGAAAAAATTATAGTTTGGCTGTCTGATACTATTATTCATGTAAATTGTAATTTAAGGTCAGGAAAAAAAGAGTTTTACTTTCTCTTTTCCCCTATGAAGATGTAAGATGCCAAAACATCTTAAAAGTTGGCTTTGATTCACTTGCAGGTGTTAAGAGTTGAATGTGAGTAGCCATGGTGACTGAACAAACAAAATGTAACGTGAATAGAGTATACCTTTGAGATTTGAGATTTTATATCAGCCAAAATATGCTGTAATATTTTTAAGAGAATTTTTTTTAAAAATTGGATTGGAGGACACAAAATCATAGATGTTATTTAATTTTACAAAGTAATGGTTTCTATTTTTTGGTAAATAGTCATACAAACCGTTTTGTTTTTCTGAAGCCAGGAGCTTTTTATTTGCTTTGAAATTGCATTTTCTGAAAATACTTAAATACATGAGTTACATTTATTTTCTAAGTAATGGCTAAGAAATGATGATATATATTAAAATCTTTTCTCCAGAGTGAGCTTACAGACAGTGATTAAAATGAAATGACTGATTTTATGGGAAATTACTTTTATAATCATTTAATCAATTCAGGTTTACAGAAATCTCTGTTTATTACCAAATATAAACACATGTGCAGTTCAACCACGGGTGGAGTTCTTCGAATGTAGATTCAAGTACAGTCAACCTTTGATTGCCAGAAAATGCAAAATGGATTTTTTGAGCAGTTCATATAGAAATATGTCTTTGCTATCTACCTTGATTCGAAAGTTTTCCTATCATCAAATAATTTCTTATTTGACACAAACTTATTTTATTATTGTTTACAATTAATAATTTAGATTGTAAATTTGACAATCTTGAACAGTCCAGGTAAGAGAAGTTTACCCTGTATTAAGCAAATGTTTTCAAATATAAAGGAGATATATGTAAATACAAGTTTGTCATAGAGGGCCATTTAGCTTGCAGATATGTCTATTTATTTGTGGAAATATTCAGTTTTTATAGAAGGATAACACAGGCAATAACAACATTAAATCATATAATTGTTATTCTTTATTTTATTGACATTTTTATTTAAGTCAAGGTTCTTAAGTCTGACATTTGGTATCCTTTTGTTTGATAAGCCTTCTGTAGCAAGATTTTCAATTGCTAGGGTCCTCATGCTAAAACCTATGCAGAGATGTTTTAACCTGTCAATATAAAATTGTCTCTCGTTTGCGGAATAAGACCTCGCAACCTTCGGTATACACTGCAAGGCCAAATATCTATGGAGAATAAGACTTAAAACTGCCTACTTATTTTTCAGTAGATAACACTCAAAGTCTGTCACCCAACCAGAAGAAATAGAGGCTGAAGATTCTACATTTGTTACAGAGGCATCAAATCATAAAGACCTGTATCATGACCTCTCCTTACTATGTTGTACCCATTCCATATGTGCTCTGTTACTGAAAATATACTCTTTTATCTCTTGTTCAAAGTCCTGACAGAGGATCCAAAGATGTTGGAATTTTGAGATAATCCACATCTTTTTTCATGAATCAAGTTTTAAATCAACCAAGAGTGACACTAACATGATGAGCATAGGTTCAGGAGGTTAACTTAAAATTATGTTGTGGTCACTTAAAATAATGTTTCTTTTTAGTAATATAATTAAAACAGTAGTCATAATAGCAATTGAAATGCAATAAAATGAGAGCGGAATAAAACTTAACATTATACGAAAATGCCGACAGGAGTAAAAATGAAAAAAAGTGTATTAGAAGAGGTGGAAAGAAATTAGAGTTAACCATTTATTAATTGTTAGGAAAGGTGCAGTCAATTCAAATGAGAACACATTAATTTGAGAAATTTCTCTTCCTATCTTGGGCACCTATTACTGCACTGCATTCTTTAATTATTTATTGCTGATCTATTATGGTTCAAGTACCACAATAGCTACATTGTGGAAAAATTAAATAACACGTTATTTCCTTGAATGTGCTAATAGTCTACTAAAAAAAAAAAAAAGGTATATTAGTGATTTATTATGATATGATAACTTCTCTCTAAGTTACTATGGAAACATACAATGATTCTTTACATAACCTAAGAATGAAAATAAGTTTTCTGAGTTGAGATGTTGCCTAAAATTAGTCTTAATGAGAGAGTTTCCTCATGTGAGAGAGAAGCAGCTTATTTCTATTCTATATTTTTTCTACACACGTTCCACAGTAAGAACAATTTTAGATAGGCACATTGTAACTCAGAAACAATTCACAACATCCTTTGTAGCTGTAGAAGTCATGTGATTAACTTATGGCCAACAGTATGTAAACAAAGGTATTACATAAAATTTTGGGGTAATGTTCTTCAAATGAAGGAACTTTTACCTTTAAATGTAGAATGGTTATTTAGATGCAGATTCAGTGTTGGTTGTATTACTGAGAGTCTTACTACTAACATCATAGCACAACACCCTGGAATATCAGAAAAACAAAAGAGACACTGAGAAGTTCACAAATCAAAGATGACATATCACCTTGGATACCTATATAAGATAAAATCAAATTTCAAATTTTAAATTGTTGATATTTCGAGTTGACTTCATGTAGCCAGAAATATATTCTCATCAATACCTCTGAGATAAGAATGAAAAAGAATTTAATGTAGACCTTGAAATTGATCACTAAGAACCCGTTCTTAAGAAAAAACATATTAAAGCCAGAACCTAAAATATATATAAATGATGTACCCCAATGCATTATAATTCAATTTTTAATATTAAAGATCAGTAAATACTGATCATCAACTTTGTTCCATTGATTAGGGAATTAAACATAAACATAATAGCTACCACAGAACCAGTTAATCAGAAAGGGTTAACCTATAAAATAAAATGCAAATTAGTATAGTAGGTAGAGGTTAAAAACAATGTTGTACATGTTCAATACAAAATAAATTTCACAAAATTACAAGATTTCAAAATGAAGGAAAGCTGAATTACAATCTACTTGGGAAGAAAAAGACATTTGAACATTTGGTCATAAGTTAGATGCTGAAGGACAATTAAAAGGTGAATAGGCAAATGAGGTGAGATTTTAGAAAGCATAAAGGTAACAAGGGGAAAAAGGTCTTTTGGGGGCCTATTAGAAAATAATATTAAATTGATGGGATGAAGCTCTAGAAAAAGATATCATGGAAGACACAAGATATCATTGTTCACCTTTCATCAATGCTCATATCAGAGAGGAACTTTGCTGGCAACAACAACAACAAAAAATGACCAGAAGTCAGATTAAAGATTAGAATGGTGAAGTCAAATGAAATATAGCTTAAAGATTTGGAACAAGAGAATTAGGTTATAATGATTCTATTACCAGAAATATGAGAAATAAATATTTTTTCCAGGGACAGTGATGAACTCAGTTTAGTAACTGAGATACTTTAGATACCACTTATGTGGTACAATTTAGGGAAGATATATTTTTAGAGATTTATTATTTTTTTACAGTTGCCTAGATAAAATATACTTTCTTGAATAAGGGATAGTATAAATTGCTATTCAGATTTGATTTATCAGTTTTAAATACATATCATATGTATAATTTACAGTAAATAAAATTTTTTTCACTTATAAAACACAAGCATGACAAAAATTGTAGGATAATAAAGTATGTAATTTTGGTGTTAGTTAGCAGACTCTTAAGGTCCACTCTAGTTTTAGTTTCAGATTCTTTCTTACCCATTAAAACTGCCAGAATTGCTAACACTAAACTGTTTTCCAAAGTCTCAGAATACTTTCTTTTCATTTTGTAAGGAAGTGTTTAATTGTATCATAGAGAATATAGAAATATACTTGAATGAGTATCAGTGCAATTGTCTCATTCTGCCTTGGAAGGAATTAAGTTCTGCTGCAGTTCAGAAATATTGCTTCTCATGCAAGAATTTGAGATGCAGATCTTCTAAAAATTGTCCCACTATTATTTTATACTAAACTACTTTTTAATTGAGAAACTCTCAAACACACACATACAGACATACACACACAGAGAGAGAGACAGAGAGAAAGAGAGATGCCAAAAAATATCAATTATATGTTGATTGAAATTTTTGCTCATTGCTTTAAATTTTCACTATTTTAACTCTAAGTAGTCAAAATTATAAGTGTATATATATGCTTATGGAATACAAAGTATTATATTTTAAAAATACATCAAGTTAATTAACCTATGTCACCTCAAACATCATTTTTGTGGAGAGAACATTTGAAATTTACTCTGCAATTTTGAAATGTACAATACATTATTATTTACTATATTCACCATGCTGTGCAGTATAAATCAAAGAACAGGAAAGTGTATCCCTCCTGACTAACTGAGTCTTGTATACTTTAACCATCATTGCTACATTACCCCCTAACGCCCTGGCTTCTGGTAACCACCATTCTACTCTCTGTTTCTTTGAGTTCGATTGTTCAAGATTTCATATTTAGGTGTGAACACAAGGTATTTGTCTTTCTGTGTCTGGCTTATTTCACTCGCAAAATGTTCTCCTATTCTATCTACGTTTTCACAAATGACAAAATGTATTTTTGTTCTTAAGTTTAAATAGCATTTTATTGTGTATATATACCATTTTTTGTCCATTCATAAAGAAAATGATAGTTGAACACTTAGGTTGGTTGTGTAACTTATCTATTGTGAATAATACAGCAATAAACACAGCCGTACAGGTATCTCTTCAACATACTTATTTATAATATGTTGGGTAAATTCCTAATTGAAATTCTGGATTATATGGTAATTCTATATTCAGTGTTTGAGAACCTCCATACTGTTTTCCATAAAGGTTTTACTAATTTATATTCCAACCAACAATGGCCAAGGGTTTTCTTTTCTGTATGTCCTTGCCAAAACTTTTCTGTTGTATAACAGGTGTAACAATTAAATCATTGTTGTTTTAATGTGCATTTCCCTAATAATTTGTGATGTTGAGCATTTTTTCATATATCTGTTGTGCATTGATATGTCTTGTTTAGAGAAATGTCCATTTCTGTATCTTGTCCATTTTAAAAATTATATTACTTGTGTTCCTTCGGTAGAGTTGTTTGAGTTTCTTACAAATTTTGGATATTGTCTCATCATCAGATATACGGCTTACAAATATATTTTCCCAATCCATAGGCTGTCTTAATATGGAGGCCCACCTGATGACCTTATCTAATCATAAAGTCCTCCCAAAATCCCCACCTCTTAATGCCATTACAATGGGGATTAAGTTTTAACATGAGTTATAGAGAAAACATTTAAACCATAGAACAAAATATATTCCCATTATTTTTGTCTTCTTCAATTTATTTCATTATTTATTTATTCTTCATTTATTTCATTAACATTTCATAGTTTTCTGGTATACTGGTCTTTCCTCTCCTTGGTTAAATTTATTTCTAAGCATTTTTTTGGATAACTTTTGTAAATGAGATTGTTTTCTTCAGTTCTTTTTCAGAAAATTGATCATGATGTATAGAGATGCTACTATTTTTTGTCCATTAATTTTTTATCCTGCAAGTTCACTGTATTTTGTTAGTTCTAACAAGTTTTTTGGTGAACTATTTAAGACTTCCTATATTTAAGATTATGTTTTCAGCAAGAAGCAAGTATTTTACTTATTTATTTTATTTTTTTATTTTTTATTTTTTGAGTCTCACTCTGTCTCCCAGGCTGGAGTGCAATGGCACGATCTCTGCTCACTGCAGTCTCTGCCTCCCATGTTCAAGCAATTCTCCTGCCTCAGTCTCCCAAGTAGCTGGGATTACAAGTGCCCACCACCACACCTGGCTAAGTTTTTTATACTTTTAGTAGAGACGGGGTTTCACCATGTTGGCCAGGCTGGTTTTGAACTCCTGACTTCAAGTGATCTGCCTGCCTTGGCCTCCCAAACTGCTAGGATTACAGGTGTGAACCACCACACCAAGCCTTATTTATTTCTTTTCTATTTGGATAGCTTTTGTTTATTTCTCCTGCCTTATTACTCTGGCAAGGATCCAATGCTATGTTGAATAGAAGTGAGTAAGCTTTTTTGTTTAGTTTGGAATCTTACAGAAAAGGGATTCAACTTTCAACATTGATATAATGTTAGCTGTGGGCTTAACATAAATGGCCTGTGTTGAGGTACATTTTCTAGAACTAATTTATGGGGAGTTTTTACCATAAAGTAATGATTAATTTTGTCAAATGCTTTTTATGCATCTCATGAAATAATTATTCAGTTTTTGCCATTCATTTTGTTTTTGTTATACATCACATTGATCAGTTGGGTTATGTCAAACCATCTTTGCATCACAGGGATAAATCCCATGCGATCATGGTGAATTTTTTTTAATGAGTTGTTGAATTTGTTTTGCTGGTATTTTGTTGACTAAATTTGCACTTATGTTTATCAAGAGTATTGACTTGCAGTTTTGTTCTGTTTTGTTTCCTTGTGATGTTCTTTCTGGTTTTTGGTATCAGGGCATGTTGGCCTTGTAAAAAGACTTTGGAAGTATTTCATCCTCTTCTATTTTTTGAAATAGCAGGTGAAGGATTGGTATTAGTTCCTCTTTAATATTTCATAAAATTCAGCAGTGAATCCACCAAACCCTGTGCTTTTCTTTGATGGAAGGCTTTTTAGTACTGATTCAATTTCATTATTTTTATTGGTCTATTCAGATGTTCTGTTTCTAAATGATTTTATATTAGTAAGTTGCATGTGTCTATGAATTTATCCTTTCTTCTTGGTTATCTAACATTTTGGCATATGCTTATTTATAATAGCCTTTTATTATCATTTGTCTTTCTGTGGTATCAGTTGTAATGCCACCTCTTTTATTTCTTCTCTCTTTTTGTCTTAGTCTATCTAAAGGTTTGTTGATTTTGTTTATATTTCCAGAAAAGCAAGTCTTAGTTTTGCTGATCTTTTGTTTTGCTTTTCTAGCCTATAATTTATTTATTTATGTTCTGATCTTATTATCTCTTTCTTTATGCTAAATTTTGTCTTAGCATGTTCTTTTTCTGTATTTTGTAGAGGCATGGCATTTTATTTCTAATTTGAGTTCTTTCTTATTTTATGATACAGACATTTATTACTATAAAATTTCTTTTAAAACTGCTTCTGTTATATCCCATTAGCTTTGGTATGTTGTGTTTCCATTTTTATCTCAGAGATTTTTAAATTTCTGATTTAATTTATTGACCCACTGGTTGTTCACAAGCATTTTCTTTAATTTACATGTCTTTGTAAATTTTCCTGTGTTTCTTCAGTTATTGATTTCTAGCTTTATACCACTGTGGTTGGAAAAGGCACTTGATATGACTTCAATCTTATAAAACTTGTCTTATGGCCTTATGGCTAACATATGATCTATCTTGGGGAATCTTTTTACATTCAAGGTAATTATTGATAAGGACTTATTACTGACATTTTGTTAATTATTTCTGGATGTTTTGCAGGTACTTTGTTTCATTTTCCCTCTCCTGCTATCTTGCTTTGTGGTTTGATAGTTTTCTTTAGTGGTATGCTTTTAATTTTTTCTTTTCTTTATTTCTTTTTTGTTTTGTTTTTGTTCATCTAGCATAGATGTTTGCCTTCTGGTTACCAATGAGGCTTGCATAGAACATCTTATAACAGCCTAATTCAAGTTGTTAATAATTTAAATTTGCATGAAGCAAATCTAAACTCCCCCCACCATGTAAATTTTGTTTACTAATTCAAAATTTACATTATTTTGTAATATGTATCTCTTGACAGTTTATTTTGCCACAGTTATTAAGAGTTCTGTCTTTTAACACTAATATTAGTGATAAATTTGCTTTACAAATTGCCATTACAGTACTGAGTATTCTTAGTATGGCTTTGTATTACTTATATCATTAAGCTTTCTGTTTTTATAAACATTAAATCATTATTTGGTGTATTAGTATGTTCTCATACTGCTTATAAAGAAGTACCTGAGACTGAGTATTTTATAAACAACAAAAAAATATGTAATGGACTCAAAGTTCCACATGAATGGGGACACTTCACAATTATGGTGGAAGATGAAGGAAGAGCAAAGGGACTTCTTGCATGGTTTAAGCTTCATTCTTAGCCTTGTGCATTCCATGGGTTTTAACAAATGTACGATGATATACATCCGCATTACAGTATCATCAACATTGCTCTAAAACTCCCTTATGTTCCATCTATCTTTACTTATGCGTTTGCTTAACATGTTCTTCTAGTGCCAATAATATATATATATACTGATTGTTTTTGTTTACTAGTCCGATTAAAATACTTAATAGGTTATACTGAGTACTTCTTATTCCACAATATTAGGAGCTCATAATATTAAAAAATGGATTTTAGATTAATATCTTGTACATTTGATAAATCCACCATCACTTTTTTATTTAATCTTTTACCTACCAGTGTAAGCAACCACTGATAATCATTAACAATATCCAATATATAATTTGTGATTATAAAACTGTGATATTTCAATTTTGGTGTTATTTCTCTCTCTCTCTCTCTTCCCTGCTCTGCCGTGGTAAGATGTGTCTGCTTTCCCTTCACCTCCCACCAATATTGTAAGTTTCCTGAAGCCTCATAGTCATGCTTCTTATACAGCCTACAGAACTGTTAGTAGATTAAACCTCATTCTTTTACAAATTATCTAGTCTCAGGTAGCTCTTCATAGCAGTGTGATAATGGACTAATACATAAAATTGGTACCAGAGAATAGGAGTATTGCTATAAAAATAGTTGAAAATGTGGAAGTGACTTTAGAACAGGATAAAAGGCAGAGGTTGGAACAGTTTGGAGGGATCAAAAGAAGACATAAAGATGATGGTAAATTTAGAACTTCATAGAGACTTGCTGAATGGTAGTGACCAAAATGTTGGCAGTAATTTGAAGAGTGAAGTCCAGGCTGAGGTGGTCTGAGCTGGAGATGAGGAACTCATTGGGAACTGGAGTAAAGGTCACTCTTGCTGTGCTTTAACAAAGAACCTGTAGGCAGCATTATGACCCTGCTCAAGAGGTCTGTGACACTTTGAACTTAAGAGTGATGATTTAAGGTATCTGGTAGAAGAGGCCTGCAGGAGCTGAGTCTAAAAGCTCCTACCATGAGCTGGAGTGCAAATGCAGAAGGCCGGATCCTCCTGCTCACTGCAGCTCCCTCCAGTTCCCGCGCCAGTCTCACCTCTACCTCGGCCTTCCGGTGGCTGAGTTCTACAAAACCCACCACCCATGGCTCAGTTGCATTTTTTTAGTAGGGAGGGTTTTCATTCCAGCCAGGATGATGCTCGATCTCCATCATTGATCGCCGTCTAGAGCTCTAAAATGCGCCACTGGGATTACGAGACTTGACCATGATGAAAAGGCTAAGCAGCAAAACATTCAAGGTGTGATCTGCTTCTAAAAGCCTATCTAAAACTTGCATAAACAAATAAATGATCTGAAATTGGAACTTATATTTAAAACTGAAGTGAGCATAAATGTTTGGAAAATCTGCAGCCCAGCCATATTGCAGAAAAGAAAAACCTATTTTCTGGGGAGAAATTCAAGAGGGCTGCAGAAATTTGCATAAATAAGAAGAGTCCAATGTTAACAGCCAAAGCGATGAATAAAATCCCTCGAAGACATTTCAGAGAACTTTGAGGCAGCCCTACCCATCACAAGCCTGAAGGCCTCAGAGGAAAAAAATGGATTCATAGGCTAGGCCTAGGGCCCTATTTCTCTGCAGCTTCAGGACATGAATCCCAGCATCCCAGTCACTCCAGTTCCAGCCATGGCTAGAAGGGCCAAGGTACATCTTGGGCCATTGCTGCAGAGGGTGCAAGCCCAAAAACGTCAAGGCTTTCACACAGTTTTGGGCCTGCAGGTGCACAGAGGGCAAGAGTTGAGGCTTTCAAGCCTCCACCTAGGTATCAGAGGATGTATGAAAATGCCCGGATATCCAGGCAGAAGTCTGCTGCAGGGATGGAGCCCTCATGTGGCACCTCTTCTAGCACAGCACAGATGGAAAATATGGGGCTGGAGCCCCTACACAGAGTTCCCACTGGGGCACTGCCTAGTGGAGCTGTGAGAAGAGGACTACTGTCCTCCAGTCTCCAGAATGGTAGATCCACCAACAGCTTGTGCCAGGCACCTGGAAAAGTTGCAGGCACACAATACCAGCCCGTGAAAGCAGCCACTGAGGCTGTACCTTGAAGAGTCACAGGGGTGAAAGATGCCTAAGGCCTTCAGCACCCATCCCTTGCATTAATATGGCCTAGATGTGAGACACGGAGTCAAAAGAGATTATTATGTAGCTTTATGATTATTGAGTGCCCTTTGTTTTTCAGACTTGCATGAGACCTTTAGTCCCTTTGTTTTGGCCAATTTCTCCCATTTAGAGTGGGGGGAATACACCCAATGCCTTCCCTAATTCTATCTTGGAAGTAACTAACATGCTTTAATCTTATAGGCTCATAGGCAGAAGGAACTTGTCTTTCCACAGATGAGACTTTGGACACTACTGCCTATGGAACTGTGTCAACTAAACCACTTTTCTTCATAAATTACCCTGTCTTAGGTAGCTCTTTGTATCAATGTATGAATGGACTAATACAGCTGTACAACCATCACCACAAGAAAGTTTACACTTTATTATTCCCAGAAAAGAATCACTGTACCCATGAGTCACTGTCTATTTTCTGTTTTCCCCAGAACCCTGTACCACCATGCCTCCACAAGCCAACAATCAGTAGCCTACTTTCTGTCTCTATATATTGACATATGCTGGACATCTCACATAAATGGAGTTATACATACTATGGTCTTCTGTGATTGGCTTCCTTCATGTAGTTTCAAATTTTCATGGTTCATCTGTGTTTTAGCATGTCTCAGAGCTTCATTCCTTTATTATTACTACTATTAATATTTATTATTTAAAAATCTCTTGCTGTTCTCAGAATTGTTTGTATTTGTTTTTTGATTGTTTGAGTATTATGTGTCTTGCTGAACTCCTCTTTGGAATGAATTTGTTTGGAGACTTCTGTGCTTCCTATGCCTGAATGTTGGTATTATTCTCCTGATTCAGAAAAAGTTTAGGCATTATTTATTTAAATGTGCTTTCTTCTCCTTCTTTAATTTCTTCTCCTTCTTTAATTACTATTATGTACGGATTAGATATGTTAATCATGTCCTACAACTCCCTTAGGGTTTTTAATTTTTTTTTTTAATTTTTATGCATCCAGTTTGATAATTTCAAATGTTGTGTCTTCATGTTGACTAATTCTTCAGGTTTATGGAGCCTACTCTTAAAGCTTTCTATTGCACTTTTCCGTAGTTGTACTCATTATTTTCAAGATTCCTTTTCCAATTTTTTTCAAACTTCTCATGTGTTTTCCAATTTTTATGAAATTTTTTTTTATCTGTATATTCTTGTAGTTCACATTGTTTTGTGAACTGTGTGACACTGTTTATGTTATTTTGGGAATTTTGTGACCCTGTGCTGACTTGAAGAAAGGAGAGGAGTAATGCAGCACATTTCTCTAGTAAATTGCATATTGCAGTAAAAAGTGATCTGTCATCGTTCTCACACATTTTTCATCATATTTAATGCAATATTGTAAATCTTAAATAATACCATAAAGCCTATACAAAGTGGCACTAGAAATTCTCCTAAGAAGCAGAAAAACAGTATGGCATTACAAGAAAAAGTTGTATTGCTTGATATGTACCACGGATTGAAGTTTGCAGCTGGAGTCACCCGCTATTTCAGACAGATGATCTATCTTGTAAAAAACACCATAAACTTATGGTATTGATAAATGTAATGAAGTACTGTAAGTATATTTCCTTTTTAAAAAAATTTTAATAAGATTTTTTAATCTACCTTACTTTATTGTGAGAATACAGAATATAATACATAGAGAATATAAAATATGTATTAGTCAACTATTGCTCTTTTTGGTAAGGCTTCTGGTGAACAGTAGGCCATTCATTGTTAAGTTTTGGAGGAATCAAAAGTTATACATAGATTTTTGTCTGTACAGGGCATCAGTGAACTTAACACTTACATTTGTTCAAGGGTTAACTGTGTGTGGTTTACAAGTTTGAAACTGTCTTCTGTTATCATATATAGGGATAGCTACCTGTCCTAGATATTAGTTAGATTAATGGATAGAAAGTAGTTTTAATTTGGACTAAAGAACATTTGCATATTTTATGTCTCACAGTAGTGTGCTGAAGTCAAATCCTATTTTGTTTGAGAGAAATTTTGTTTCACCTCACCTTCATATTTAGTAACAACACATTTATATCTTGAAAGTGGTCATGTTGAGTATTAACACCATAAAATCAGCAAATAATTTATACTTTTTTCATTTTAGATACATTTTTTTTTCTTTCCTAATTGGTCTTGTAGTACTTAGTACATCCAGTACATAGGACTTACAGTATTATGTCGAATAGAAGTGGTAAGAGAGAAAAATCCTTGTATTTTTCCTGATCTTAGAGGAAAAGCTTTTGTTTTTCACTACTGAGTATGTTATGGTTTTCATACATTATCTGTACTATGTTTTGCTAATTTCATTTTACTCTTTTTTTACTGTTTTTATCATAAATGTGTATTGAATTTTGGCAAATGCTTTTCTGCATGAATTGAGATGATTATATGGTTATCTTTCATTATATTGAATTGATATATGACATTGATGAATTTTTATTTGTTGAACCATCCTGACATTCTAGGAATAAACCCACTGTGTCAGGGTGTATAATCTGTTAATGTGTTCATTTTGTTTTGCTAGTATTTTTTGGAGAATTTGTATATCAAACAATCATCATGATTTGTGTTTTTTTCTTGTATTATCTTTGATTCTGGTGTCAAGGAATATGCTGGAAAAATAATATTCATTTTCAAGTATTCTCTATTTTTTATTTTTTCGGAAGAATCTGAGAAGTATTGGTGCATTTTTTTTTTAAATGTTCAGTAGAACTCTGGATTACAGACATTTGGTCATAAGATTTTTGTTGTTGTGGTGGTGGTTTAGTTTTTGATTACTTATTCAATCTGCTTATCCATTATTGATCTCTTCAGATTGTCTATTTCTTCTTGATTCAATCTTAGTAGGTGTATATTTCTAAAAAGTGTCCATTTTTTCAGTGTTTTCCAATTAGTTGGCATATAGTTTTTCTTAGTAATCTCATGGCCTTTTAATTTCTGTGGTATCAGTTGTAGTCTCACCTTTTTCATTTCTGATTTTATTTATATAATTCTTATGTCTCATCTAATTAAGGGCTTATTAATTTTGTTGATCTTAAAAAAACAGTTTTGATTTCTGTTGATCTTTAAATTATTTTTCTACTCTCTGTTTTATTTATTTCTGTTCTAATATTAATTGTTTCCTTTCTTCTGCTAACTTGGATTTAATTTTCTTCCTCTATAGCTCCTTAAGGTATAGTTAGGCTATTTGTTTCAAATCTTTTTTTCCTTTTACTCCTGCTTTGCTGTGCCTAATACATTTTGATATGTTGTGTTTTAGTTTTCATTTGTATCACAATATTTTCTAATTTCTTATGTAATTTTTTATTGGTTGTGGAAAAGTGTGTTAATTTCCTCGCATTTGTACTTTTTTCACGTCTTCTTTACTATTGATTTCTAGTTTCATTCCACTGTAATTTGAAAAGATACTGGGTATGATTTCTATCTTTTGAAATTTTTAAGGTTTGTTTTGTGGTATAACATGTTGTCTATCTTGGAGAGTGTTCTGTGTGTACTTTAGAAGAATATGATTCTGAGATTGTTGATAAGAATATTATATATGTCTGTTAGATCAAATTTTTCCATATCACTGTTCAAGTCCTCTGTTTTCCTATTCATTTTATGCCTGGTTGATATATTCATTTTTGAAAATGACATCTTTAGATCTTCTAATATTTTGGTACTATTACTCCCTTCAACTCTATTAATTTTTGCTTTATATATTTAAGCACTCTGCTGTTAGGTGCACATATATTTATAATTATATAATCTAAGAAAACTGACCATCTTTCCTTTATAATGTCCTTTTTCTAGTCTCGTAGTAGTTTTTTACTTGAAGTCTATGTATGGCCAATCCTACCTGCTCTCTTTTGGTTACATGGAGTATCTTTTTATCCTTTTATTTTCAGCTTACATATGCCCTTATATCTAAAGCTAGTCTCTTGTAGGCAGTATATAGTTAGATCTTGAATTAAAAAAAAAAAATCATAGCCATCCAGTGTCTTTTAATTGAAGAGTTTAATTATTTATAATTGAAGTAATTATTGATGGATGATGACTTGCTATTGCCATTTTGTTGTTTTCTGTACGTCTTGCAGTTATTCTGTTTCGTTTTTCCTTTCTTGCGGCCCTCCTGTGTATTTCACTTTTTGGTAGTGATATGCTTTGGCTACTTTCTCACTTTCTTTTGTATATTTTTAATATATATTTTCTTTGCAGTTACCCTAGGGATTACATGAAACATTCAATTGTTATAATAATCTATTTTAATCTGAAAACAACTTAACTTCCAACATACAAAAAAACTACTCTTTTATATTGCTTCCCTCACTTTGCATAATCAATGCCACAAGTTACATATTTTAATATTTTGTATATATTAACATTTTTATAGTTATGTTTATTTTTACGCTTATATATGTTAAACTCTATACCAGAATTTAAAATGGTGTAACCATTACCATTACAATAATACAGAATTCTGTGTTGCTGGATGTTTACTTGTACCAGAGAGATTTACATTTTCCTATGCTTTTGCGTTGGTGGCTAGTGTCCTTTCATTTCAACTTGCAAGAATCCCTCTAGGAATTCTTGTAAAGCAGTTCTAGTGTGATGAATGCTGTCAGCTTTTGTTTTTTCTAGGAAAGGCTTTATTTCTCCTTTATTTTTGAATAACATTTTGCCAGATTCTGGGTTGGCACTTTTCTTTTACTTTCAGTACTTGGAATATATCATCTCATTCCCTTCTGTCCTGTAGTAGTTCTGCTGAGAAAGCCATGGGAAATTTTGTGTCAGTTACTCATATGTGGTGAGTTTCTTTCCTCTTGTGGTTTTTAAGATTTTTTTTTCTTTACATTGTGTTTTCATTGTTTATTAAAATGTATCTCAACGTGGGTCACTTTGGGCTTATCCTATTTGGAGACTTTTGAGGTTTTCAAATTTGGAGGTTCATTTTCTTAATAAGATTTGGAAAGTTTTTCGGCCATTGTTTCTTCATATGAACTCTCTATCCCATTCTGTCTCTCTTCTTCTCTGGACCTCTCATAAGGTCAACATTGGTCTATTGATGCCTTCTGTAAGTCCCTAATTGCTTTTATTTTCACTTTTCTTTATTTTTTCTTTTTATTTTTCTGATATAATTATTTCAAGTGATTAGTCTTTGAGTTTACTAATGTTTTATTCTATTTGATCAAGTTTTCCATTGAAACCCTCTAGTGAATTTTTGAATTATTGTGTTTTTCAGCTCCAGAATTTGTTGTCTTGTTATAGCTTCCTTTACTCTGTTGATATTTTTATTTTGTTCACACATTGTTGTATAATTATATCAAGTTGTCTATCTCCGTTCTATTTTTTAGAACAATTACTTTCTTTAATAATTTTGACATTTTATTACACAATATATAGATCTCTGGTGTTTTAGGATAAAATTCTGGAGATTTGTTTTGTTAATTTGATGAGCCATATTTTTCTCTCCTTCATGTGCCTTGTTATTTTTGCTGATTATGAATTTCAAAAAACAACCACTTCTTCCAATCTTTAAGGAGTGCCTTTGTACAGGGGAAGACCTTCACAAATCCACCCAGCTAGTAGACCTTTCAGAAATACAGAGATTCTGGTAGCCTCATCAACCTTTTCTGGGGATGCAACTGTGAAACTGGCTCAATACTCCCATAGACTGTTCTTTTAGATAAACATAGAAATTGCCCCATCTGCTGTTAAAGCTTGAAACTTGTATTTATTTCATCAGAGTTTCTTCCTTAGGAAAGGACCCTCAGGTCTCTCAAAAACAGTATCAAAGAACTGAAACTCAACACATTAGGGCACCACATGTCTTCTAGCCCCTCCCTGGTTATTGTTTTCTTAGACATTGTTACATTTCTTCCTTGCTATATTAACTGCTAGTTAGTTTTAGTCATTCAGGGCAATGGATTTGAGTCTAAGCTCCCATCTCCTGGGCTGCAGCACCGTACTAATGTCTTCCTCCCTGGCAGTAGTTGTTCTCCTAGTGATTGGCTTCCTGTGTGGCTAAGAGCAGGTAAGGTCCTAATGCTTTGGTAACAACTTCTATGTGATTGGACATGTAATCTCCCAATTAAATTGGTTTGTCTGTTTATTTTCCAGGAATTTGTCATGTCATTCTCACTTTGGTGTCTAGTACTGTGGGCTCTGTGACACTGCAACAAGACACTGAGGTCTCTTTCATTTTGTGTGGCCTCCAAACATCCAATGTATGCCTATTCTATCATTGCTCCAAGCCAGACAAGACAAAAATAGTCCCTCATAGGGAACCCCCAAAAATCTGGATCAAGTAATGTGCGTTGCGCTCTTCTTTTTCTCTCTCAAGGGAATCCGTTAGCTGGCTGCATTCATGCTAGGATGTGCAGACTTCCATCTCAGCACCGCCACTTCTCCAGTGCTGCAACTAGCCACTAAGCTCCCTTTCCTTTTCTAAGTCCCCTGGCAACCAAAGTAAGAGAGTTCCCCTTTAGTAATCAAAATCAGATGAGACGAAAACCAGTTACATGTACAGTGATCACCATCCATGCCAGAATATTGGATTTACTTTCCACTTTTCTCTTTTCCTTCCAACTGAAAAGTTGGGAGTTGGTTTCTCTCTCTTCCACCGCCCCCCCGCCGCCCCCAATTACTCCAACTTGAACCTACTTTGAGGAAGCACTTTCATTATTGAAGTGAAATGACTGTTTTTCCCTGTTTTACCATGGCTGTTCTTGGATTGCCTTGGGTATTGTGACTTATTAACTGGCATTTAGAGTATTCATAGGGCTTTTTGGACCACATAGTTTTGTTAAGCTGGTTTCTTTTTACTTTGTCATCTTGCTTTCTTATCTTTCTCACAAGTTTTTGGGTATTAGCACATGGAGAGTCTGTTTTTGTTGTTGTTAGTTTTTTCTTAATCATGATTGCTTTCTTTAATTTAGAGTTACTTAAATCTAAGGGCTATTAAACTTGATCATTGTCCTCTAATTAGCAAGTATTAATTGTCTCTTCAATATTGTATGTATTATTTGTTAAAAACTCCTTCAAAATAACTAAAATCACTTTTATGTACTCTATCGCCTCTGGACTATCTTAATTCATTACAGACTTGAGCCTGTTAACTTAATGACCTTCTGCTTGTCCAATGCTATTTCTTTTAGATTGTTACGGAAACACCTGGAGGAGACCTCTTGTTAAGATTCAGTATAGAGTACCAAACTTCACTCTAATCATAGAATTGTAGATTACCATCCTATCTTTAGAGTCTTTCTTTTAACTAAGTTTTGTTTTTGTTATATATCTGCTTAATTAAATTTTTCATGTTTCTTCTAGGTTATGTCAAAATATTTTACATTTTAAAAGTGTATTAGTACTTTTAAAAATAATTTTAAGGTATTTACAAAATATTTTAATGCTTTTATTATTATACAGAATTAATCTTTTTTACTATATATGATAATTTATTGCCACTATTATTTGTCTTGCATTTTTTATTCATTTACATAAATAATGTGTAGTAGTATAATTATTAAATAATAGTTATAAAAATCTAATTTTGACCATATTTTTATAATTTCTAGTTGGTTTAAGTTGATTTTTATACTTTTTATTGTTCTCATTTTGTTTTCTGCCCAGTTTATTTTAAATTTTATTGAAGAGAATATTCATTTTAGAGAACAATGATGAATTTATTTATGCATTAATCAAGTGAAAATGTTCATATATGTCTTAACTATTGGTCATGAATTAGCTTTTCCAGTATTACCACCCTTCAGAAAAGTATAATGCCATTAACTTCAAGATATCTTCAATGAGGAATTCAGTTATATATTAGTGGTTTCACAGATAGAAAATTTCTCTGGATATTAAATATACTTCAGTGGTAATCAGAGAAATACCCAGGATGTTATTTCATAGCAAATCACATTATATAGTTCCTGTATGAGAATACCAGTGCACCAGGGCTATGTATAGCCTAGGTATATTAGAATACCTGTGCAAGCAGGGCTATATCAATGATTGATTCTAATGAGCCAGTTAAAAATAAAATTTGTATGAAGGAAGATATTGTGCGGTGTGTGAGGGGGAAGAAGAGAGGGGAAAATATAATGTAAATTATCAACTTAATTTTCACTGAAAACACACAAAAAAATGAAAACCTAAAAATTCTTATCTACAAAAAACTGATGAATTTTAAGAAAACATGTTATCGAACTCTCAGTATTCATGTAAAAGCCTGAATCTATCAACCTTCCCTATAGTTACCTTTTCTTTATAATATTCAGGAGGAGGAGTTTTAATTATCTTTTATCCTTGATAATGAGAACTAAGAGACAGTACTTAGGTCTAAGGTTATTATGATGAAATTAAACACATAGGAAATGAATATCCTCAAAGGAGATCCTACTGGCAGTTAAAGGCAGGAGGTAGAGAGCTTTTCAATCAAAGAATGATGGAAGTTTAAGAGAAAACAATGAGAGAGAGAGAGAGAGTGAAAGAGAGAAAAGTGTCAATTTCAGTCACTAGAGATTAAGCTTATAGCATTATATACATATAAATAATCAATCAAAGTATATATAATTTTATCGTTTTAAGCATGTAGTAAGAGCGTAAGAATAACCTTCATGGTTGCTGATTGTGGCTTATAAGTGGTTCTATATTGAATAGTTGATGACTGATGGACTATATATTAAATTGTATTTGTCCTCTGGAGTCACAATGAATTCTCATAACTAAGTAAGGGTATTCTCAATAGGTCTAAAGTCTCTTGTGTGGTCAGATAAAGACTGTACCTTGTGTCTGACTTATATTTTTTACCTGGTACTTCATTCTCTCCCATTGAGCTCTTAAGGTGGATGCTCTTAAGGTGATGGTCAGAGGAACTTAGACTGGCACACTGGGATTTGGCAACCTGTGCTGAATCATAACACATTTGCATTTTGCATTTTGCACCACTTTCTCTGGTTTGCATTGGTCTAAGACATTTTCCATGGAATCAAATTTCCAGGAACGAAGTCTTGTCTTCCAAAATATATTAGAATGGTGATCTCTATTTAAGGTACTTTTGATAATTATATTCTCTACTTGCAATAAATTTGTTTTTTTTTCCATTAATTTTTTTTTTTTTTTTTTTTGGTAGAGACAGCGTCTCACTCTGTTGCTCAAGCTGTTTTTGAACTCCTGGGCTCAAGTCATCCTCCTACCTTGGCCTGCCAAAGTGCTGGGAATACAGGCATGGCCACTGTGCCTGGCCTACTTTCAATAAATACATATTTATAAAAAGAAAAACTTTACTTTTATGGTTGATTCTGTTCTCATATTATAAAGGATGGAGAGGAAAGAAAATGAGTAGGAGCAAAGTAGACCTCTTTTGCTCAGTTAAGGAATGAAACTCCTGTGATAAAGCTTACTTATTTAACTTAACTTCCAATAATAATAATAACACATTATGCCGTTGTGTTTATATCTTTTCACAAAAATGCACTTAGATTATTCATATATCTAGTCCAAGTTTAACAGCATTATGTCCTCTGCCTCTTCTAAGTTCACAATGATTGACAGAATTATTTCTGAAGATTTAAACAGTCAGCTGGAGATGGCATTACAGACTCTGTTCCTGAGACTAAGGGTAGAGAGAGGATTATTTCACCATTTGCCAATATCCTAAGGATAGTTATACAAGGAGGATTCCTGGTGAATTGATTTTGCAGCCACAACCTAAATTAATATTCTCAAGACAGAATTCCGGAAAACTTTATATATGGCAGTGACATTTGATTATTTGACAACTTTTCCTTAACTATTATCAACCATAATGTGATTCCTATAGATGATCTGGGAATTGATTCTTTTGTTTAAATTTCCATGCTCATCACATGAATTTTGCCTAAAAATGTTGCTTAAATCTCTTTTCAAGTGATGAGATTCAGAGTTAAAGAAATTAGCTTGAATGTATATACTTCTCACCCTTTAGGCATATTTTGCTGCATAGACCACTTTCAATGAGTACACTATTTTTTCCCCCCAGTATTTCATTATTAATAGCCTCAATCAGGTTTATCTTTCCTATGCTTAGGCTAGCATGAAACTCATGCATATCTCAAGTTTTTTTTTTTTTTTTTTTTTTCAAAGGGTTTATCAGGAAGTCAAAAAGAAAGGTGAGGTAAGAGGAACACACACACCCATTGATCTACTTTTCTTCTTAAAAGGTGAAATGATAACACTACAAAGCTTTTTGTCTATGTAGCACCATACTCATTCATTCTTCCTTAGGCCAACCAGCAATTAGTATTGAGAGCAGAGAAATAATTACTTTCTTCTGTTCTCATTAAAAGAACTTTTATTATAGTCACAGCATGGATATTTTCTTTACATTTATACAACTTAATGATAATGAACATTTTTGTAAAATAAACATAGAAACTCAAGATGAAGCCGTCTTGACAATTTCTTCTATGGGTAGGACTGATTACTGGAATTGTGACCGTCTATTTCTAACATGCCCAAACTCACACAGTTAAATCACTTTCTAATAATTACTAAAGACATTATTATACTTTATATAATATACAAAATATTATATTAAGTCTACATATTTATAATAAAGATATTGTATTTTTAATATAACAGAATTATGTTATTGTTCTAAGTAATATGTTCTAAAATTTTGTTCTAAAATTTCTTGCATGTAACTTATTGTCTTAAAACTAAAATAATGTTTTCTATATGCTTAAGAATGTATATTCTGCCACTATTGGATGGAATGTTCTGTGTATATCTGCTAGGTTAATTTGGTTTATACTGTTATTAAAGTCCTCTGTTTTCTAATTAATTTTCTTTGTAGGATATATCTATTGTTCAAAGTGGGATATTGTGGTCCCCTACTATTATTATATTGCTTTCTATTTCTCCCTTCAGTTCTGCTAATATTTGCTTTATGTACTTAGGTGATCCAATGTTATCTGCATATATATTTATAATTGTTATATCTACTTGATGAATTGATTCTTTTCTCATCGTATAATAACCTTTTTAAATCCCTATAAAAATTCCAGTGGCATTTTTCACAGAAATAGAAAAAAAGTCCTAAAGTTTTTATGGAATCATGAAAGGCCCTGAATAACCAAAGCAATTTTGAGCTAAAAGAACAAAACTGGAGGAATCACGCTGACTGATTTCAAAGTATATTACATAGCTATAGTAGTTAAAAACAGTGTGGCACCAGAATATAAGCAGATATATACACCAAAGGGACAGAATAGAGGGCTCAGAAATAAATCCACCCATATATGGCCAGCTAATCTTGGACAAGGACACCACAAATATTCAATGAAAACGAAAGTCTCCTCAATAAATGGTTCTGAGAAAAGTGGATATTCACATGCAAAAGAATGATACTGGACTCTTACTTTACCTCATATACAAAATTAACTTGAAATGGATTAAAGATTTAAGTTTAAAAGTTGGAACTGTAAAACTCATAGACAAGAACATAGGGAAATCTCTGCTTGGCATTGGCTTTTGCTATAATTATTTTACTTAAGACACAGACAGCACAGGCAATAAAAGCAAATACCAATAAGTGGAACTATGTCAAAAGAGAAAGCTCATGCACAACAAAGGAAACAACCAATAAAATTAAAAGGCACCTATGAAATGAACAAAAAATTTGGAAACTATTTCTCTGATAAAGATTTAATATCGAAAATATATGAGGAACTCACACAACTCAATGGCAAAGAACAAAAACCTACCAAATTTTTAAAAATAGGCAAAGGAAATGAAAACATATTTTTTTCAAATAAAAATTACAAATGACTCAGAGGTATTTAAAAGGTAGTCAACATCACAAATCATCAAGGAAATACAAATCAAAACCGCAATGAAATATTACTTCCTATCTTCTAGAATAGTTATTATCAAAATGATAACAAGTGTTGGTAAGTTTGTAGAGAATAAAGAACTCTTGTACACTCTTGGTAGAAATGTAAATTACTACAGTCATTATGGAAAATTATAGAAGTTCGTCAAAAATTTCAAGAGAGAGCTATAATTTGATCCAGCAATCGTAATGTTAGATATATATCCAAAGAAAATAAAATCAATGTGTCAGAGAGATGTCTGCACTTCCATGTTCATTGCAGCCTTATTCACCATAGCCAAAATATGAAAACAACCTAAGTGTCCATCAACAGATGAATTTAGAAAGAAATTGTGGTACAAATACACAATGGAATATTATTCAATCATAAAAGTAAGCAAATTCTGCCACTTTTGCCAACATAGATAAACCTGGAGGACATAATGCTAAGTAAAATAGGCCAGACACAAAAGACAAGTTTTGCAAAATATCACTTATACATTGTATCTAATAAAAAGCCACACTCATAGATGTAGAGAGCAGAATGGTGGTTACCAGAGGTTTAGTGGTAGGGTTGGAGGAGTGATGTGAAGATGTTGGTCAAAGGGCACAAAGTTTCAATTAGACAGAGGAACAAGTTTTAGCAGTCTATTGCACAGAGTGGTGACTATAGTTAATAAATATGTAGTGTATATTTCAAAATTGCGAAAAGAGTAGAGTTTAAATGTACTCACCGCAAAAAATGATAAATAGGTTAGGTGATACATATATTAGCTTAACTTAATTATTTCAAAATGTATACATATATCAAAATATCACACACTATGCCATAAACAAATACTATTTGTTGATTATAGATAAAATTTGTTTAAAAGTAGATATTTATGTATTCTTTTCTACAGAAAATTATACTAAATACTATTAGAGTAAGTTGAGTGAGGTACCATAGAGACTCCAAAATGTAGAAATGTATTTTATTCATTCATATAAACCATGCAAAGTGTATATATGAAGTAGTACTATGAGGGACTATCATTAATCAGGGACTCCAACTTACGAAGACTATGACATCTTCAAAACACATCTCCAAGATTGCTAGGGGTAATTTCATTCAGTTGGCAGAAGGAAAAAGAGTCTATAGGATCTCACATGAAGGTCTTTTTAATGATTGAGGCCTAAAACTGGCAAACATCATTTTTAAAAAGATTTAGTAATATTTATAAAGGTAAAATTTTTAGAAAACTGCTGTGCTAGTGACAACTAGTAAGTGATTGTGAAAATCATTAGCACTTTTGCAAAGTATTTCCAGTATTCACCGTTCTAGACATAAGGTCTAATCCATCCTCTATATTTCTATAGATCACCAGATCTCACATATCCTCTGGTGATATGTGAGATGCTGTATATTTCATCAGCAACTTGAATCATCTAAAATGGAAACCTAGATAATTGATTAGCATGAAAAAATAATAAAATGGTTTTAGCTATTAGGGAAATGCAAATTAAAACCACAAAGATACCATTGCACACCCACTGGAATAGCTAGTATGTAAAATATCATTAAGTAAAAACAAACAAACAAAAAAACTGCCAGTACAAAATGTGGACAAGAATGACATTACTCAACTATTCTATACCTAAGTAGGTATCCAATAGAAATGAAAACATATCTTCAAACAAAAACTTGTACATGCAAGCTTATTATAGCATATTTTGTAAGAGTAAAAAACTGAAAATAAGTCATGTGCCCATCAATAGGAACCTGCTAAACTGATATGGCAGAATGATATATGTATACAATGGGATACTCTTCAGTACTTAAGAGAAACTAGCTAATAAAACATGCAACAAATTGGATGATTTCAAAAATATTCTGCTGAGAAAAGCCAGATACAAAAAAGTACATACTGCATAATGCTACTTATGTGAGATTTTTTAAATAACTGAATTAATTTTCAGTGCCGGGAAGCAGATGATTGACTACAGTTGGGGATGGGGATGAATATCAATAAAACTTCAGGAGGGAGATTTGGGAGATAACACAAAGGTTAAAAAATGTTAAGAATGATTTTATAAGTATATGAAATATTTTAGTTCTTCTGTGGATTGATTGTAGGCTCTGAAACATATCTAGCTATTTATGCTTACAAAATGGGCTTTATATCATAAGATTACATAATTAGAGCTTCATCTCTTTTGATTTTATAATTTTGAAGAGACATACCCTAGAAAGGATAATTTCTGAAATTTTTACCAATGGAAATGATTGCATTTCTTTTTACAATCAAACTTATCAAGAAAAAAGTGTTCTATAATTTGCTTAGTTTCCTTCTTGGTAAGGTTAGAAAATTAATCATTATAAACAGTGCAACTGAATTCTTATTAATAAAACTGGAAGTAAGAAATTGAGATTTCTTCTCTTCCTTCAGGTAACTTGCAAATGATTAGTTTCTAATCTCAGATGTAAAGTTAGGGTATGCTTATTCAACTGCTTCCTATGATTTAACTATCATCTGTTGACCAAACATTGTGAAGAACTCATCATTAGCATTTACCACTTGTCACTAAAATAATGACAGAGAAGATGGTAAAATTTCCTACCTGTGGTCGTAGTTGAAATAACAAATTATTGTGGCTGTACTTTGCTACTAATATGCTTTGAATATCCAGTGGAGCTTAGTGATAGTGACAAAAACCATTTGATCCATCATTTTAGAATTGATTAATACAAATAGTGAAAATATATTTGCAATTAACATAATAATAACATATTAGTTTTGAAATTAAATGTAAAAATCCTTATTAGCTAATGTTTGTAATATTTATTGATTAAATTCTGAAGATTAGCAATTTTTACATAACTGCTTTTTCCCCCCATGCATGCTGAAAACTAAGGTTAAAAGACATAGTTTTGTCCTTAACGTGAATTTTAAGTTTTTAAATAAGTTCTAAACATGTAAAAATAAATGTTATTTTATGTTTGCTCTAGATAAAAACAGGTTGTGTTTTAGTATTGGATACAAAAAGAACAAGATGGCTCTCAAATAATCATTCAGCTTAAAATAAAAAATACAATCTTCCCTTGCCAAAGGAATGTCTTCAACCAAGGTAAAATTACCAGGCTGTCCTCCAAATTTGCAGGATCTGAATCTGCAAATTCAACCAATGAGCTAAATCAAAAATATTCAGAAAATAAATAATAGCACAACACTACAAATATTAAAATTATAAAATACAGCATAATAACTACTTACATAGCACTTGTATTACACATTACAATTCCTCTACAGATGATTTCAAGTATAAGGGAGAATGAGTGTAGATTATATGCAAATGCTGCAACACTTTATATCAGGGATATTTTGGTATGAGAACCACATCAAATTTTGGACATTTTAGTATGTGGTGGTGAGGGTGCCTGGAACTAATTTCCTGGGAGATCAAGAGATGACTGTATAAAATTTCATAGTGTCAAGCCATTTTCTAACCATGTTAAATAAAATTATTATTCCCCATTATGGCTTTTTTGTTATGCTTGTGAAATTGTCCTAGTTGGGTTTCTTTATTTTTCACCATTAATAAAATGTTGCTAATAACAACAGGATCAACATTCTGGCATTGAGTGATACATGTAAATATATAAATATGTGTTAGTTTTATAAAAAATAAAATAATGAACTTAGTATCAGTTTTCCTGTAAAGCTTAGTTAAATAATGATTTTTTTAAAAAAATTACTATTTCTCAATTATTCCTTTATTTTTTAAAAATGTGTAAATATTTTGAATTGTCAAATATTTCATATATTCAAGATATACATGATTATTTGATATATGAATATCTTGTGTAATGATTGTTAAAATCAAATTAAGCTACCACTATCCATGCTGTGCATTACATCCCCAGAACTTATTCATCATATAACTGGAAGTTTGTATCCTTTGACCTATTACTCCCCATTTCTATGCCCATCTCCCCAGCCCCGCCACATTCTGATAACCACCATTTTCATAATCTCATGATTTTTATTCTTGTATTTGACTTGATTTTTTCTTTAGATACTTATTACTACCCTACATTGCATAACAATATTAACCTTAAATGTAAATGGGCTAAATGCCCCAATTAAAAGACACAGACTGGAAAACTGGATAGAGTCAAGACCCATCAGTATGCTGTATTCAGGAGATCCATCTCACGTGCAAAGACACACATAGACTCAAAATAAGGGGATGGAGGAATATTTACCAAGCAAATGGAAATAAAAAAAAAAAAAAAAGCAGGGGTTGCAATCCTAGTCTCTGATAAAACAGACTTTAAACCAACAAAGATTTAACAAAGATAAAGATGGGCATTACATAATGGTAAAGGGATCAATGCAACAAGGAGAGCTAACTATCCTAAATATGTATGCACTTAATACAATAGCACCCAGATTTATAGAACAAGTTCTTAGAGACCTACAAAGAGACTTAGACTCCCACATAAAATAGTGGGAGATTTATTGCCTCTATTCCCAGAATGCACATTGCATGAGAGCATCAATAGCAGCTACAAGAGTGCCTGTAACATAAATTACTCAATAGATGTTTGTTGAAGAAAAAACATAATATACAAATATATTTATTGACAGTTTTAATCTTCGTAGAGAGCAGAGCAGTCAAGTAAATAAAGAATATGTCAATAGGAGCAATTCATACTTTCAGTGTAAGATGTTCACTTTCCCATTGATCAAGATATAATTGTCCTGGCTTATCTTGTTTGATTTTGATCCAAAAATGAGAAACAAATAACTAGACAGCTAACATCAAATAATTAGCATTTTCACAATGTGAAAAGCTAAAAAAAAAAGTTATTTGAAGGGAACTTTTATCTGTGTAGTTAAAGTCTTTGACTGGATAGCATATATATGTGTGTGTGTGTTTATATATATTCCCTCCAACATTTATTTTAAGAGGTACATGTGCAGGTTTGTGACATGAGTAAATTGCACATCTCGGGGGTTTGGTGTACAGATTATTTTGCCACCCAGGTAATAAGTATAGTACCTGATAACTAGAATTTCAATCATCCTCCTCCCACTTTCCACCCTCAAGTAGGCACCAGTGTCTATTGTTTTCTTCTTTGTGTCCCACTTATAAGTGAGAATATGTGGTATTTAGTTTTCTGTTCCAGCATCAGTTCACTTAGGATAATGGCCTCTGGTTCCATCCGTGTTGCTACAAAGGACATGACATATTTTTTTATGGCTGCATAGTATTCCATGGTGTATTTGTACCACATTTTCTTTATGCAGTCCACTGTCGATGGGCATTTAGGTTAATTCCATGTATTTGCTTTTGTGAATAATTAATGCTGCAAAAAACATAAAATGAACATATTGCTGCATGTGTCTTCTTGTTAGAACCATTTATATTCCTTTGGTTATATACCAAGTAATGCGATTGCTGTGTTGAACGGTAATTCTGTATTAAGTTCTTTGAGAAATTTCCAAACTGCTTACCAGAGTGGCTGAACTAATTAACATTCCCACCAAGAGTGTGTGTTCCCTATTCTTTGCAACCTCACCAGCATCAGTTCATTTTTGTTTACTTTTTTCAGAAATTTTAAAATTTAAATTTAAATTAAATTTAAATTTAAATAGCTCTATGGGGAACAGGTGGTTCTTGGTTACCACCTCAAGAACCACTTGGTTCTGAGATTTTGGTGCACCTGTCGCCATAGGAGTGTACACTGTACCCAGTACGATTTCCTTTATCCTCTCTCTTTCCCCAACTTGCCCATAGTACCTAAAGTCCATTATATCATTCTTATGCCTTTGCATCCTCACAGCTTAGCTCCCACTTATAAATAGCCATTCTGACACCACTTACAGCCATCTGACTGTGTGTCAGATGGTATCTCATTGTGAGTTTGATTTACACTTCTCTAATTATTGAGGTTGAGCATTTTTTTATATGCTTGTTGATCATGTGTATGGCTTTATTGAGTAGTGTCTGCTCAGGTCCTTGGCCCATTGTTCAATTGGGCTGTTTGTTGATTTGTTTCAGTTTCTTATAGATCCTGAATGTTAGACATTTGTTGGAGCATAGTTTGCAAATGTTTTCTGTCCTTCTGTAGACTGTCTGTTTACTCTGTTGATAGTTTCTTTTGCTGTGCAGAAGCTCTTAAGCTTAATTAGGTTCCATTTGTCAAGTATTACTTTTCTTGCGATTGTTTTTAGAGTCTTTGTCATGAAACCATTGCCATGATCTATGTCCAGAATTGCATTTCCTTGGTTTTCCTGTAGGATTTGTACAAATTTAGGTTTTATATTTAAGTCTTTAATTTATCTTGAGTTAATTTTTATATATGGTGAAAGAAGGTGTACCATTTCAATCTTCTGCGTACGGCTAGACAGTTATCCTAGCACTGTTTTTTGAATAGGAAATCCTTTCCCCATTGCTTGTTTCTATTGACTTCACTGAAGATCAGATGGCTGTAGTTGTGCAGCTTTCTTTCTGGATTCTGGATTCTGTTCCACTGGTCTCTGTGTCTCCAAACTGTTTTCTTTACTGTAGCCTTTTAGTGTAGTTTGAAGTCAGGTAGCATAATGCCTCTGGGTTTGTTGTTTTTGCTTGGGATTGCTTTGGTTATTCAGGCTCTTTTTCAGTTCCAGATACTTTTTAGATTTTTTTTTTTTAATTCTGCGAAAAATATCATTTGTAATTTGATAGGAATAGCATTGAATCTGTAGATTGCTTTGGGTAGAATGGCCATTTTAACAGTTATTCTTCCTATCCAAGACAAGGACACCCACTCTCACCACTTCTGTTCTACATTTTACTGGAAGTCCTAGCCAGAGAAGTTAGGCAAGATAAAGAAATCAAAGGCATCCAAATTGGAAGAGAGGAAGTCAAACTATCTCTTTTCAGACAATATAATTTTATACCTAGAAATTTCTGTAGTCTCTGTCCAAAAACTCCCAGAGCTGAAAAACAGCTTCAGCAAGGTTTCAGGATACAAAATCAATGTTCAAAATCAACAGCATTTCTATACTCAGCAATGTCCAAGCTGAGAGCCAACTCGAGAATGCGTCCCATTCATATAGCCACACACACACACACACACACACACACAGACACACACCATACATACATACATACATACATAGTAATACATCTAACCAGAAAGGTGAAAGAGCTCTACAAGGAGAATATCACTTAGATGGCTCTGGGTTTTATCAAGTTTTGTACTGTATCTCCATGCTTTTATGCTCTTGAAACTGTACAGACAAAGCTGTCAATTTATGGCAAATAAAAAAGACAGGAATTAATTTGTAATTGCAACATTCTTTTCTCTCAAAACACAATGGAAACCACTATTAAGGAAGAAAATAAATGCATTCTCTCTTGCAGTCTTTTACCTTTGATTTTGTAGCAAGTAACCGGCTATGGAGAGGCAAAATGATCCTTTCTAGATGCTTCTCCATATTTTTTTCCTACAGGTAATTTGGTATCTACTCAAAACTTCCCTCTGCCTTTTGTGATCTGTAGGATAATTACAAAAGGAGAATTATAAAACACTGGAAAGAAATCAGAGACAACATAAACACAGATACATTTTATATGTTTAAGCATACTATACAATTAAAGTAATAAAGTATGTACAAATAAAATCACATATCAGGACAGATTCATGTTCTTACAAAAAAGTTTTCTTTATTTTAATATGCTTTTAAACACTTTGGTTACAGGAATATCTTATTTATAACAAATAAAATATCAAATAAGACCTTATACATTCGTATATCAATTGAAGGCCAATAATGTTTATCTAAATATTATTTTTGACAAAGAATTACGCTTGGCTAAAACATGAGTTCAAATTAAGAAGAGGATGTTTGTAAGTAATGATTTGCAAGCCTATAGCTTCAAGTAGTTTGTATTTTACTTAAAAGCAATAGTATTCTGGCAATCATTATATCTGCAGTACCACATACAGATTCTTAATCAGTACACAGTAAGTTCTAAATGCATATCTGTAGAATGGAAATGCAAAGTATTAAATAATATATTTGATATGTGAGTTTGGACTTCTGTTACCCTCAACTGTTTGGGACTCCATGCTAACTTTAAAAATTCAATCAAAAGTTTTACGAAATCTTGTGCAAAAGCATTGTATTTCTTGGGTCACAGGTTTTCAATTTTAATGTGCATAATAATAACCTGAGGAACTTAACTATTTTAAGCTTAACCTGACTCAGCAAATGCAGAGTAGAAACAAGAATATATATTTTAGACAAGAACACTTGACATGCTAAAATTTTATGTATGAGACTCCAGAGAGAAATTTTGACAAATCCTCTACTAGATTTTTTTAAAAGCTTTTAATGGCCATCATTTTCCATGAACTATATAACCATATAAGCTATCTGCTTCCTAACTCAATGGAAATTAGCTTTAGTAATCCACAAAGGACTATAGTGCGCAAGATATCTAGACTCCATTAGGTACAGTTAGCTGGGAGATGGGAGGTTTTGTTCCTTAATAAATATAAAATAAGAAAATTGTATCACAATGTTTTAAAGAATGAAATAGAATTATAAAAGAAAACTGCCAAGCTCAGTTGATGTTTGTCTCACTCACAACTGCATGTATAGTCCTGGTAAAATCTATAGTTCTACCAAACTATGTCCTTCCATTCTACCTCAGTCATCTTATTTTGATTCAACAGTTCTTCCTTAGGTCTTTTTATCATTTAGGTGATGCCGGGTTTTATCAAGTTTTGTACCTTATCTCCATGTTTTTATGCTCTTGAAACTACAGACAAAGCTGCCAATTTTTAGCAAATAAAAAAGACAGGAATTAGTTTGTAAATGCAACATCCTTTTCTCTTGAAACACAATAGAAACCACTATTAAGAAGGGAAATAAATGCATTCTCCCTCGCAGTCTTTTACTTTCGATTTTGGATCAAGTAACCACCTATGGAGAGGCAAGTGATCCTTTCTAGATGCTTTTTCCTATTTTTTTTCCTACAGGTAATTTAATATCTAGTCAAAACCTCCCCCTGTCTTTTGTGATCTGTACTTCAGGGACAGAAAGCAAGAAATATAATTTACATTAACTGTAATCAGTCACCAGCTCTGACTTCTATTTTTAATAATTTTTCTCAAATAGATTTCTTGAAAAACTTATGTCTTCAAAAATATGTTCTATACATAACCATATCTTTGAAAACAATCTCATAACTAGCACTTAGCCAATTAAACCAGAACTACAATATCATTCTAGCATATTTTTCCTTATACTAGCCATCTCCTTAATTGCCAAAACACAAAATGAGGAAGAAAGTGAAAAAGATAAGGGTAAGAAAGGGATTTTAGAATTATGCTTCTAAAAGTTAGATTTCATAATATTGAACAAGTTGAAAACTTTCTTATGCTTCTTAACCTTTGTGGAGTAATTTAAATGTTTTTCATGATGTATAAACACATGGATCAACACACACTGGGGCCCATCAGAGGGTGGAGAATGGGAGGAAGGAGAGGCTCAAGAAAAATAACTAATCGGTACTAGGCTTAATTCCTAAGTGATGAAAAAATCTGTACAACAAAACTTCATGACACAAATTTACCTTCATGACACAAATTTACCTATGCTGCAAATTTACCCCTGAACTTAAAATGGCAGTTTTAAAAAAAGGCATTTTTGACTTATTTAAGGCAGGGAGCATAGAAAATTATATATGACAAATACTACCTTTGTCTACTTAAACATATTCCTCATCTGTGTGTGTGCATGTGTGTGTGTGTCCGTGTGTGTGTCTGTTAGCTAACACCTTTGAAAAACAAACTCTTTGGCTGGTAGAAAGTTATATATTCTGGATGAAAGAGTAAAATGGTTTTTGATTTTTCCCCCAAAAAAACTATTTTCAAGAGCGTCTCTATTTTAATTTCATGCTTATTGTACAATTTAAAGGATTCCTTCATTTTCAACTAGCAGATGCTACACGAAAATATCTCCTTTAATAATATATACATTATTTATTTTTATGAAATAGTTTACAGCAAATTGTTTTCTAACCATGACAAAAATATATTTGAGATGATCCATAAAGTGTAGAGAGAAAGTTTCAATTTTAAAAAGGTAAAAAAAAGTCCCCTGTATTGCAGCAGAAAAATTAAAAGTGGAAATTGGGATAGTGGTACAATACTTTACCCGGTCTTCAGATTTTTTATGCTTATATCTTGTCTCATAAATTCTCCTTTGAATTATTTTATTAGAAACATCTTTGTGTTTTAACTGATCACTCTCCCAAACACAGGCACACACACACACTCACACATATGCATACTGCTGAGAAACAGTGTAGTAAAACATAATGGAGAATTTGAAAAACTAAACTCAGAAATGTGTAAAAATGAGAAGATAGAATTGATTTTATCCAAAGAATGCAAAGATGGTTGATTTTATAAAATAAATGACTGTGTTTCTACATTTAACAATTGAAAGCCATAATAATTGTTAAATGCCATAAAACATTGTATCAGATTTAATACCACTTCACAATATTTTTTAAAAAGCAACAGATAATAAAGATCTAAAAGAAATGCTTGTATTCAAATCAAATGATTTGTCAAAACTCTACAGCAAATGCTATTCCTTTTTTTAACATCTGAAAAAATAGCAAAATACTCTCTAGCACACTGGAACAGGAAGAGTAAACTTATCTAGGATTAACTGGCCCAGAGAATTTGTGGCCAGTTATCATGCTAGAAGGTAAATCAGTGCTTTCTATGTAGGAAAAACATAGGTGTGGCAAAACCTCCTAGCATGCCACTTTATGTATAAGACTTGATCTTAGCCCCATTCCCTATTACAAGGAGGGGGACTGGTGATCCTCCAGCTACAGATACCGAGCTGACAGAACAGGACTAAAGCTAAGGGTGAAACACATCATATTTCTACTTTGTCCTAGTCTCTGATAACACTAGAGAATTAACTCCTGCTTCTCTAAGTATGTACTCTTGAAGACTCACAGTTCAGGGACCACAGTCCCTCTCCTCCTTTTTCAGTCTGACATTACTCTGACAGATTGCTGGGTATTGGGACCAGAGTGAAACAGGCAAATAAAGCTTTGTATCTGTTATCATGAGATTTCTCCCAATAAACACTTTTCTAGCAGGGCTTGTGTGCCTGTTCATATTCCATTGTTCCACAACTCTCTCATTTAAGTAATATAAGAGCATAGCCTATATGGAGTGAGACAAGAAAAATAAATAAATTGTGTAAGGATTGAAAAAAGAGGAATAAATCTCTCATTATTTGCAGGTAATGTGATTATCTACATAGAAAACCTAAAAGAGTGTACAGATTATGGCAGATAAAGTAATGATCTGCAAATATTCTATCTCTTCCCCCACAGACTCTGTTACACGTAGTTAGGCAGGGTCATGTGACTAGCTCTGGTCAGCAATATATGAATATATATGAAAGTACTGAACTGAGGTATTAAAACTCTCATGCAAAATCCCTCAGTGTCTATTATACCCTGCTACTTTGAGAAAATTTACGTTCCAGTGAGCACAGATACTAGGTAATAGGCTTCCATGAATTTATGTCCCCTCTCAATGTGTTAAGTAGAACCTTCTGCAAAACACAAAGCAACAAGAAAAGTAGGTGAAGATAATGATAATCTGTGTTATGCGGTAACAAAATAAGGAGTAAAACTGTCAACTGCAATACGATAATTAGTAGTTCACAAGATATAGCTAATGGATGTGTGGCTCAAAGGGAAGAAGCTGGACAAGAAACAGTATCTATTGGTAGACATTGGCTGCTCAGAAAACAATTGACTGTAAGAAAAATAAAATGTTTCTATTAATCATTTCACCATAAAATAAATACATAATAAAGTCTAGTAAAAGTAGAATGGATAAATACACTATTGTCTATTCATACAAAGTATATTATGTGGAAGTAAAAAAATAGATATGTGGATGTAAAAAAATAGAAGAACATGTAGTCAGACAGAAGAGGAGACGTCTTAGGTCTGTAATCTTCTCTATCCATATATATATACACATTTCATTAATTTCAAATATACACAAAAAATGAAACAATACACTGATAAATATATGCAAATGAGATAAAGTGTGCACAAATGATATGATACAGTTTGGCATAGTTATTTACTCTAGTGGAAGAGGCAGGATGAGAATATTAAAAAAGAGCACATCAATAGGTGCTAAATATTGAAAATATTTAAGTTTATAAGTTAAAAAATTAGTTCACAAATGTTAATTTTATGTTTATTTAATATTGTGCCTTATAACATGTGTAGTTAGATTTATTAATTTTTTAATAAAATAGAAATAAAAATGAGAATTACTTCCAAAAATTGACTATTGCATCCATTTGTTATTAAATGAGAAATTTCCGTATTATATTCTCACATATATAGAAAGGTGATGCAACATTTCTTTGTGCATTTATACATCTCATTATGCATTTATAAATGTACAAATATAGCCTTGAGCAAGTACTCCAGGACTTGCTCTGTAGGACTAAGCTTTTTTCATCCATACAAAGAGAAGTAAACAAAATACAACTCTTGTGTGATTATCGTGAAGATTATGCGATGATGCACAGAAAGCACTTACCACATTTCCTGGAATTAATATTTTCATTGGTGCTTTCGTCTTCATTCATACCCTGAAAGATTTAAAACATATATGTCTATGAGTAACAAAATGTAAGCCAAGAGGAAATAGGCAGAAGACTCTTTCAAGACATTTTTCATGACAACTGAAGATAATGAAAATCTTTGTAGGTGTGAAGGGAACAGGTTATACATAAATAACAGAATATTTTATTATTTTGGAAAAAAAGACTGGAACTATAAATGTATTTAAATTATAGATCCAGTCATTATTGTTATTATTATTATTATTTCAATAGTTTGGGGGGAACAGGAGGTGTTTTGTTGCAGGGATAAGTTCTTTAGTGGTGATTTCTGAGATTTTGGTGCACCCATCACCTGAGCAGTGTACACTGTACCCAATGTGCAGTCTTTTATCCCTCACCACCCCCAACCCTTTCCCATGAATCCCCAGAGTTCGTTATATATTCTTAGACTTCTGCATCCTCATAGCTTAGCTCCCACTTGGAAATGAGGACATAGGATGTTTGGTATTCCGTTCCTGAGTTACTTCACTTACTATAATGGTCTCCAACTACATTCAGGTTGCTGCGAATGCCATTATTTCCTTCCTTTTTATGGCTGAGTTGAATACAACTATATATAGTCTCATATATATGCGCATATATATATGTATATATATGATGTTTTCTTTATTCACTTGGTTGATGGGCATTTTGGCTGGTTCCATATTTTTGCAATTATGTATGGTGCAACTATAAGTATGTGTGCACAAGTGTTTTTTTCATATAATGACATTTTTTTTTTCTCCTCTGGGTAGATACTCAGTAGTGGGATTGGTGGATCAAATGATAATTCTACTTTTAGTTCTTTAAGGAGCCTCCATACTGTTTTTCATAGGGGTTGTACTAGTTTACATTCCTACCAGCAGTATAAAAGTGTTCCCTTTCCACCACATGCATGCCAACATCTATTATTTTTCTTTTTTTTTTTTAAGTTAATGCCATTCTTGCAGGATTAAGATGGTATTGCATTTCGGTTTTGATTTGCATTTCCCTGGTAATTAGTGACGTCGAGCATTTGTTCATGTGGTTTTTTTGCTGTATATATATCTTCTTTTGAGAATTGCCTATTCATGCCCTTTGCCCACTTTTTTTTTTTTTTTTTTCTTGCTAACTTGTTTGAGTTCCTCATAGATTCTGGGTATTAGTTTTTTGTCAGATGCATAGTTTGAGAATGTTTTCTCTCACTCTATGGGTTGTCTGTTTACTCTGCTGATTTTTTTTTTTTTTTTTCTGTGCAGAAGCTTTTCAGTTCAATTAAGTCCAATATGTTTATCTTTGTTTTTGCTGCATTTGCTTTTGGGTTATTGATCATAAACTCTACGCCTGAGCCAATGTCTAGAATAGTTTTTTATGATATCTTCTAGAATTGTTCTGGTTTTAGGAATTAGATTTAAGTCTTTGATCCATCTTGAGGTGATTTTTGTATAAGGTGAGATAAAGATCTGTTTCATTCTTCTACATGTGGCTTATCAATTATCCCAGCACCATTTGTTGAATAGGGTGTCCTTTCCCCACCTTATGTTTTGGTTTGCTTTGTCAAAGATCAGTTAGCTATAACTATTTTCATTTATTTTGGGGTTCTGTATTCTGCTCCATTGGTTTACATGCCTATTTTTATACCAGTATCATGCTGTTTTGGTTATAATAGCCATGTAGTATAGTTCGAAGTCAGATAATGTGATGCCTCCATATATATATATATATATATAAAATTATACTTTAAGTTCTGGGATACATGGTAGAACATACAGGTTTGTTACATAAGTATATATGTGCCATGGTGGTTTGCTGCATCCATTAACTTTTTATCTACATTAGGTATTTCTCTTAATGCTATCCCTCTCCTATCCCCACTCCCAGATAGGCCCCAGTGTGTGATGTGCCCCTCCCCATGTCCATGTGTTCTCATTGTTCAGCTCTCACCTATGAGTGAGAACATGCAGTGTTCGGTTTTTCTGTTCTTGTGTTCATTTGCTGAGAATGATGGTTTCCAGTTTGATATATGTCCCTGCGAAGGACATGAACTCATTCTTTTTTTATGGCTGCATAGTATTTCATGATATACATGTGCCACATTTTCTTTATCCAGTCTATCATTGAAGGGCATTTGGGTTGATTCCCAGTCTTTGCTATTGTGAACAGTGCTGCAATAAACACACTTGTGCATCTGTGTTTAGAGAAGAATGATTTATAATCCTTTGGGTCTATACCCAGTAATGGGATTGCTGGGTCAAATGGTATTTCTGGCTCTAGATCCTTGAGTAATCACCACACTGTCTTCCACATTTGTACTTTTTGCTTAGCCTTGCTTTGGCTATGAGGACCCTTTTATCGTTTCATATAAATTTTAGAATTTTTTTCTAGTTCTGTGAAGAAAGATGATAGTATTTCAATTATAATTGTGTTGATTTTTTAAATTTTATTTTGGCATCATGGTCATCTTCACAATATTAATTCTACCCATCCATTAGCACTGAATGTGTTTCAATTTGTTTGTGTCACCTATGATTTTTTTCAGCAGTTTTTTGTAGTTTTCCATGTGGAAATCTTTCACCTCCTTTATATTCCTAAGTTGTTTTGTTTTTGTTTTTGTTTTTGCAGCTGTTGTAAAAGGAGTGAAGTTCCCAGCTTGGTCACTGTTGGTTTATAGCAGTGCGGCTGATTTGTGTACATTGATTTTGCATCCTGAAACTTTACTGAATTTATTTATTAGATATAGAAGCTTTTTTGATGACTCTTTAGGGTTTTCTAGGTATACAATCATATCATTGGCCAACAGCAAGAGTCTGACTTCCTCTTCACTGATTTGGATGCCCTTGATTTCTTTCTCTTGTGTGATCCCTATGGCTAGAATTTCCAGTACTATGTTGAAGTGATGAAAGTGGGCATCCTTTTCTTGTTCCAGACCTCAATGGGAATACTTTCAACATTTCCCCACTCAGTATAATGTTGGCTGTGAGTTTATCAAAGGTGATTTTTATTACCTTAAGGGATGTCCCTTCTATGCTGATTTTTCTGAGGGTTTTAATAAGAAAGGAATGCTGGATTTTGTCAGATGCTTTTCTGCATCTATTGAGATGAATATATAATTTTTATTTTTAATTCTGTTTAGGTGATGTTTCACATTTATTAACTTGTGTATGTTAATCCATCCCTGCATCGATATGAAACCCACTTGATCATTGTGAATTTTATTTTAGATATGATGTTAGATTTCATTAGCTAGTATTTTCTTGAGGAGTTTAGCATCTATGTTCATTAAGGATATTTATCTGTAGTTATCTTTTTTGGTAATTTATTTTCCTGGTTTTGTTATTAGGATAATATTGGCTTCGTATAAAGATTAAGGGAAGATTTCCTCTGTCTCTCTCTTTTGAAATACTTTCAGTAGGATTGGTACAAATTCTTTTTTGAATGTCTGATAGAATTAATCAGTGAATCCATCTGATTCTGGAAGTTTCTTTTTTTTTTTTTTTTTTTAATTTTTTTTTACAATTTTTTTTTTTTTTTTTTTTTTTGAGACGGAGTCTTGCTCTGTCACCCAGGCTGGAGTGCAGTGGCCGAATCTCAGCTCACTGCAAGCTCCTCCTCTCGGGTTCACGCCATTCTCCTGCCTCAACCTCCCAAGTAGCTGGGACTATAGGCACCCGCCACTTCACTCAAGTATATTTTTGTATTTTAGTAGAGATTTGGGTTTCAATCTGTGATAGCCAGGATGGTCTCGGGATCTCCTGACCTCATGATCCGCCTCACTGGCCTCCCAAAGTGCTGGGATTACAGGTTTGAGCCACTGGCCTATTATTACCATTCTCTAACTACACTGGGCTTGTTATTAGTCTGGCCAGAGTTTCTATTCTTCTTTTTTTTTTTTTTTTTTTTTTTGAGACTTGAGTCTCGCTTTCTGTCACCCAGGCTGGAGTGCAGTGGCGCAATCTCGCTCACTGCAAGCCTCGGCCTCCCGGTTCACGCCCCATTCCTCCTCTGCCTCAGCTCTCCCAGGTAGCTGGGACTACAGGCGCCCACGGCGCCTGCTAATTTTTTCTATTTTAGTAGAGACGGGGTTTCACTCATGGTCTGATTCTCCTGACCTTTGTGTGGATCCTCTCACTGGCCTCCCAAAGTGCTGATTACAGGCGTGGAGCCATCACAACTCTCGGGCCTATTCTCTTTCTACTTTAATCTAGGAGAGTTGCATATTTCCAGAAACTTATCCATCTCCTCTAGGTTACCTAATTTGTGTGCATGAAGGTGTTTATAGCAGCCTTGAATAATCTTTTGCATTTCTGTGGTACCAATTGTACTGGCTCCTGTTTCATTTTTAATTGAGCTTATTTTGATCTTTTATCTTCTTTTCTTCGTTAAAACTTGCTAATTGTCTATTGATTTTGTTTATCTTTTCAAATAACCAGCTTTTATTTCATTTATCTTTTGCATTTTGTTTGCTTGTTTTAATTTTATTTAGTCCTGCTCTGATATTTGTTATTTCTTTTATTTTGTTGGGTTTGAGTTTAGTTTGATCTTGTTTCTCTAGTTCATTGAGATGTGAGCTTAGATTGTCCATTTGTGATCTTTCAGGCATTTTGATGTTGTCATTTAATAATATGAATGTTCCTCTTAGCACCACTTTGACTGTATCCCAGAAGCTTTGATAGGTTTTGTCACTATTATGGTCCAGTTTAAAAAATTTTTTAATTTCCATCTTGATTTTATTGTTGACTCACACATTCCTCAGGAGCAGATTATTTAATTTCTAATATATTAGCATAGTTTTGAGGGTTCCTTTTGGAATAAAAAACTTGGAATTAATTACCAATTTTGGAGTTAATTTCCAATTTTATTCCACTGTGGTCTGAAAGAGTACTTGATATAACTTTGATTTTCTTAAATGTATTGAGACTCATTTTGTGGCTTATCATATGGTCTATCTTGGAGAACGTTCCATGTGCTGATGAACAGAATGTATGTTCTGCAGTTGTTGGTTAGAATGTTCTGTAAATATCTGTTAAGTCCATTCATTTTAGAGTATAGTTTAAGTCAATCATTTCTTTGTTGACTTTCTGTCATAATGACCTGTCTAGTGCTCTCAGCAGAGTATTGAAGTCTCCTACTGTTATTGTGCTGCTGCCTATCTCATTTCTTAGGTCTGGTAGTAATTGTTTTATAAATTTGTGAGCTCCAGTGTTACACGCATGTATATTTAGAACTGTGATATTTTCCTGTTAGATAAGGCCTTTTATTATTATATAGTGTCCCTCTTTGTCTTTTTTAACTGCTGCTGCTTTAAAATCTGTTTTATTTTTGATATAGGAATAGCTACTTCTGCTTGCTTTTGGTTTCTATTTGCATGGAATTTCTTTTTCCATCCCCTTACCTTAAGTTTATGTGAGTCTTTATGTGTTAGGTGAGTCTCTTGAAGACAGCAGATACTTGGTTGGTGGATTTTTATCCATTCTGCCAGTCTGTATCTTTTAACTGAAGCATTTATGTTATTTACATTCAACATTAATATTGAGATGTGAGGTACTGTTTTTCTCTTCATTGTACTAGTTGTTTCCTAAATATTTTTATTTTTCATTATGTTATTGTTTCATAGGCTCTGTGAGATCTAGTTCAGTTTGATCTTGTTTCTCTAGTTCAAAATAGAACTTAAGGAGGTTCTATTTTGATGTATTTGAAGTTTTCTTTCAAGACTTAGAACTCCTTTTAACAATTCTGGTAGTCCTGGCTTGGTATTGGCACATTCTCCCAGCATTTGTCTGAAAAAGAATTTATCTCTCTTTAATTTAGGAAGCTTAGTTTTACTGAAAACAAAAATCTTGGCTGATAATTATTTTGTTTAAGAAGACTAAGATAGGACCCCAATCCCTTCTGGCTTGTAGGATTTCTGCTGAAAAATCTGCTGTTAATCTGATAGGTTTTCCTATATAGATTACCTGGTGGTTTGGCCTTACAGCTTTTAAGATTCTTTCTTTTATCTTGACTTTAGATAAACTGATGACTTTGTGCCTAGGTGATTATCTTTTTGTGAAGAATTTCTCAGATGTTCTTTGGGCTTCTTGTATATGGATATCTAGATCTTTCTAGCGATCTAGGACACTAATCCTAGATCTAGGACACTAATCCAGGAAGTGTCCTTCCATTATTTCCTCAAATAAGTTTTCCAGGGGTTGCTATTCAGATTATTTTTCCCATGGAGTGATCCCTTGATGTGGTGTTCTCCCCCTTCCCCTAAGAATGGGGCTTCTTGAGAGTCAGGCTATAGTGATTGTTATTGCCCTTCTTGGCCTATCCACATGGCACATACTCTAAAATTTATCACATAATCAGAATTAAAACACTCCTCAACAAATGCTAAAAAAAAAAAAAAAAAAAAAAAATGGAATAATAGCAAACCATCTCTTGGACCACAGTACAATCAAATTAGATATCAAGACTAAGAAATTCACTCAAAACCACACAGTTACATGGAAATTGAATACACTGATCCTGAATGACTTTTGGTTTAAATCGTGAAATTATGGCAGAAATCAAGTTCTTTGAAACTAAACAGAACAAAGTGACAATATACCAGAATCTCTGGAACACAGCTAAGGCAGTTTTTAGAGGGAAATTTGTATCACTAAATGTCCACATCAACATGTTAGAAAGGGCCCAAGTGGAGTGACTTATACCTGTTATCCCAGCACTTTGGGAGGCCAAGGCAAGTAGGTTACTTGAGGCCAGGAGTTTGAGACCAGGGTGGCCAACATGGCAAAACCTCACCTCTACTAAAAATACAAAAATTAGCTGGGAATGGTCGTGCTCACCTGTAATCACAGCTACTTGGGTGGTTATGGCATGAGAATCGCTTCAATCCAGGAGACAAAGGTTGCTGTGAGCTGAGATCACACCACTGCGCTCCAGCCTGGGTGACAGCCTGAGACTGTTAAAAAACAACTACACACAAACGATAACAAACACAAACAAACAAAAAATAAAATAAAAAGAAATCTGAAGTTAACAACTGAACATCACAACTAAAAGGTATAGAAAAACCAAGAGCAAACAAATCCCAAAGCTAGCAGAAAACTAGAAATAATCAAAAGTAAGCTGAACTGAAGGAGATTGAGACACAAAAAAACATTCAAAAGATTAATCCAGGAGCTAGTTCTTTTTTAAGTTATAAAACAGGTTCTTAAAAATAAATATTTTGTGGAGCTTCATAGTATTTTTTCTTCAACACTGAGTGATGAATTATGATATAGAACTGTCACTTATTTTAGACTGACAGCAGAAAATAATAGCTATACTATGATTTGGGTATGCAAATGAAAGGAAGTATTTTTGTTTAATTTACTAAAATAAATGAAAACTAAAATCTTAATGGCATCATGAAAATAATTTGTTGGGTCCACAGTGATGCAAATTAACTACAAATTTTTCTCCGATCATTCACAAAATGCTATTTTTATATTTCTGTATTAAAAATAGTTTTAATGTTATAAATTATAAAAATCATAAAATACTAATTAAGATTTATTTCATGTATTTTGTATATATTAACAATTCATTTTTGATTTAAGATAAGTTATTGAAAAATAAATACAATTTCATATATATATATATGTTTTTCATAGTTTCTGCTTCAGATGACTTGCTAAGTATATTAGAGAATGATTCCACAGAGATGGATTGATCACTGACATGTGTGTATATGTGTGTGTGTAATTACGTCTGTAAAAAATGTATTTCAAAATATTATCGTACTTTTATCATTGCTAAAACGTTATGGTACCAAGAATTACTTTAAATATCAAATGACATAAAAATTTTAGTATTTCCAACTTGTTGACCAGAATATAATATATAAATGTATTCATTTAAAAAAACACTTTGGAATATTTTTACCTCTGACCTATCATATTTAATCATCTAAGCACTCTTAATTGATTCAAATCCATGTAATTACAATGTTCATTAAGGTCCAAAGGGGCATACATTCTCCCTGGTTTCCTGAGCTTTTTATACTTATATCCGACTATGGCATTTTATTTTTCTGAAAAGCTGTCAGATTCTACATGTTTTGTACTATTTTATCATTTGTTTCTCTAGCCTAAAATAGATAGAGAATTTGGATCAGTAACCTCTGTTTTCTCAGTGTAAATTGTACTTACTAATCCTTCCCAAGACGTTCTTCAAAATTATATTTGTTACAGTCAATGTACCTACACTGAGGCATTATTGTCACCTAAAGTTTATGGCTTAATTTAGAGTTCACTCTTGGTGTTGTACACTCTAAGGGTTTTGACAAATATATAATAACCTGTACCCACTGAGATGATACCATAGAGAGTAGTTTCACTGCTTTAAAAATTCTCTGTACTCCATCTATTAACCCTCTCTCCCTCCCCACAAAACCTTGGCAATCACTGATCTTTTTACTATTACTATAGAATTGCCTTTTCCAGAATGTCATACATTTGACATTCTGTATATACATAAGTATAAACACACATACAGTCTTTTCAGGTTGGTATTGACTTAGTAATATGCATTTAAGTTTTCTCCCTGTTTTTCCATTTCTTCTTTTTTTTTTTTTTGACATTGAATAATATTCCATTATGTAAGTATAGCACAGTTTATTTGTCCACTCACCTACTGAAAGACATTTTGGTTACTCTGAAGTTTGAACAATCATGAATGAAGCTGCTATAAATCTCTGTGCAGATAGTGTGAACAAAAATTTTCAAATTGTTTTAGTAAATAGCAAGAAGAATGATTGCTGCATCTTATGGTCAGAGAATATTTAGCTTTGTAACAAACTGCCAAACTGTCTCCCGAAGTAGCTCTACCATTTGCAATTAGAAATGACTGAGAGTTCCTTTGCTCCACATCCTTTACAGCACTTAGTTTTGTCAGTGTTTTGGATTTCAGCTATTCTAAAAGATGTGTAGTAACATTCATTGTTGTTTTAATTTATAGTTCCCTAGGACTTTCAATACAATGTTGAAAAGGCGTGATGAGAAAAAAAATATTTGCTTTGTTTCTTATCTTACTTGAAAAGCTTTTTCTTTCTCACCATTAAGTATGATGTTAGCTGTCAGTTTTTTTGTAGACATTCTTTATAAAATTGAGGAAGTTTCCCTATATTCCTCGTTTGCAGAGATTACTTATCATGGAATTTTTCATAAAGTTTTTTTCTGTACTTACTTATATGATTATGTGGTGTCTATCCTTTAGCTTGTTGATGTGATTAATTACATTTATTGACTTCAAATATCAAAGCCAACTTTCATACCTTAGACAAATCCCATTTGGTCATGATGTAAGATTATTTTAATACATTGTTGAATTTGATTTGCTAATATTTTATTAAGACTTATTAGTCCTATGTTTATGAGAGATATTTATTTGTGGTTTTCTCCTCTTATAATGCTTTTATCTAATTTGGTGTTACAGTGATTCTGGCAACATAAAATGGGGTTAGAAAATATCTTCTCTGTGTCTGTCTTGTCAAAGAGATTGTAAAAAGTTAATACAATTTCTTCCTTAAATGTTGAGTAGATTCATTAGTAGACTTAACTAGCCCTTGTGCTTTCTATTTTGGAAGGTTACTAATTATTTATTCAATTTCTTTAATAGAAATAGCCTATTCAATTTTTTTTTTCTCTTGAGAGTTTTGGCAGATTGTGTCTTTTATGAAATTTTTCTATTTCATTTAGGTGATGAAGTGTGTGCTCATAGATTAGTTCATAATATTCTTTTACTTTCGTTGTAATGCTTATGAGATTTGTAGTGATGTCCTCTCTTATTTTTGATGATAGCAATTTGCATCTATTTTCTTTTTTCTTAGTCTGGTTTATCTATTTCATTGATATTTTTAAAAAGCTATATTTTACATTTTTTAACTATTGATTCGTTATTTTCAATTTTATTGATTTTTGCTCTAATATTTATGATTTTTCCTTCTTCTTACTTGAAATTTAATTTACAGTTATATTTTGTTTTCTAAGGTGGAGGCTTAGATTACTGATTTTAACTCCTTTCTCCTTTCTAATATATACATTCAATGCTATAGATTTCCCTCTAAGCATTGCTTTTGTTCCATTGTGCACATTTTGATAATTTTTGCTTTATTATTTAGTTCAAAATACCTTTAATTTCTTCTTAGATTTTTGTCTTTGTCCCATGTGTTATTTAAAAATGTATTGTTTAATTTCCACATACTTTGGAATTTTTCATCTATCTTTCTATTATTGATTTCTAGTTCATTCCACTGTGGTCTGAGAGAGGACATTGTATTTTTTCTGTTCTTTTAAATTTAGTAAGGTATGCTTTATAAAACAGAATGTAATCTGTCTTGGTGAATGTTCTATGTGAGCTTGAGAAAAATGTGTATTCTACTGTTCTTGAATAAAGCAGTTTTATCGACTACTGCAAGTCCTATATGTACTATAATTTCAGTTATATGCAGGTTATTGAGATTGCTTTTGAAGTCAGCTATGTCCTTATTGATTTTTTGTCTGCTAGGTCTGTCATTTTGTGATAGAGGGATATTGAATTCTTCAAGTATAATAAATAATTTTATTTTTCTTCTTGCAGTTCTAATAGATTTTGCCTCACATATTTTCAAGTTTTATTCTTAGGCGCATAAACAGTAAGGATTGTTATGACTTTTGGAAAATTAACTCCTTTGTCATTTTGTAGTGCCACTCTTTATCACTGATAAATTTCCTTGCTCTGAAGGCTATTCTGTCTGAAATTAGTACAGTTACTCTGCTTCCTTTTGATTACTATTAGTGTGGTATCTGCTTCTTCATACATTTACTTTTAATCTGTGTCATTTTATACTTAAAGTGCATTTCTTATTTTAAAAACAAAGAGTTTATTCTTGTTTTCTGATTTACTCTCAGTGTCTTTTTTAATTGGTATAAACTTTTATGGTAATTATTTATATAATTGGATTAATATCTATAATACTTGTTACTGTTTTCTTTATTGTCGTTTTTCTTTGGTCGTTTTTGGTCTTCCACTCTTTCTCTGCACTTTGTAGTTTTAATTGAACATTTCATATGATTTATATTCTCACATTTCTGGACATTTAAAACTTTTTTTGACAGTCGTACTTTCTTTCACCTTTTTATGGTTGCCTTACAATTTGCAATATATATTTAGAATAATCCAAACTACTCTTCTCTTTTTTTTTTTTTTTTTTTTTTTGAGACGGAGTCTCGCTTTCCTTGTCGCCTTCTGTGCTGGAGTGCAGCCAGATCTCAGCTCACTGTGCCCGCCTCCCTGGTTCCCTGCTACGATTCTCCTGCTCCTTAGCCTCCCGAGAAGCTGGGACTACAGGGCACTCCTCGCCTGGGCTAATTTTGTGTTTTAGAGACGGGTTTCACTTTGTTAGCTTAGGATGGTCTCATCTCCTTGACCTTTGTGACCGCCTGCCTCTGGCCTCCCAAGTGTTGGGATTATAGGCTTGAGCCACCAAGGCCTGGCCTTTTTTTTTTTTTTTTTGAGGACTGAGTCTGGCTCTGTCTCTCAGGCTGGAGTGTGCAGTGGCCGGATCTCAGCCTCTCACTGCAAGCTCCACCTCCCGGCTTTACGCATTCCTCCTGCCTCAGCCTCCCGAGTAGCTGGGACTACAGGCGCTCGGCCACTGCCTCTCAAGGCTCTTTTTTGTATTTTAGTAGAGATGGGGTTTCACCGCAGCAGCTGTGATGGTCTCATCTCCTGACCCGTGATCCACCCACTGGCCTCCCAGTGCTGGGATTACAGGCTTGAGCCATCATGCTACCTCGCCCAACCACTCTCCACACACTACACTGCTTTGCAGGTTGGGGAAATATTGCATAATAACAAAATAATAGTAATATATTAATCCTATCCTTTCTATCATAGCTATAAATTTTTTCACATATATAATGCGTATATACTTATATAATCAAATATATTATTGTTATTCTTAATTTTGAACTGCAAACCATGTGTTAGATCAATAACGAAGAAAACTAAAAGCTTTTATTTTATTTTCACTTATTTTTTTACATTATTTTTTAATGTTTATCAGAGTTTATAAACTATATTATTTTCCTTCTTCAAGAAGAACCTCTTTTAACATTTCTTGCAATGCAAGTCTGTGGCTAGAAATTTTCTAAATATTTGTTGAAATAAAGTCTATTTCCGCTTCACTTTTTAAGAATAATTTCACATGGTACTGAATTCCAGATTAGGGGTTGTTATGTTTTCTCACAGCCCTTAAATATTACAAATTTCGCTCCCTAGCTGGAATAGTTTCTGATGAGAAGCAATTGCAATGCTTTACACCTCTATTTTTTTTTTTTTTTCTTATGGCTTATTTCAAGAAGTTTTCCTTATTTTTCATTTGCTGCAATGTGAATATAATATACCTACAAGTAAAATTTTATTTTTGGTGTTTAATCTGCTTGGTGTTTTTCTGAGTTTCCTGGATCTGTTGCTTCATGTCTAACATTAATTTTGGGGAAATTCTTAGTCATTATTGCTTCAAATATTGCTTATGATTCTTTCTCTCCTCTTCTTCTGATATTCCCGTTATACATAGTCACACTTTTGTAGTTGTTCTACGGTTTTTGATATTCTGTTCTATTTTTTTTTTCAGTCTTTTTGTCTTCTTTTTGTTTGCAGTTTTAGAAATTTCTACTGATGTATCTTCAAATTCAGAGATTCTTTCTTCAGCCGTGTCCAGTTTATTAATGAGCCTATCAAACGCATTCTTCATTTCTGATACAATGGTTTTGATCTCACCATTCTCTTTCAATTCCTTCATAAAATTTTTCTGTCTCTGCTTACATTACCCATCTGTTTTTTTCGTGCTGTCTATCTTTTCAATTAGACTCTTAGCATACTAGTTATAGTTATTAAAAATTCATGATCTGATAATTTCAAAATCCTTGTCATTCTTAAGTCTGGTTCTAATGCTAACTCTGTCTGTTCAAACCAAGTATTGTTTTTTCTTTTAGTATGCCTTGTAATTTTTAGTTAAAAATTGGTCATGACAAACTGGGTAAAAAGAACTCTATAATAGATCTATAGTTACACGGTGGTAAGGTTTGGAGTAAAGGGAAGCGTTTTATGGCCTTATGATTAGGTCTCTGTTTTAGTGAGCTTGTGTCCCTGAGATGTGAACGTTACAACTGCCTCTCAGTCCTCCCCCAATACCTTTGGAAAAACAGGATGGGTGGAAAAAGATGAAATTGAGTGTTTCTCCCCCACACAGAAGGTTAGAGGAAGCTAAAATTCAATATTAACTTTCCCTCTGTTGGTTAGGTTCTGATGAAATTCCAACAGGTTAGGCTTTGGTAAAATGGTTTTTCTAGAGGACAGGTCTTGTTAAGAAGAACAGATGCTATGGAGTATTTCAAAATGGTTATTTTGTCCTCCACCTACTGAAATCCTAAGGGAATTTTTCTTATGTATTTACTGTGAACACTGAAAATATTCAGGAGGTAAATCTCAGAGGTGTCTGCCACTCCCCAGAGTTTTTAACTCTCAGACTCAACTATACTGAGCTTTAAGCAATTTGTCAATTACAGTTCAGGTTTTCCTCCTGTTACTAATTCATGGGGAAGTGTTTGCTTGTGGGTTTCTCTTTCAGTACATCGTGATTCTCTGTACCCATCTTTCTGTCCCTTTAATTCTGAGGGCAGTTGTTTGCTATGTGACTTTACTTTTCTAAAGGATGTAAGAAGAATTGCTAATTTTTCAGTTTATTTAGCTTATTTCTTGTCCTTAGGGTGGAGTGGTGACTTCCAAGTTTCTTACATGTCAGTCCCAAAACCATAAATCTTAAGCTAGTTTTAATACATTTAATTTTATGAGAGATTTATCCATTTCCTTCAAGTTTTCAAATTGGTTGTCATAAAGTTGATTATGTGCTTCAATAATAAATCTTAATATTGTTTGTATTCTGATTACATTCATTTTCTTTATTTATTTTCTGTTTTTTTTCTTCTGGTAAGCGTTATCAAAAGTTTGTTCATTTTATTAAAACGAGAAGCATAATATTAGGAGATAGGGTCAGAGGGTTATGTGTTTGAATGTGTGAAGGGAGGAAGATTGAGTAACTTTAAGGCCATTAAAATGACTTTGGCTTTCATTCTGTAAGAGACAGGAACACCGTGGAGTGTTCAGGGGAGGCATTATCAGTTTAAATCAAGCTGCTGTCTTGTATATTGGGGAGGTGGCAACAGTGAGAATAAGAACATTGTGAGGAGGATAAAACTGTAATCCCATGAGACATATTGGCCACTGAAATCATGGTGGTTGCATCAGAATTAATAAGATGTTGTGTCCGGAATTTATTTCTTCCTGTGGGTTCTTGGTCTTGCTGGACCAAGAATGAAGAATGAAGCCGCGGACCTTCAGAGTGAGTGTTACAGCTCTTAAAGATGGCGTGTCTGGAGTTTGTTCCCTCAGATGTTTAGATGTGTGTGGAGTTTGTTCCTTTTGGTGGGTTCCTAGTCTTGCTGACTTCAAGAATTAAGCCGCAGACCTTTGTGGTGAGTGTTACAGCTCTTAAAGGTGGTGTGGACCCAAAGAGTGAGCAGCAGCAAGATTTATCATGAGGAGTGAAAGAACAAAGCTTACACAGCGTGAAAGGGGACCCGAGTGGGTTGCCACTGCTGGCTCAGGCAGTCAGCTTTTATTCTTTCATTTGGCCTCACCCACATCCTACTGATTGATCCATTTTACAGAGCGCTGATTGGTGAATTTTTACAGAGTTCTGATTGGCGCATTTACAATCCTTTAGCTAGACACAAAAGTTCTCCAAGTCCCCACCCAACCCAGAAGCTCAGCTAGCTTCACCTCTCAATCCCCCTTCTAAACAGGACACCCCAACTGCTGTTGGGAATTGGGCTCTAGCTACTTCCTGCTGGATAGGGGTGAAGAAGGGGCCCTGCAGTTGTAGTATCCTCCAGAGGGGAACTCTTTAGGCCAGTGAAAGGGCCAGTGGGCCAGTCCAGGAGTCCTTGGTAGAAGTTGTTAGATGAGCTCATTGGGGTTCCATTTGTAAGACCATCTGTGGCTTGATGTCCTTGATCCACTAGGAAACAAATTTGACAAGGAGGTTAAAAATACAGGGCCTGAAGGCAAGTAATAGTAAGATGGCTGTCACAGGACCCAGAAAAGGGAGAAGTCATGTTGCCCAACTCCAGAAGTTGGTGTAAGAGTTTGAAAATGTCTGATTTCAGAAGTTTTTCCTGTAAATGCCGGGCAGCATCTCATACTATCCCTGACTGGTTAGTGTAAAAACAACACTCTTCCCCTAAGAAGGTGCAGAGTCCTCCTTTCTCAGCAGTGAGGAGGTCTAGGCCTCGGCAGTTTTGGAGAGTCACTGCTGCCAAAGAGTCTATTTGGGATTGTAGAGTAAAGATAGATTTTGTTATTTCTTGCACACTGTCTGAGAAGTCCTTTGAGAGTGTGTGGTTGTAGGATAATACATGTTACACTGTTAACTTTTAGCAAACTTTACTTTTGTAGAAAACTTTGTATGTTTGGGATTTTAGTTTTTCTTTTCTATTAATAAAACCTGGTTCCGTCCATATTAACTTAGAATTGGTATAGATGACTCCTTCCTGATTCTGTAAGTACTTTAAGGTTTGGCTGAGTGCAAACAACTTGCACGTTTGAGCAGATCAATTATTAGGCAATTTTCCTAACTGCTTCTACAACAGTTTCCTTATCACTTACTGAATACCCATTGTGTCTTTTTCCCTTAATTGCCTGGGAGCAACCATCTATTGTCCTGTCCTGAAGGGAGTTCCTCCTAGGTCTTGCAGACCTTTGTATGGTAATTAATTAAGATTTAGATTCCCTGTTAGGAAACCTGCTGGGTTAAGCATTTTTGATAGGAAGGCTAAGGTTGTCAGTGGCCTCAGTACTTTCAGGCTACGCCCTTGTTTACACTCAAAACAAGGTGGTATTGGAGTGTTATAGGGTTATGGAGAAGACTTTTAATTATCAATTATAGGTTTTAAATTTACCCTGACTTTTAAAGGAATAGGGTATACTGTTTTTTCATTACTAATTCTATCTCTCTCTTTCTCTCTCTTTGACTCCTTCTTTGTCTGTCTCTTCCTCTCTCTTTTTCCTTTTGTTTTTGACTTTGTCTCTTTCTCTTTCTTTCTCTCTGACTCCCTCTTTGTATGTCTCTTCCTCTCTTTCCTTCTCTCTTTGACTTTCTGCCTCTCTGTCTCTTCCTCTTTCTGTCTCTCTCTTTGACTCCTTCTTTATCTCTGTTTCTTCCTCTCTCTCTCTCTCTCTCTGACTTTCTGTCTCTTTCTCTCTTTCCTTTCTGCTGGTCTTTCCCTGCCTCTACCAGCTGCTTATGCTGCTGTTTTCCCCTCTCCTTCCCCTTTTTGATGGGTTTGGCAGTGTAAGACTGCCACCTCCTCGGGTTTTTGCACTGCGTGTAATAACTCCATGGTTTCCTTGTGATATTTAATGGGGCTCCCCCAGAGGTTAGGAACTCCCCCTTTTTATTTCTATATTGCAGCATGGGCATGTAGGATTAGATAAGCATACTTACTATCTGTAGCAAAGTCTCCCAGTTATCACCGAAGAGGTAGGAGAAATTCCTGGTTATAGACTGTCCCAGGATTCCTCAAATAGTAATGGACCTTGAGGATAGCTGTCTGGGACAGGAGATTAACACTGAGAAAGCCAAGCCAGTGTCCAGGAGGAAGTCAATTTCCTGGTCCTCAATGGTTAAACATACCGGGGGCTCAGTGAGGGTGATGACATGAGCTGGTGCTTGCCCCAGGCACCCTCAGTCCTGTTGTTGGGTCATCTGGTTGGGGGCTTCTGGCCAAGAGATCCTTTGCTCTCTGGGGCAGTGCGCCTTCCAATGATTGTCTCGGCATAGTGGACACGGGCAAGGGGACTGCTGGTATCTTGTTGGACAATCTTTTTTAAAGTGTCCTTGTAAACGACACTGATAACCAGCCCTACTGGGTGAGTGGCCTGCTCCATTTTCTGTCCTCTCTGAATCACCAAAGTTTGTTTGTCTGAGGGCCGTGACTAAGGCTGTGGCCTTTCTCTGATCTCACTTTTCGTTTTGGGCCTGTTCCTCTTGGTCCTTACTATAGAACACTGAGGTTGCCAGGTCTAATAATGACTCCAGATTTTTTTAAGGGCCCAAGGCTCGCTTTTGGAGCTTTCTCCTGATATCTGTGGCTGACTGGGTAATAAACTTATCTTTTAGAATCAATTGACCCTCGAATGAGTCAGGTGACAGGGGAGTGTATTTTCTTAAGGCTTCCCATAGCCGTTCGAGAAATGCAGAAGGATTTTCCTCCTTTCCCTGAATTATGGTGGACATAATTGAATAATTCATGGGCTTTTTCCTAATTCTTCACAGGTCAACAGATGTGATTCCAGTCCCCATGATCTGAGTTGAGGTCCCAGTGGGGATCCATACTGGGGATGGTTTGCTGACCGGTAGAGAACTTGTCACTTTCTTCAGCTGTCATTCTATCATTTATTTGACTAAGATAGCAGGTATCTCCAAACTCTTGGACTGCAGCTAAAGCTGCATTCTTTTTATTAAAGACAAGGGTTTGATCTAATAGCATGACATTTCTCCAAGTGAGGTCAAAGGTTTGCCCTAGACCCTGTAGGACATGTATGTACCTATCACGATCATCTGAAAACTTCCGCAGGTCTGCCTTGGTCTGCTTTAAATCAGAGAGAGAGAAGGGGACATGTACCTGGGTTGGGCCAAATTCCCCTCCCCTTACAGCTTGAAGGGGACATAACCGATAGCCCCGGGGGTTTTGGTGGTCCTTTGGAGATTTCTTTACTTGTTTCCTTCTAGGTGGGGGAGATTAGAGGAAGCTTGTCATTAATAGGCAGGGGAGCTATAGGGAGGCTAGGATATGGGGGTAAGCTGAGAGGTCCTCCTGTGGGATGTAAATTGCAAGCTTTGCATAGTTGTGTATTCTCCTTCAATGAAAAGAAAGCTTGTACATAAGGTATTTCACTCCATTTGCCTTCCCTCTTACAGAAAAGGTCAAGCTGCAGGATAGAATTGTAATTTGTACTTCCCTCAGGTGGCCATTTTTCCCCATCAGAGAGAATATTGGGGCCAAGCCATAGTGCAGAGAAAAATGAGCCACCTCTTTTTCAGGGTTTGTGGGTCAAATTGTTCCCAATGGCTTAGGATGCATTTCAAGGGTGAGCCTGTTGGTGCCTGAGTGTTTCCCATTTGAAAGACAAAATCACCCACAGTTTTGGCTTGTTTCCCCCCCATACGAGAATCTTCATTGGTCCCTGGACCCTGCTGATTGGAATAGTTGTGCTCACCAACACAGCAGCAGAAACTCCTCTTGCCCAGGAACCCACAACGGTCCTTGGACCCTGCTGATTGGAATAGTTGTGCTCACCGATGCAGCAGCAGAAACATTAGTTTTCCTCCTAGACCACAATAACCAAGGAATGTCAGATTTAGTGGCCCTTACTGATGCATTCTTGAAAACCTGCACCCTTGCCTGTCCTCCTAGACCACAAAGAGGACTGAGACAAATCAGATTTAGTGGCCCTTACTGATGCATTCTCAAAAACCTGTTAGAATCCTAAGCATTCTCCTGTTAGTACTGGGACTTTACCCCTGTCCTATAAAGATGTCATGCCCCCAAAATGAAGTGGAGGTGCCATACCTTGAGGGAGGGAAGGGATCTTCAGGGTTGGAAGAGTGACGCCTTTTGTCCTCACTTGAATAGGTAGGATATCATTTCTGAAGCTCCCCATATCCTAGCTTCAGGAATAGCCTATGCTAGGCCTGCTAGTCTGAGGAGGGATCCTAAAATTCCAGATAAGATAGTCACCCCACCAGTGGGGCTTTGAACAAAAAAATATGTCTTTCTGATTAGTGAGCCCAGGTGCCTAAATAAGGGAATAGAGTCCTGAAATTTATACTAGAAATCATTCTTATAGGAGAAACTAGAAAAGCACCAGAGACAGGGAGTGGTTTTTAGAAGCAGTATTAGCCTCGAAGAAGAGAGGCGAGAGGAAGTTTGTCTGACAGGCATTAGGACCCAGGAGGCAAGGGTCAGGTTAGATAAGATAGATAGGTGAGTCTCGCTTGGACAACATGACTTTGAGAGTTCTGCTCATGGTCACAGGGTCAACCAACTTGTTGTCGGGCCCCCAGAGCTGAATGGCTTTCCTCTCTGTGGACCCTCGGTTCAGCCTGGAAGTACAGGGAAAGTGGAAGCTGGTTCCAGGCAAATCAATATTCCCAGCTCAGAAGAGTCAGGGATTGTTAGAGAGCCCTTTCCCAGACAACCTGACACCTGCGTCTTTAGTCCAGCCTGTCGCGCTAGTCGCTTTTAACTGGCTGACAGGTGCCTGGTATTTAGCCCCCGAATGTTAAGGAAAAATAGGACAGAATAGCAAATGATAGGGGTCCAGTGGTACTCACCGCTTGGTGATAGTCCCATCTGAGTTGCCAAAATATGTCTGGAATTTATTCCTTGTGGTGGGTTCTTGGTCTCACTGACTTCAAGAACGAAGCTGTGGACCTTTGCGGTGAGTGTTACAGCTCTTAAAGATGCTGTGTCTGGAGTTTCTTCCTTCAGATGTTCAGATGTGTGTGGAGTTTCTTCCTTCCGGTGGATTCCTGGTCTTGCTGACTTCAAGAATGAAGCCACGGACCTTTGTGGTGAGTGTTACAGCTCTTAAAAGTGGTTCAGACCCAAAGAGTGAGCAGCAGCAAAATTTATTGTGAAGAGCGAAAGAATAAAGCTTCCACAGCATGGAAGGGGACCCGAGCTGGTTGCCACTGCATTTTTTCCCTTATTTGGCCCCGCCTACATCCTGCTCATTTGGCCCCACCCACATCCTGCTAATTTCCCTCATTTGGCCCCGCCCACATCCTGCTAATAAAATGCAGGATGTAATCCTGCATTTTATAGAGCACTGATTGGTGAATTTTTACAGAGTGCTGATTGGTGCATTTACAATTCTTTAGCCAGACACAAAAATTCTCCAAGTCCCCACCCGACCCAGAAGCTCAGCTGGCTTCACCTCTCAATGTGACTGAATTAGAAAAATAATTTGAAAACAAAATGTAGCATTACAGACAGATTAAAAGTGTGGTGTGGAAAAAAAATGGTTAAGGAATAAATCAAGTGTTTTAGGCTGAGCATATGAACTGTATGAGTTAGCTGAGACAGAGGCACTGATGGAAGAGCAGATCAGGTGGCTGCAATGGCAGTTCATAAAGAAATTTAGTTGCAGAAACTACTGTGTCTTAAATATATACCTAAAAACCAGATTTATATTCTAGTTAATACATACGGGAAAATGCATTCATTTCTTATTTTGTGATTTCTTTTTCTTTTTGAGGGAGTGATTTTTGTCTCTCTGTTCACTTGAAAGTGCAATATTTTTCTTTTCTATGTTTAATATTCTTCAAATTGTCTTTGCAGTTTCTGTTTTTACCCTATGTTTCCTTTTGCTTCCTTTCAGCATATTTTCATTAACATTTATATTTTGTCTGAATTGAAATGGATTTACTCCATCCTTGAGAAATACAAATGCATGGCATTTCCTATTTTATACCATTAAGTAAATCTCCTGAGTATACTACTACTTAGTTTTCAACCATGTTTATCAATTATTATCTCTCTCTTCTATCACATTTCTTAGCAAAACAAATTATTATTATCTATTATTCATCCACACATCCCAATGTTCTTTTAAAATTTTGCATGTTCTGCTTTGGTACAGAAGAGTGCTATTAAACTGGGAGTAAGTTAATTAATTTTACTCCATGAAGGCATTGCTTTAAGCATATGATTAACATCAGCCTTCTACTCTTTCCTTTAATCAATACATAAAATTTTCCTGATCATATGAAACAAGAAAAAATTAAGTAGTATTCATAAATTACGTAGTTTGGTATAACTAAGTAAAACATTTTCCTATATACCTTGTGGCATTTCTAAAACCACTTCCCCAATACACTAGCTGATTTCAATTCAGCTCTTTTTACATGAAATTCTTGCCAGCAAATGTAGCTGGCACTAGATTTGTCCTTCTCATTTCAATTCCCACCTCCCTCAGAGATGCAGAAATGCAATTTCAAGGCACGGAAGTATACTTCTGCAGCTTCCATTATTTTTTGAAAAGTCATATTTAACAAATATAGATTCCCACTTTTCTATCCATTTTATATTTAGTCTCTCTTCCAAAGATTCTCTCCTCTCTTTTTCTAATAATTTCCAACAAGCTTCACATTCATTCCCCACATTGAGAGGCATTACACAACTAATTTTTCTATGAAAATTCTAAACCAAAATTCAGTTAGATAAGGCACAAGAAATTATTTCAATTGGATGTCTGATTAAAATGATCCCTCAGGTGACTTAAAAGTTTAATCTTATGGTTTTAAGTTGACAGAGTCTGAATGCCTAACAATTTTAAGTAGAAATGAGAAAAAATATTCCTGGATCAGATTAACCTCAAATTAAACGTGCCAAATTTCATTAATAAATGTTCTCAATATTTTGCTATCTAAGCTATTTTCATTGTTTTTATTTCCTTTTTTAGATAATATTCATTAAAAACAGGTAGGATTTTGAAATATAAAGCCTATGAGAATTTAAATGTATTGCAGGAGAATAAGTATATAACATTATAAGAATGTCCCCTAAACTACGTTCTTCAGTATTGTATACATATTCCAGCAAATTTATAGACTTTCAATAAAAGTTTTGATAAATCCTAATTTTAACAAAAGCCTTCAATTATTACTATCTAACATAAAGGTAGAAAATGTAGCTGAGATTATTGGAAAGAAATTATGAACAGGTGCTTTATAACACAATTTTATTAAGTGTTTAATCAATGCATTATTAAAACCTTATAGTTTATAATGCCACCTAGTGGATTTCTGAATAAAAAATGCCCTTGAGTATAACTAACGTATAATATGAAGCATATGCATAAAGAATGCTAATCCAATTTTCCTATATATAGATCCATATCCTTCTCCCTCTTTTTCTTTCTCTAATATTCACCCTGAAATATAAAGTATTTACCTTGAGCTATAAAGCATTAAACATTTGAAAGTATTAAATTGAAACAGAAAGAAAATAAAATATATTTCTTAGAATTTTCTTTTTGCATTTATCATAGATATAGAATGCTTGAACTGGATTTCAGAAACAACAGGTAAATACTTGGGACACTTAATTTAAAATAATTACATATAAAAAGATTAAAATAATGAAATGGCAGTATATATATTTATAGAACAAACTAAGTCGTTGTAAGTTAAAGCTGTAATTTTTAACTCCATGTGAAATTGCCTTGGTAAGTATAAAATTGTGATTTGCAAACTGGCTATGCATCAAAAATCTTCTGATTAAAAGTTTCCAGAGATGAGGTCCAAGAATGTGTATCTCTCCGGAGCTCTGTAAGTTATTATGATACACAATAATGGCTGATAATGCTGCTGTAAATCATTATCTAGACACAGAGACTAGTTTCCAGATTGTCTAAAACTGGACAAACAAAACCTACTACAGAATATTGTCTAGGATGGTTTATTTTGTGGTTAGATATATATTTAGCATGACAATATTCACTAACTCTGCTTTTATGACCATTTCAATACTAGTATACTTCAACATTTTTTGGTCTCTTCTCCTTCCCTTTCTTTGCAATCTTCATGGATCACCTAATTAATTTCAGTCATTTCCAATACTCTCTCAATATAAATATCTTCAAACTGTATATAACAAACTCATTTCTCCATCTTACCTCCCAAACTGGTATATGAAATTGCCTCCTAACCATTCTCAGATATTCAGAGTCCTCAAATCTAAAGTACTCCTATTCCATCTCTAATCCCAATAAAAATTATCAAAATTTCTACCTTCTCTATTTTAGGGAACATAACCAGCATTCACAAAAATTAAAGAAGAAACAAAGGTTCAAATCTAGCACTTTCATTTTCTGACCTCTCACAACTTAACAGTCCTTAAGTCACCTAATTATGCTTCTTAAATTTTAAATCATGTAATTCTTTCTCACCACATAACTACCTTAGCTCAGGCCTTCCAAATGTCTCTCTCTGAACTTGGAGCCAATTGTTTCCCTTCAATCTGTCTATTCCCTTTACTTCATAGAGTGATATCAAAGTGATCATACTAAAATGTAATATTTTTATTTCAGTAAAGTTTCAGAATACAAAGTCAATGCGCAAAAATCAGTACCATTTCTATACACTAATAGCATTCAAGCTGAGACCCAAATCCAGAATATAATCCCGTTTACAATGGCCACCAAACAAAACAAAAAAACCTAAGCATACAGCATAAATAAATAACAATAATAAATTAATGTGTGTATGTGTGTGTGTGTGTGTATATATATATATATATATATATATATATATATATATATATCTTATAGGACTATGGTTATTGAAAATGACAAAAACACAATATACAGTGTGATGGTTAATACTGAGTGTCAACTTGATTGGATCGAAAGATGCAAAGTATTGATCCTGGGTGTGTCTGTGAGGATGTTGCCAAAGAGATTAACATCTGAGACAATGTGATGGGAAAGGCAGAAACACCCTTAATCTTGGTGGACACAATCTAATCAGCTGCCAGCATGGCTAGAATATAAAGCAGGGAGAAAAACATAAAAAGACAAGACTGGCCTAGCCTCCCAGTCTACATCATTCTCCCGTGTTGGACTCTTCCTGCCCTTGAAATTCTGACTCCAAGTTCTTCAGTTTGGGGACTCAGACTGTCTCTCTTTGCTCCTCACATACATATCCCATTAATTCTGTTCCTCTAGAGAACCCTGACTAATAAAGATTTGGTACCAGGAGTAGTTACAAAGGAACAGAATATTAAGAATAGAATTCTTTCATTCATTTTGGGGTTTCTGCAGTTGGCTGCTTAATATGATTAGACCAAAAAATGCTACGGACTTTACTTCTAATAGTATGGAGAATGCTGATAGTCCTTGGCATGAACTGTTTAGAGAGTTATCCAAAATAAATGCATTTGACACTCCTGATTCACCATTCATGAGAGGCAAGGAGTTTAGTGACCCTATACATAATACATTTGATCACATATGGAGAACCAAGGAACATAATGAAACTGGTTGGTTGCTCATAAGTTCAGTGGACAAAGTGATGAAAGAAAATGATGAACTCAGGATTCTAACTCCCAGCTTCAGAAGCAGAGACTGAGCTACAAATCTGCTAAGGTTACCCTGAGTGAGAGCCTTATCTCCTGTAGAGAAAGAGCCAAAATTGTGGAAAAATAGACACAGGCTCTTATCATGCAAGTGGCTGATGTGCGATGAAAGATGCATGCATAGCTTTGCCAGGTGTCTACTGTTAAAGTGAAGGCATTGATTGGAAAAGAATAAGACCCTGCAACTTGGAATGGGGACCCTGCAACTTGGAATGGGGACATGTTGGGGAACCATGATGAAGCTAGGGGCACCGAGTTTGTAAACTCTGAATTTTTTTTTGCCAGAAGAAACAGCTTCCCCATCCCCAGTAGTGGCAACATCTCCTCCCCAACCCAGGCTGCCATCAGCCTTTCCACCTTTGTCTGAGGAGATAAGCCCTGTGTTGCCTGAGGTGACAGTGATGGCCTCCCCTGAGGCAGTTGCCAGGCAGGATAATGTTGATTCTCCTCAGGAGCCACCCCCAACACCTCTGTTTGCTTCTAGACCTATAATTAGACTGAAGTCCTGGCAGGCCACTAGATGTGATGTTAAGAGTGTTACCCATGAGGAGATGAAGTACACTTGAAAAGAACTGCTTTAGTTTCCTAACTTATATAAGCAGAAATCTGGAAAACAGTCATGGTAATATATACTAAGGGTGTGATATAATGGTGGAAGGAATATAGAGTTGGATCAGGCTGAATTTAATGATTTGGTCCCACCAAGTAAGGACTCTGCGTTTAATGTTGCAGCTTGGGGAGTTAAAAGGGGTTCTAGTAGTTTGTTTGCTTGGTAAGCTGAAATAGGAATTGCCAGATGGCCCACCGTGAGCGAGCTGGAAAAGCCTGATCTTCCTTGGTTTAATGTAGAGGAAGGGATCCAAAGGATTAGGGAGATTGGGATGGTGGAGTGGATTAGTCACTTTAGACCTACTCATCCCACCTGAGAGGGTCCAGAAGATACACTGTTTAGCAATGCATTGCAAAATATATTTGCGAGGGCAGCACCTGCATCTTTGGGGGACCCTATAATTACTCTTCTCTGTGTGTCTGATCTAACAGTAGGAATCACAGTCACCCAACCACAAAACTTAAATACAATGGGAATAATGGGATCCCGAGTTGGCAGGGGCCAAGTGCTGGCACTCAACCATCAAAGGCAAGGTGGGCGAACTACCATAATGGACAGCAGGGGCAAAGCAGCAATCAGAATAATTTGACTCTTGTAGCACTCTGGCATCGGCTAAGTAATCACCATGATCCCAGAAGTGAAACTGATAGAAAGCCTACTGCATTCCTACTTAATTTGTATAAGCAGAAAACTTTTAGGTCAAATGGACTAAAGACTAATTTGAATTATAAAAACAGAGAATCACGGACTCTCAATTAATTTCCAGACTTGAGACAGTTTACAGTCCCAGAATCCCCTGAATAAAGGGGATGCTGGGTCCCCTTGAGGAAGGACCCCACTGCACTGCTGACAAATTATGCTATTAATCTTTCTCCCTTTCTTCTCCAAACTTTTAACAGGGTAACTGTGCACTGGGGAAAGGGAAATGATCAGATATATCAGGGACTACTGGACACTGACTCTGAGCTGACACTGATTGCTGGGGACCCAAAATGTCATTGTGGATCTCCAGTTAAAGTAGAGGCTTATAGATGCCATGTAATTAATGGAGTTGTAGCTCAGGTCGGACTTGAAGTGGGTCCAATGGGTCCCCGGATTCATCTTGTGGTCGTTTCCCCAGTGCCAGAATACATACTTGGCATAGATATACGGAGTAGCTGGCACAACCCTCACACTGGCTCCCTGACTGGTAGGGTGAGGGCTATTATGGTAGGAAAGGCCAAATGGAAGACATTAGAGCTGCCTCTACCTAGAAAAATTTTAAATCAAAAACAATATGCATCCCAGGAGGGATTGTGGAGATTAGTGTCATCATCAAGGACTTGAAAGATGCAGGGGTGCTGATTCTTACCATATCTCCATTCAACTCTCCCATTCGGCCTGTACAGAAGACAGAGGGATCTTGGAGAATGACAGTGAATTGTTGTAAGCTTAGCCAAGTGGTGACTCCAATTGCAGCTGCTGTACCAAATGTGGTTTCATTGCTTGAGTAAATTAACACATCTAGTACCTGGTACGCAGCCATTGACTTGGAAAATGCCTTTTTCTCCATTCCTGTCCATAAGGCCCACCAGAAGCAACTTGCCTTCAGCTGGCAAGGTCAGTAATATATCTTTACTGTCCTAACTCAGGGGTATATCAACTCTACAACTTTGTGTCATAATCTTATTCAGAGAGACCTTGATAGCTTTTCACTTCTACAAGATATCACACTGGTCCATTATATTGATAACATTATGCTAATTGAATCCAGTGAGCAAGAATTAGAAAACAGATTGGACTTATTGGTGAGGCATATGCATGCCAGAGTATCAAAAATAAATCCTACTAAAATTCAGAGACCTTCTACCTCAGTAAAATTTCTAGGAGTCCAGTGGTAAGGGGCCTGTTGAGATACTCCTTCTAAGGTGAAGGATAAGTGGCTGCATTTGGCCCTTCCTACAACCAAGAAAGAGGCACAAGAAAGAGGCCTAGTGGACCTATTTGAATTTTGGAGGCTACACATTCCTCATCTGGGTGTGTTACTCCAGTCCATTTATTGAGTGATCTGAAAGACTGCCAGTTTTGAGTGGGGTCCAGAACAGGAGAAGGCTCTGCAAGAAGCCCAGGCAGCTGTGCAGGCCACTCTGTCACTTGGTCATATGACTCAGCAGATCTAATGGTGCTTGAGGCGTCAATGGCAGATAGAGATGATGTTTGGTGTCTTTGGCAGGCCCTCATAGGTGAATCACAGTGGAGGCCTCTAGAATTTTGGAGCAAGTCCCTGCCATCTTCTGCAGATAACTACTCTCCTTTTGAGAGGCAGCTCTTGGCCTGTTACTGGGCTTTTGTGGAAGCTGAACATTTGAGTATGGGTTGTCTAGTCACCATGAGACCTGAAATCCCTATCATGAACTGGGTACTTTCTAACCTATGTAGCCATAAAGTGGATCATGCACAGCAGCATTCCATCATCCAGTGGAAGTGGTATATATGTGATCAGGCTCAAGCAGTTCCTGAAAGCACGATTAAGTTACATGAGGAAGTGGCTCCAATGCCCATGGTCTCCACTCCTGCTACCCTACCTTCTCTTCCCCAGCCTGCACCAGTGGCCTCATGGGGAGTTTACTATGGTCAGTTGACAGAAGAAGAGAAGACTACGGCTTGGTTCACAGATGGCTCTGCATGATATGAAGGCACTGCCCAAAAGTGGACAACTGCAAGACTAGAGACCCTTTCTAGGATGTCCATGAAGGACAGCGGTAAAGGGAAATCTTACCATTGGGCAGAACTTCAAGCAGTACACCTGTTTGTGAACTTTGCGTGGAAAAAGAAATGGCCAGATGTGTGATTATATACTGATGCATGGGCTGTAGCCAATGATTTGGCTGGATGGTCATGGACTTGGAAGAGGCATGATTGGAAAATTAGTGACAAAGGAATTTGGAGAAGAGATATGTGGATGGACCTCTTTGATTGGTCAATGACTGTGAAGATATTTGTATCCCATGTGAGTGTCTGCCAATGGGTTACCTTGACAGAGGAGGAGTTTAATAATCAATTGGATAGAATGACCCATTCCCCGTTCTGTGGACACTACTCAACCTCTTTCTCCAGCCGCCCCTGTCATTGCCCAGTGGGCCCATGAACAAAGTGGTCATGGTGGCAGGGATGGAGGTTATGCATGAGCTCAGCAACACGGATTTCCACTCGCTAAGGCTCACCTGGCTACTGCCATTACTGAGTGCCCAATTTTCCAGCAGCAAAAACCAACACTGAGCCCTTGATATGGCACTATTACTCAGGGTGATCAACCAACTACCTGGTGGCAGGTTGATTATACAGGACATCTTCCATTGTAAAAAGGGCAGAGGGTCGTCCTCACTGGCATAGACACTTACTCTGGATGTAGGTTTGCCTATTCTGCATGCAATGCTTCTCCGAAGCTACCATCCATGGGTTCACAGAATGCCTTATCCACCATCATGGTATTCCACACAGCATTGCCTCTGACCAAAGCACTCACTTTGCTGCTAACGAAGTGTGGCAGTGGGCTCATGTTCATGGAATTCACTTGTCTTACCATGTTTCCCATTACCTTGAAGCAGATAGATTGATAGAATGGTGGAATGGCCTTTTGAAGTCACGATTACAATGCCAACTAGGTGACAATACTTTGCAAGACTGGGCAAAGTTCTGCAGAAGGCCATGTATGCTCTGAATCAGCATCCAATATACGGCACTGTTTTTCCCATAGAAAGAATTCATGGGTCCAGGAATCAGGGGATTGAAGTAGAAGTGGCACCACTCACCATCACCCATAATGATTCATTGGCAAAATTTTTGCTTCTTGTTTCCACATTATGTTCTGCTGGTTTACAGGTCTTAGTTCCAGATGGAGGAATGTGTCCACCAGGAGAAACAATAATTCCATTAAACCGGAAGTTAAGTTTTCCACCTGGACACTTTGGGTTCCTCCTACCCTTAAGTCAACAGGCTAAGACGGAAGTTACAGTGTTGGCTGTGGTGATTGACCTAGACTATCAAGATGGAATCCGTCTATACCTCTACAAGAGAGTTAAGGAAGAATATACATGGAATACAGGAGATTCATGAGGGCATCTCTTAGTATTACCATGATGTGATTAAGGTCAATGGGAAACTACAGCAGCTCAATCTAGGTAGGACTAGAAATGGCCCAGACCCTTCAGGAGTCAACGTTTGGATCACTCCACCAGGAAAATAACCACAACCTGCTGAGGTGCGTGCTGCAGGCAAAGGGAATACAGAATGGGATGTAGAAGAAGGTAGTTATCAATACCAGCTAAGACCACATATCAAACTACAAAAATGAGGATTGTAATTGTTATGAGTATTTTCTGGTTATTTTATTAAAAACATGTTTGTGCTTGTACTAAGAAAATATATTCATTTTTTTTCCTTTCTCCTTTATCATGTGATATAAGATTTGTTGACTTCACATCAGCATGTAAGTATTGTTAAGTTGGTGACTGGTGCATTTCTGGTTGAATGAAAGATAGTTGTATTATGTTAGGTGTAACTATGGTTTTATAATTGTTTTTATTTGAAGATTATGTATGATCTCAGGAGATGTATATGGGTTCAAGTTGACAAGGGGTGGACTTATGATGGTTAATACTGAGTGTCAACTTGATTGTATTGAGGAATGCAAAGTACTGATCCCCTGGGTGTATCTTCGAGTGTGTTGACAAAGAGATTAACATTTGAATCAGTGGGCTGGGGAAGGCGGACCTACTCTTAAACTGACTAGGCACCATCTAATCAGCTGCCAGTGTGACTAGTATATAAAGCAGGCAGAAAAACCTGAAAAGATTAGACTGGCCTATGCTCCCAGCCTACATCTTTCTCTCGTGCTGGACCCTTCCTGCCCTGGAATATTGGACTCCAAGTTCTTCAGGTTTTGGGGCTGGGACTGGCTTTCCTTGCTCCTCAGGTTGCAGATGGCCTATTGTGGGACATTGTGATCATATGTGTTAATACTGACTAAACTCCTATTTATATATTCTCTTAGTTCTTTCCTTCTAGAGAACCCTAATACAAATAGTAATCAAAATATGTGCATAGAATTTTCAAACAAATTTGAAAATAAAAGGTTCTAGAAATAAAATGTCACTTTGGACATGAAAGTTCAGCAGACATGAAATGCAAACAGATATAGCGAAAGATAGAAATAAAAAGCTAAAAGAGTAGCCGGGCGCGGTGGCTCAAGCCTGTAATCCCAGCACTTTGGGAGGCCGAGGCGGGCGGATCACGAGGTCAGGAGATCGAGACCATCCTGGCTAACATGGTGAAACCCCGTCTCTACTAAAAATACAAAAAACTAGCCGGGCGTGGTGGCGGGCGCCTGTAGTCCCAGCTACTCGGAGGCTGAGGCAGGAGAATGGCCTGAACCTGGGAGGCGGAGCTTGCAGTGAGCCGAGATCGCGCCACTGCACTCCAGCCTGGGTGACACAGCGCGAGACTCCGTCTCAAAAAAAAAAAAAAAAAAAAAAAAAAAAGCTAAAAGAGTGTTGGACATGGTGGCTCATGACTGTAATTCCCAGCACTTAGGGAGTCAAAGTGGGAGAATCACTTGAAGTCAGGTGTTTGAAACCAGCCTGTACAACGTGGTGAAATCTTGTCTCTACAAAAATAACTGTTTTTTAAAGAAAGAACTAGAGAATATATTTAAAGAGTATAATCAGTAAAGAGTAATAAAGAGCTAGAAACTACCAAGAAGTAAAAAGATTAAAAAATGGTGAAAACTGGTAAGATTCCAAGAAAAATAAAAAGATAAGAAAGCCAAAATTTTAAGTGATAATTGCTGAAAGACTTAGCTGAGGAAATTTTGAATACAGTGATAGAGAAAGAAAAAATATATTAAAAGTTAAACAAAACAACAAAGAGTTCATGATTCCGTGTGTCAAAGAAACATGGCCTTTGCTATGCCTTTACTCTAAATTATTCCTTATCAGGAAAAAGCAATTGATTATTTTAGTAAATATTATATCATAAATTAAAAACTACAAGATAACAGAGTTATAAAACCATATTGGCTAGTGTTAGTATGTTAATTATAAATATAGGCATTTCATATTAAATAATAGAGATAATTTAATTTCATTCAAGTTTAGACAGTTATATCTGACAGGGAAGTCTGGCTTATTCTGAAGTAATAAATAACTCCCAAATATCAGTGACTGCAAGAATTATAAAAATTATGATTTTCTTTGTCTGTGCTCAGTGTTTCTTTGTGTTAGTTGTGGGTTCTTCCTGTTGTTGTTATCATGCTTACTATAGGAACCAGGCTGGTATGGCCATTATCTGGGCCATTGCCAGTAACCACAATGGAGGGAAAAGAGTATGAAACATTTACTCACTCTTAAAGCTCCCACTTAGAAGGGACGTAGATCCCTTCCACACATATTTCTTTAACCAAAATAAGGTGACTGCTAAATTCAAGTGTAAGAGAAATTCAATATAATTAAGGTTTTTTGGAAGGAGAAATAGCAGAACTATTGGTGACCTGTTTACTGTCTACCCTAATATATTAACTTGGCTTATGGAAGAACTGGAAATTTGAAGCAATTTAATTATAGCCATAAACACAATAAAACAAATTTGAAAAACTTTCTATTTGCCTATTTCTCTCTCCTTTGTCACACCCTATCTTTCTGTGTCACTCCTACTTTTTATAATAGTGTGTTGGGAATTTTTTTACCAGCCAATCTGTATCTAGACGTCAAGTCCCCATTACAATAGGGGAGTTGAAGAAAGCATTTACATAAATACCACCCACTTGCTATGTCCCTAGATAGATATAGTTTATTTATTTATTAAAGTGGAATAAAATAAACTATATCATCAGTATTAAATAAATTGCAAAGGAAAAAGAAAGTTATAGAACAGACTTCTACAAAGCTAAGTAAATAAAGAAATGATAATTTAGACCCATAAGTTAGGCTGGAAAAACACAATTCTTAAAATGTTGAGAGTGGTTTTGAATCCATCCCAACATAAATACAGCTTCAGGAGAAGTGCCTGAAGTGGATGAGAGTGATGTGTTCTTGTTTCCCTGTCCTAATCAGGGGAGAAATGCACAGCCAGAAAAAATACTGTTAACCCAAACATTAAATGTTACTACTAAATATAGCATGCCTGATATAAAATGCAAAAAATAGATAAAATGGTCAGTATTTGTGCACAGTGAGCTTGACTCTAATCTGTCAATTTGTGTTCCCAATTTATAATTTCTTCATATATTTAATCATTGTTAGTCTTTTTTAATATAGTAAGAGTATATTAGAAGTAATTACAATGCAGAGTAATTGTCTGAGAAAAACAGCCATACATAACTGGAATTTTGGCTTTTTTAAACAATATTTTATGGTTAAATAATAGTTACTTTCTATGAAAGACTTTAGTCGGGACAGAAAGCAAATTAATCACTGAATTTTTAAAACTTCGTGTAAAGCTATTGTTTGTTTTGTTTTCTCAAATAGGGTCAATTTTATGAGAAAATACACATATATATTTATTTAAATGTGCCCTTCAATTCAATGAATGGCACAGAATAAGTCATACTTTTTTCTGTGTGTTGGTATTGGTAAAGGTTGTAAACATAAATTAATATTTAGGCGTACCTAGTGATAACAGGGAGGTGTTATAATTGTCAGAGCATCAAATCTCTAAAAAGAAGCCAGATACAACCAATCTAAATTTGAAATTCCTAAAAATCAAGTATATTTCCTCTTTACTTTATCCACTGAATTTATAATAATAGTAGTTTTCACTTGACATGAAGTATGTTTCAAGATTAGTGATCAGAGTGAACTGCCCTTAGATTTTTTTAGGCATCAGGATATATATGACTACAAATATTTTCTGATTCTCATTCTTGAAGGCGTTTAATAAATATTTATGGAATGAATGAAGTAGTTATTTCAAGAAAGTAAATAAATTCACCAGACATTGGGAATTTGCAATTGTTTATTAGTCAAGACACATTTACTATTAAATCAGTCAAAGTCATATTGCGATAGCTGAGTAAAGGTGAGAATTATTGGGAACTATTGGAATATTTCATGAAAGCTGGGAAGGAAATGAAACACTACCATGCATCATTCCTCCATCTCATCCTTTTTATTTTTTACCTCTGAACTGCTTATTTTCTTCTTTCTCTCGACCAACAGTCATCAATAGCTTCTATAACTCATGTTTCAAAGTAACTACCAACAGAAAAGGACTCCTCCGCTCTCTGTTATAGATTGGAAAATCAAAGAAAGGTTTATGATTGACTTAATTTGATTAGGGTTACCAGCTCTGAATCATAATCACAGTCATGGATGTATGACCAATATGATTAGCTCAGTTTGGGTCACATAAGGATGCACATTGATTTAAGAAGCAATGGTGCTCTTAGCACTGAAATAGCCAGTTGGGGTCCAATAACATTTATTGGAACCTGATATAGTCTGACTCTGTGTCCACACCCAAATCCCATGTTGAATTGTGATAGTGAGTGTTGGAGGTAGGGTCTGTTGATAGGTGATTGGATTATGGGGGTGGTTTCTAATGGTTTAGCACCATCCCACTAGTGCTGTCTCATGATAGAGTTCTCAAGAGATCTGGTAATTTGAAAGTGTGTAGCACTTCCCCTGTGTGTTTTCTCTCTTCCTCTCTCTGTCTCTCTGTCTCTCTGTCTCTCTCTCTCTCTCTCTCTCTCTCTCTCTCTCTCTCTCTGGCTGGCTTTCTTTTCTGCTGCCACGTGAAGATGTGCTTGTTTTCCCTTCGCCTGTCTGATGCCATGATTGTAAGTTTCCTGAGGCCTTCCCAGCCATGCTTCTTGTACAGCCTGTTGAAATGTGAGTCAATGAAACCCTTTTTCTTTATAAATTACCCAGTCTCAGGTAGCTCTTTATAGCAGTGTGAAAATGGACTAATACAGAACCAATCTCAGAGAAGGAAAAAGCACTCTGAATAAGGTTCTAGTAAAAGTTTCTCATTCTTTAATTAGGCAATTCCACATTTGCTCCATCTCCAAACATTTCTTGATACTGGGAATAAAAAATCGTGAACCTATTGTTTTGAGAAAAATGAACATATCTTTTCAACATAAATTTTACAGCATAAATTGTGAATTAGTTTCTGTTTTTTATGTAGATGAGTTAACAAAATCTCAACAAGATCTTACACTAAGGGTCTCTCATTCATGGTTTGTACTCAAGTAAGCCATTTGAGTTAAGATAAAGGGTCTTCTTATATAATAAATGTGTCCAATTTAAAGCAAAAGTAATACAAAAATTGCTTACTTCTTTCATAACTTTTTTTCTAATTTTCTAACTAAGACAAAATAGAAACAAGAAATGTGATGAAAGATATTGGAAAAAAAGGCCTAGAGAAAATAAGAGAATAATGGCGGAGTTTTCTTCTTTGTAAAAAATCATTACTGAGAGGAAGAGTTATGGAATCCTGAAAAAATATTTTTGGTTTTTTTCCCACTTATGTGATGCATGCCATGAAATCCTCAGTGAATAATGCATACCGGAAGATCTAAATATTTTAACTGTGTAAAATTAAGTGTGAAATAAATGTGAAAGAAACTCCAATTTGAATGTATTCCCTATGTGCTTGTCCAAAAATCTGCTTTGGTTTGTAGTGGTTATCACAAGAATTAGGAAACATGAAACTTGCCATTTAAGAAAAAAAAAATAAAGGAAACTATTCTTTCAATAGAGAAGTAAGCCTAGGTCTGCAAATAATTATTGTAAGACATATATCTGCTGGTGATACACATATTTCAAGATATCATTCTACTTTTTTTCCCTGAGGAATGCTTAAAATTACACAATGTAGTTGTTGTTTCTAGAGTTAGAAAAAAAGAGGTTGGCTTAGCTTTCTTTATCCCAACTGTTGCAATTCTGATAGAAAATGCCTAATCCATTAGTGAATGAAAACAAATACAAATTTCTATAACACCAACACAATATCAAAATATTTTACATTTTTAATTACCAGTTAACTACATAATCATGTTGGTGCTTCAAAGATGGAGTGTAGGTTAATAATGTAAACTGGATTTTTAAAAAAATACTCTTTTATTTTTTATCACTAAATAAATTCAGACATAGAAGTATCTGCTGATATTAATCATAGAACATAAAATTGATCTTTTTATTTCCACGTATTATAATCACAGGATTTGGTGAAGACCATTGATTTCTTTGGAAATGACATTTTCATATTAATTTGGATTTTTAATACAATATTTCTTAATGTTATTTTGTTTCATGTCCCAAAACTGACGAGTATTTGAAAAGCTTTAATTTATAGAATTTATGCTATAAAATATATTTTTAATTTATTAGATATAAATTAATTTTATAACGTTTGGTGTCAGTTTTCAAAGACGAATGTCTCACCTTTCCACTCTTAGAAAATTTTATTTATTCTTAGAAGAGGCAACGATTCATGGGAAAAAGAACATGGACTTAGATATCTAGATAAATAAGCATCTACTTTTAGCTTTACAGTTTACCAATGCTATGATAGTTTACTTGCCATAACCCTGATAACTTTTTTTTTTCTGTTAAATGAGAATAGCAACTATCCTCCAAATTTGCTGTGAAAATCACCTGATCACAGTACTGTACTTGAAAGTACCAAAGACAATAACTGGCATATAAGTCACTCGATAATAACCATTCAATATTTTTGAGTATTGTTAAAATGGCATACTATAGTTATTCAATAAATATTATTATATACATTTTCAGCAATAATTTTGACAAGAAAAATCAAGTATTAAAATTGAATTATTTATTCAGTGTAAATTTGCAAGTTTTTAAGAATGTTAGCTTTTTCAGACACTTACTACACTTGAGTAAGATATTATAAAAGATACTATACCCTCAACACCGGATATGCAGACATAGCAAAAGAAAACATCCAAAACGAAATATAGAAAGGATTAAAAAATGAATAAAATAAAAGCAGAGCACCAAAAAGTGATGACAATTTCAAATAGCAAACAGACTAATATATGTAACATATGTAATTGTAGTACTCAAAAGAAATGAGTGAGCATAAAGAATATTTGAGGAAATATAGGCCAAAAGTTCTCAAAATTTGATGAAAATATAAACTGACAGATTCAAGAATCTCAATGACTCACAACTTAAAAATATAGTGTAAAGTTAGAAGGAAGAATAACTCCTAGACAAATTTGCTTATTTTAGTATTCTTTTAATGAAGAGGTGCATTTGAGGCAATGTCTCACATGCAGTTAACAGTTGTCAGTGTGTCAACAATACTTTAAGTAATTGGTTCATATTTTCTAATTTTGAAGAAAATGCAGACAATCATTTTGCTGACCAATTATTTGGTTTTGAGATTGCAAACTTTAACACATAGCCCATATTAGCAATTTAATGTTTCTATAATGTCATATTGATCTTTTATATTGCTTTATCAGAAGATGAAATTTAAACTTTCTCTCTCTGGTAACCAACAACTAAAGAACAACAAAGTACCATGCTATTAATTTAAATGTTCCAGGAGAGTGTTTTTTCAAGGCATTAAAGACTAGTTGCTTCCCAAACTGGAGATGCAATGACAGAAGTGAGGATAATCAGCAAAACTAGGTCTGTAATTCTTAAAAAAACAAGAAGGCATCCACTTAGCTGAAGAGAACTGTCTCTCTATAGCTGTGACCCTCTGTCTCTGCCAGAGGAAGATTCTTCTGAGATTTTCCTATATAAAACCATTAAGGCTATTCAAGTCTATGAAATTACAAACTAAGTTCTGTTTACACATACTCTAAAACTAGAAATGCAGGATATCTGTAGAGTTAACTAAATTAACAGACAACAGAGTTGAATTTGTTCCCCATTTGCTCATTAATGTAGAGTAACATTTATGATGCCTCATTCAAAATTCTGTCTTAGTTGTAATTCTATGAAGGTGAAAGAGAGGGAAAGGCAAAAAAAGAGAATACTTATTAGGCGCAAATATACTTTTATAAACCTCAAAAGGACTTCATTAAATATACAGTTAAATCACTTTATTTAGAAGTGTGAGCGAAATAAAGCATTTCCTTCATCAAGCAAACTATGTAAGACTTACTTTCCAGTTCATTACTTTTATTCTTAAGTTTAAGTTACATAGCAGATCTTCAATTATTAGCCAAAGCTCTGTGTGGCCAGTATTTTTTAAATATGTGTTAAAAGTCCCAGAATATTGAGCATTTTAAGGATTATAAATTCTCCATAAACCTATGCTGTATTTGGGAAGTGATCTGGTGAGGGTAAGGTATCAGAGTTCAGAGTTCCCTAAATTTTGTTTTGGTCTTAGAGTAATGAGACTTGTGAAAGGGAGGTAAGGCTCGAGCATCCCCATGGAGGGTCTACCTTACAGTCAGTTAATTTCTTACAGTCAAACCGCTTGGTAAACTGCTGTTTATTATAGCTCTTCAAGTTTCCATGTGGAAGAATTTACTAGAATAACACTTCAAAGGTCCTTTCCCACCAGGTATCCATTTCTCTCTGTGGGTGGAGGAGTGATTTTCTGACTTGAGATTTAACAAAAAGGAGCTGGACATGCTTAGCTCTTTGCTTTTTTAGATTCAGGGGTCTCTTCATGATATAAATTTTGAAGGAGTAACCTCAACAGAGGAAGTTTGTGGTTTTCCAGCTATGTGCGTACCTGGCTGGATAAGTGTAATTCTTTGATGCAGTGTTAGCAAGCTATGTCTTCCAACCTAGTGGTTGTCATAAAGATGATATATTTATCTCCATCTGTCTGACTCCTGCATCTAGGCCACACTTTCTCCTGTTACACTCTTTGCATATATTCATGATGGCTCTTGTTTCATTCTATTACATTTTTAATTTATCCATCTCTTTCACTTAAGTTATCAGTTCCATTGTAAGTAGGGGATGTCAATTCTATTGCCCCATTTTTATTGCTTAAAAAGTTTATATATAGGAAACAGGAAATAAATGTTTGTGGAGAAAATGGATGAAAAGTGTCCCAAGAATTCCATATGATACATTTTATCTTGAACATATATTACAAGTTTTGAAATAAAGGTCCAGTGACCGTATTCAATAGGCTTGCTGCTGTTTACTGGAATACAAAACATAAAGGTGATAGATTAGTTTTAACAGTGACCATAACAGGGAGCCAACTTCAATCCTTAACCTGCTGAACTTAGGAGATATCAGGGAGACTGTTCTAGGCAATTAAACACCCCTGAAACACACAGGGATAATTTTTTTGTCTCTTCTATTGGATAATTCATCTTATGACCTGTGGTTCTCTGTGCGATTTTTTTTCTACTTAGATCAAGTGAGACAACTAGAAGTCTTACTGAGGGTGAAAGAAGTTCCATTGGCACAATGACAGGAGACAGCCTTTGTAAACACATGTATTTCTCATTCTTGTAGCAGAACAGTTCTTCCAAGTCAAAACAGCTGTTTGATTTGATTCCTCAGATCTTATTACATATATTGTCTTACCTTTGAAAATTATATGTTTATATATACACATATACATATACACACACACATATATACACAAATAAATATATACATACATATATGTGTCTATTTCAATAATGGTTTTGAAGTATGCTTTAAGATTAAAATAAAGTCCAGGAAGCAGAAATTTAGAATGATCAATATAGGTACAAAAAAAGCATTATCAAGAATAGGGAATGTTTAAAAAAAAAGCAGGTATTCATATTTATTTGCTGAAATATTAGCTTATGAAATAAAGACTAAGCCAGAATTTTATAAGTATTAAGTAAAAATGAAACTTTTCCAAGGCCCTTTTATAATGCCTCAAATATCGGGCAAAAATGTTTTCATTTCCTTTCTTTTCTAAGAAGAAAATAATAGTAATAACTATGATATTGAACTGCCTCTGGGATTTGGTAAAACATTATACAAAGTCCAACCTGCACATTTTTAGTTTTCATGACCTGAACTGAACATGACCTTACCCCATATTTCCAACTTCCTTTTCAAAATTGAGAAATTAGTGATTTATAACATCATGTCATTTTTGGCTGAGGTAACATATCATAAATGATGTTGCACGTTGTTACAACATGCAGAGTGTTGAACAAATATTTCTGTTCTCTTACCTCTTTCTGTGTTGTTTATTCACTTGTATTCCTAGGAGATGCCAACTCAACACAAAACTTTCTGGCATAGAGATCTTTAAATGAGTGGAAATACCCGACTACATTTTTGGTTTAGTACTTGTGCTAGCTATAGAATCCCTCAAGCCTACAGGAAGAAGCTATTAAAATGGATTCCCTACATGTTCATTTCAAATGGGTCAGAAGGTTACACAACAATATAAAACAGCACACTAGAACTTTAAAAATGATTTATACTTTGTTACATTTATTAATACTAATAACTCTTAACATGTTATAGAGGAAAAAAGCACTTTACTGTTGAACGATATCATGTCCATCTGTGGACATATGGTGTTCGTAAAATATCCTTATTCACAGCATTATATCCTCATTTCTAAATTTAAAATAAAGTTTAGTTTTGTCTCAAATTTAAATGTTTCTTTATTCTCCTAAGAAAAGTTATCCTTGGCATTAGCAAAAAATTAAAAAGTAGATTTCATACAAAGACATGATATATTATTAATAAAATCTGTGGAATTATAGTGTAGAAATATTTTAATCGGAAAAAAGAGCAGGAATGTTTTTTAATTTCTATTTGTTAACTTTTAAGTTCAGGGGTAGATGTGCAGGTTTCTTATATAGGTAAATTTGTGTCATGGAGCATTGTTGTACAAATTATTTTCTCACCCAAATATTAAGCCTAGTACCCATTAGTTATTTTTCCAATTCCTCTCCCTCCTCCCAACCTTTACCCTCTAGTGGGCCCCAGTGTCTGTTGTTTCCCTCTGTGTCCATGTGTTCTCACAATTTAGCTCCCACTTATAAGTGAGAACATGCAGTATTTGGTTTTCTGTTCCTGCATTAATTTTACTAATGAAAATGATCTCCAGCTCCATCCATGTCCCTGCAAAGGACATGATATCATTCCTTTTTATGGTTGCTTAGTATTTCATGGTGTATATGTGCCACATTTTCTTTATCCAGTCTAACATTGATGGGACTTTAGGTTGATTCCATGTCTTTGCTATTGTGAATAGTGCTGCAGTGAACATTTTCATGCGAGTGTCTTTATGATAAAAGGATTTATATTCCTTTGAGTATATACCTAGTAATGGGACTGCTGGGTCAAATGATGTTTCTCTCTTTAGGTCATTGAGGAATCATCACACTGTTTTCCACAATGATTGAACTAATTTACACTACTACCAACAGCGTATAAGTTCTCTTTTTTCTTTGTGACCTCACCAGCACCTGTTATTTTTTGACTTTTCAATAATAGCCATTCTGACTGGTGTGAGATGGCATCTTATTGTAATTTGATTTACATTTCTCTAATGGCCAGTGATATCTACCTTTCTTTCATATGCTTTTTGGTTGCATGTATGTCTTATTTTGAAAAGTGTCTAGTTATATCATTTGCCCACTTTTTAATGTGGTTTGTTGTCTTTTCTTGTAAATTTGTTTAAGTTCTGTAAAGATACTGGATATAAGAACTTTGTTAGATGCACAGTTAGCAAAAAATTTCTCCCATTTTATAGGTTGTCTGTTTTCACCGTTGATAGTTTCTTTTGCTGTACAGAAACTCTTCACTTTAATGAGATCCCATTTGTCAATTTTTGCTTTTGTTGAAATTAGTTTTGATGTCTTCATTATGAAATCTTTGCCAATTCCTGTGTCCAGAATGGTATCACCTAGATTTTTTTCCTAAGGTTTTTATAGTTTTGGATTTGAAATTTAAATATTTAATTCATCTTGAGTTAATTTTTGTATATGGTGTAAGGAAGAGGTTCAGTTTCAATTTTCTGCACTGGGCTAGACAGTTATCCCAGCACCATTTATTGAATAGGGCATCTTTCCCCATTGCTTTTTTTGAGAGCTTTGTTGAAGATCAGATGGTTGTAGGTGTGAAGCCTTATTCCTGGGCTCTCTATTCTGCTCCATTGGTCTATGTGCCTGTTTTTATACCAGTACCATGCTGTTTTGGTTACCGTAGCACTGTAGTACAGTTTGGAGTCGAGTAGAGTGATGCTTCCAGCTTTGTTCTTTCTGCTTAGAATTGTCTTGGCAATTCTGGCTCTCTTTTGCTTCCTTATGAATTTTAAAATATTTTTTCTAGTTCTATTTATTTCTACAAATTGCTTTACTTGTCTATTTTATTTAAGAAAACATGCATGTTATTTAATAAAAGCTAAGCATTTTTGTTCATGTATCAACTCAGTTAATTCCCATAATACCCCTATAAAGTAGCTACTATTAGCATCACCATTTTATGGATGAGAAAATTGAGCTAGGCAGTGCTTAAGGAACATACCCAAGGTCACTCAGCTAGTGTGATGGAGCCAGCTTCAGAGACTGTGCTCTCACTCCTTATACAGTTACTGAAACTACAGAATATCAAGGAAGAAAAAAAAAAGGCACTCCAAAATGCTATGAATTATTATTACTTACTTTTTGTTCAGATGCCAAGGAAGTACGTTTACACTTACATTTATATTTACAGTTAAACTCATGATTTCTATACAAAATTTTTCTTCAGGTTTAACACAAATATTATCATAAATTGTAGCCTATTATGACAAGTATATTTAAATATCAACTTAAAATGCACACAATACTATTACCTTTATGTACCTATCTTTTTGTTATTTGTGGAGTGTTAGATTTTATATCAGGTATCAATAGGAATACTATTAATTATGGTTAATGCAGATGCTCCTTGACCTGCAATGGGATTATGTTTCAACAAGCCAATCAGGGGTTTAAAACTATCGGGGTTGAAAATGCAGTTAATACATCTAACATATAGAGCATCATTGTATAACCTACCCTACCTTAAATATGCTTAAAACCCTTACATTAGTCTATAGTTAGGTAAAATCATATAACGCAAAACCTATTTATAATAAATTGTTCAGTATCTCATGTAACTTATTAAATTCTATACTGAAAATGAAAAACATAATGGCTAGCTGCCACCACCAAGCATCACAAGACAGTATCTAATTGCATATCACCAGCCAGGGAAAACATCAAAATTTAGAATTTAAAGTATGATTTCTACTGCATATGTATCACTTAAGAACCATCGAAGTCAAAATATCATAAGTCAAACCAGCATACACTAGAGATCTTCTGTACTTGGAGGATGTGGTTGATCTCTTCCATTTATTATCTTACAATAATCAAAACAGCCTTAGGAGCAGGTACATTTATTTCTATTTTAATTAGGAGGAAAGTAGGACAGGACAGTCAAATAAATAATTGAATGTCACATAGCTTTATAGACTAATATAGGATGTGAATCAGTAGTCTTACTGGAATTCCTGCTCTTACATATTTGCCACATTATCTCCCATTGAATAAACCATTGCGCAAAAAGAGTTCTCCAGAGTCAACAAGTAAGAGAACTTCCAGTAGTGTAGATATATTTAGCCAAATTGATACATTAAGGGGTTGTATTATTTCCTTATTTAACTGGACGGCAGATGTTAATCAAGCTCTGCTGGCATTGGGAACACTCTCTGGACCCATCTATCTTTATGTCTCTATAGATATGTAAACATACTTCTAATAACATATTTAAATTTTTAAAGGGAAAGTTAACATATCCTTGTTTAAATATGTACTTTATATTAAATAATCAATTGAAATTACGTTTTACCTACATATTTCTAAGTTTTAATTTTCTTTTGTCTGTGTTCTCTCCATTATTAGAGAGATGATTTGTAGCTATATTGACACAGTGGTTGAAAAAGTTTCTGTGCCATATTATCATAATTTTAATCCAGCAGAAGAGGAGTTATGCTTAGCCATTTGCTTTAATAAAGTGACAACACTGAAACTAAATACTTCTAGTCAGCCCAGTTTAAGCCAGGAGTCTATCTCTGGAAGTAATCTTATGGCCAGGTCAATGAGATACATTCATTTGCCTAGTTTTAGCTCTCAAAACGTATCTTTGAATTAGGAACTGAAACCCTTCCTGATTAAAGCATGAACTACCAGTCAGTGAGATGTGACTTTCCAAATGAATATTGTAAGCAGCTAATTTAAGTATGAAAAAGGTATTTTGATTGACTGGAATTTATAAATGTAGCCTTTATCAGTGAACAAATTAGATAATCACTAGTCTCTTGGAGTTTGTACTTTTGTCGGTGAAGATGAGAAGTAAGTATGATAATGAAGTAGGTGAAAATAAGAGTTGATATATCATATTATAAACAAATTTATAGTGTAATGTTTATAATGTTTGGCAACTTTGGTGTTATATTGTGCTTACTTTATGAAATATCTAGATTTTCTATGAGCTGGAACATTTATAAAATTTAGAACTGTTAGTCAATGAAAAAATATTGATATTAAGAAAAAATTACTCATATTAATCATCAGGGCATACACAGTCCAATAGGAAAGATGAGATGTGTGAATACATTTAATTTTTAATTACACATTTGTAAAGCAGAAATGATAAATCATAATGCAATTAAGGCACAAAATATTTAGGGCCCTAATAACTCAGAAAGATTCCCTGTGAGATAATACATATGAAAAATATAGATTTTTAGTAAGAGTATGGTAGGCCTCCCCAGAACAGACTAAACAACCCAAGTGAAGAATGTCAGTTAGTTTGGCACAAACAGAACAGAATGATGACAATTTAATCCTGTGCTTAAATAAGCAATGTGTATCTGGAGAAGGTATTTGACAATGTGAAGTAGATGAGTTGTAACATTTCAATAATTGTTCAGGTAGATCTTATGTTAAACAAACTTAATAGAAATTTTCTAATAATTTTAATTTGTGTTTATAGTTGTCTTACACAAAACGATTTCTTTGTAGAATGTCTTCTAAACAAAGGTGTAACGAGATGTATAATTTTTCTTTATATTACTTTATGATGAAACTCTTATTTACATAGTGGAAATGTAGCCATTATAAAGATTTCAAAGGTTAAAAATAGCACCACATTTAAAAAAAAATATGTTTATTGGCTATAGAAATCCATATCTTACGTAAATGACAAGTATTTTTTTCATCAGTGTGATATTTTTATTTATCTCTTTGTTGATTTATGACATTTGTGGCCAATGTAAAGAATATTTTTGTTATCAAGGTTTTTGACTTTTGTATTCTTATATCCTTTCAGAGCCATATGTTCTCTCTCAGGAAGTTAAAAGCTCAGCATTTCTTGTTTATTATATCGGCAAAAAGCAGAGGAGTACCTGGACTTGCTTTTCTATTAATATGTCAAAGTAGATACTCTAAGGAAATTTCTGATACAAAACACCTATAAATTCTGGAAAAAAAAAATGTTAGCAGACATTTATTAATGCAATGACATCCTTATAGAAGAATAAGAAAAATCCCCAGAGGCTAAAAAAAGAAAGAAAATTGCATAAAAACGTTACAAGCTATAGTCACACTTGGGGCATTTATTAGTTGTGATAACTAAAAGTACCGGGTTATAATGCTGGACCCTAGACTATCTAGTTCCTTCATTTAAAAATGTTTCCAAAAATCTTCTTGGCCGATAACGGTGCCTGAAAAGGAAAATTATTTACCTGGTCATTGATAATATGGTTAAAGAAGTTCATGCTGAGGAAATGACATTAAATAGTTTCAAATTTGATAGTACCCAGGAATAACTGACAAAAGTAAATGCAAAGGGCACTCATAGATAGAGAAAATGTCAGAAAGAAAATTTAAAAACCTAGAAAAATGATTCAAAATCCAAAACTACAAAGCACCCCAGGAAAGAAAAAATCATGTTTGGTATTTCCTATGGGTGGGTTTCAGAAACTGGACCTCAGGCAGTGGTCATCTCTTCCAGGAGGAGATGATATGTTTGAGAAATTGACCAGTGAAACAGACACCTGGTGAACCTTGGGAATCGTTTGGGAGTTGGTTTGTACTGAGCTCTTGCACCAGTTAAATTGTTTAACACATCATCAGTATCTAAGAACATTCAGAGAGGATAAGGGGGCAAGACAAAACAAGAGTCATCATTGTGAACTCCACTTTTCAATTCATGGATTATATGTTAAAGGCTATATAGTATTTTTAATGGCATATACTTAATAGGTGTTACAAGATCCCTCCAGCAAAAGTAGTAAGGATCAATTATTGTCTTGACAACTGGATTGCTTTTACTAACATGGTTTGAAATTCTGTTTGACGGTTGACCTCACCCCACCTACATGGGGGCAAGGTCCAGCCAGCCCTCTCTTTTCAGGATTTCGCAGTCTAAACAATTCTTCAGACTGCCCACCTCTCATCTCTCGGGTCTAAGAAAGCATAGCCATTGTTTCCAAGTTCAATTACTTTCAAAGGATTTTTTAAAATTCATGTTAATTTTATTGATACTCCAAAATATCAGAGTGGAAGTGAAGAGCCTTCTTCTTCTTGGCTTAGAAACATAGAGTTTTAGCTAAGTTCTACAGCACCTAAAATGGGGACATTGCACTCTTCATTTATTTTATAAGACTTACAGAAATGTATGAATAAAGAATGAGTGTTAAAGAGAAAACAAATGAAAGTAAACAAAAATAAAAATGAATAAAATAAAAAAAGAATGAGTGTTAATTTCTGCCACTTTATTTCAGTTAGTGCCAGTGGAGGGAGGCAAATTTATCTGTTAAATGTAAAGTTGGTTCTTTGACACTGTAATTTTCTTGATCCTTATTCAATTCAATCTAGTATTTGCAGGGATCATGGCTCATCTGAAAATTATGAAACTGAAGTTTCAACTTCCCAGTCACTAAGAATATTTTAATTGACCAAATACTATGCACAAAATCATTCAACCTTTAGGAAGAATTATGAAAAGGGAAATCGTTCGTACACCTTCACCAATGACAGATCTATGGCTCTATAAATAACCTTTTTTTTTTCTTTTTTTTTACTTAAGGGGCAAATAATCTAAAGAGAAATTGTATTGTAGGCCTAGTTCTCTGAGGAGTATGTTTGGTAGCTCTGTGAATATAATTACAAAATGTTTTTAAGCTAAATTAAGTTTCAGAAATCACGGAGTTCACAAATCACCACCTTCTTTTTATTTGTGTGTTGTTTGGTTTTTCATTATCAACAAAAGATAGGACTTTCCAAAGAGCAGTCGGCTTTTTAATGTAATACAACACAGTATTATTAAAACTAAATCTAAGAATTTTTTGTGATTGTCATATATATCTCTCTCTTTTCCCTTTTCACAGGATATCCTGAGTCAAGTAATTTCTCACTTATGATTTTATACCTTAAAAAGTATACCTTAATACTTGACCAATATCTGTCTGTAAAGTGGGTGGCTTCCAAATTGGGAGAAGATTCTGAGTACATTTTTCAATTCCAGTGTTATCATTTTACTACTCATTTCATGATTTCAGTTTTGAAGATAAATGAAAATTGTCAAGATACACAGCTAAATACAATAATTTATTTAAGGTTATAGTAAATGCAAACATGTATTATGAAGGAGGAGGCACAGAAGTATCCTTCCCATTGTACAGGGTTTTATAGCTTCTCTGTCTTATAAAGACAAAATAGGAGTGTCACCACCTACACAAAGTGAGAAACTACCAGACTGGAAACACTTGCATTTGTCATTCTGTAGGTTGTTAGACACTTCTGTTTCTATACCAGACTATTTAAAAAGGTCCAACTTGCATATCTGCATGTTGATTAGCTGGCATTATCCTATTTAAGTTTTAAATTCTTAACATAGCCTCTATGAAGAATTTGATATGTGGTAGTATAGAGAGGAATTAAGTAGAGTGTTTTGATTAATCCCTATGTACACACATATGTTGAAGGTAACATGACTAGTCAAGAAAAGGAAACATTCCATGGTTAGTGGTTAGAAACTCTCTGACACTAGAGCAGAATTGCATAGGTTCAAATGTTGGTTATATTCTTTATTAGCTATGTAATGGTGAGCACTATGTATAAACTAGGCATTATTTTCATCAACTCTAAATAGGAAACATAAAGGCACCTTATTTGTTTACAGTGATTATTAAATATATATGAATAGGTGTGTATATATACACATATATATACACACATACGCATGCATGCACATACACGTACACACACACATATATCCATGATGGTTGGTCTAGGAAGCACCCTACTTTTGTAGCTATTTCCATGTGAATGTGTATGAATGTATGTGTGTGTGCTGTGTAGTAGTATAGTAGCCACAGTAGAATTATGTTAATGGATTTAGAGTTAAATTTAGAGTTAAATTTTGCCAGAAATTCTTGAACAAATAGATAAACAATATAAGGCAAAGGGAGGACCGAAGAATGACCCATAGATATCTACCTTGATATCTAAGTATGACCCGTAGATATCTAGCATGATTGATGGTGCTATTATTTAAGATGGGAAAGCCTGGATGGTACTATTATTAAGATGGGAAAGGGTAGAGTGATGGGATTAAAAAAGAAAAAGAAACTGAAGTTGTGTTTGCCTGTCTCCAAAGTCTACACTTTAAGCAATTCCTACTACTCGTCTTTTCTATACACTATGGGAAGTGGCCTCCTTTCATAGTTCAGCTGTGACAGCCAAGGAGAAAAGGAGGTGCTTTTTATAATGCACCCCCTTTCCCAAGGACACATTGTAAAAACATGAAATATAAATGAAATAAGTGTGTTAATTATGCAAACAAAGCTTCAAAATAAATTTCCTACCTCCTTTTCAAAATACACAGCTGTTCCTTAGTGTTTTTTCAGACATAAATTTTGCATCCACTATTCCTGCAAAGATCACAGATTCACAAAGAAAGTTACCTGGAATAAGGACAACAGGCTATCCAAAGAAGATAATGTATGTAGGGTCCATCAGAAATTCTGTTAATTGGACCAAATGATATTGCTAATATTTGATTTTTTTTTGAACAGCAAAAAAAGTCTCATATAGTTCAACCAACAGGTGTGGTTGGTCAGGTGATTTTTCTGATAAATCTAATAGCTGTCATCTTACAAGCAAGTCTCTTCTACATTTTGCCATCATTATTATTTTTTTAAAAACTATTTGACCCTATTTTTTCTGCATCCATTTCTTTTGCTCTTTCCTTTATCAACAAATGAAGTCTCAACATATATTTTTGTGCGATTTCCTAAAAAAGAGAATCAAACTAATCCAACTACTTGCCCTTCTTGGGGCAGATATTTCTTTCCAGATACATGATTTTTGCTTAATTTCAAAATATATTAACATTTAGTGTTGATAATTATTAATATTTGGTATTTTATTCAATATTCTAATGATATCAAAGACAACTTTAGAACATTCTTAAGTAAACTTGGAAAATATAAATTAATTTATTAGCCACTAGGTGACTTTTCACAGCAGCAAATTGCTTAGTAAAAAATCTTTCTGAATTTCTTATATACATATAAATTCAATATGTATACACACATCTATGTGTGAATTTGTTATATATATAAAGCATACATATATACATACATAGATATATATAATGAATTTATACATATATGTATATATGTATGTATTTTTTATGTCAATAGTGTATGATTTCCAAGCTTTAAACAAATTAATCACCTTAAATTATTTCTTTTTCTATTTTTCATCTAATTACATGGACAATGAACTTTACACTTATGTAAAACAGTTTAACTGTAAACAATTTCACATTTTCTATTTTTTCTACCATCAACATTAGTAACTGTGATTTAATTAATAAACTCTTTCCTAGTGCAATAGAATCAAGACCATGACTGTTAAATCAAAATTTACTAAACTGTTTTGCAAAATAAAATTATCAGATGATTTCTTGATAAAATTAAGCTTTATTAAGCAAAACAATACATAGGTATTTTACACTGAGTTTTTTGAAGAGATTAAATCTGTCCTTGGGTCAGTAACTTCTATTTTATTCACCATTAATATGATACAATGTGATGTGAACTTTCTATTTTCTATCTATTAATATCAACTTCAAGTAATGTTTTGTCACTGTGTACATCTGAATTTTGTGGTTTTGAGATGATGTAGCAGAGATCAGGAAAATGCCAGAAGAGACTTACTGATTTATATTGCTCTCCAAGGCACTGGTGAATATTCGATAATAAAATTAAAATAAAAAATAAAATTGGAAGTTGAATAATCCAAATCCAATTTTGTGTGATGTAGTAGAATTTCAAGTGCTTCAAGAATCCCAGGAACCAGGCTGACACTACTGAGCATTCCGGGAAGTTGGAGCATCTGTCTTCTAACCTGCAAAAGAGATATGGATTCTTGTCACATCTAATTAATAGATTTTATTATAATTCAAATGAGATAATGATTATGAAATGACAGCATAAACTTGGAATCATTACAAAAATATAATATTTATTATTCATGAGGAAACTTAGAAAGACTAAGTGACTCATTATTATAGACTATCATCTTTCAAAGTTTCATGCTGTGATCTGAGTGATTGTGTCTCCACAAACTTCATAGGTTGAAATTTTAATTTTCAAAGTAATAATAGTAGGAAGTGAGGTATTCTGGGAGATGACCTTGAGTGTCATCCATGTCTGATTTTGATGATATTTAGATGAAAGTCTGGACTTTAGACTTTTGAATCGATGCTGGAATGAATTAAAACTTTTGGAGCTATTGAGGTGACACAAATGTATTTTGCGTGTGAGAAGGACATAAATTTGGTGGGTTAAGGCCCTGAATGCCATGATGTGAATGTCTATATTTTCCAAAATTCGTATATTGACATCTTAATCCCTAAGGTGATGGTATTAGGTATTAGGAAGTGGGATCTTTTGGAAAGTAAATGTGTCATGAGGGTGAAACCTTCAGAAATGGTTGCTTACTACCCATATAAAATATGCCCAAGGGAGGTTCTTTACCTCTTTCATTGTGTAAGAACACAGTGAGAAGATGCCCTCTATAAACCAGGAAATGGGCCCTCACCAAACACTGACTTGGTGGTACCTTGATCTTGGAATTTTCAGCCTCCAGAATTGTGAAAAATACATTTCTGTTTTTTATGAGTTACCCAGTTTAGGGTATTTTGTTAGAGTAGCCCAAATGGACTAAAATAGTCCATATACCTCTTTCTTTGAAATTCTATGGAGAATATTTTATAAACTTGAATACAATGGTTAATCGCTGACAGGTTCTAATTGATAGTCTGACTCATTCCTGTTGCAATTTATTTCAGTTCTGTGGTTCTCCACTCATGCAAATGCAAAACAGTTGGTCACCTTTACCAAATTATGCACACCACTTCATTTTATATGATTATTTAGTCTCTTTAGCTGTCTTTTGTCTAAGTCAAGGGAATATAATTCCCTTAATTTGCACTCACTAACCTGATTTTCCAGCTGTTTAATCATCTCCTTTTTCTTTCAACTAAACCCTGCTCATTTTTTTTCTTATTTTTTCTTATTTCCATTGAGTTTGAGGCACTGAATTTAGAAACACTATTCAAATAATGACATAATTATTGTGACTTCTCCAAATTTCTGGGTAATATAATTTTTTATATTGGAGACTCATACTTGATTGATCACTTTAATTGGTAGCCATTTATTTTTGAAAATAAATATCGGTCATCCGCTATAACCTATTCCCACAAAGTGAGAAAATGTATATACGCCTCATGGAGTTGAAAGGATATGGTATCAATTTCTTACATCACTTCACATGTAAATATCTTGTAATTTTGCCCCCCAACTTAGCTCCCTCAAGGTGGAAATAAATGGTCAGTAATATTACAAAAGGCCTCACACTTATTGTTCACTTATGGTATAGTAAATACATAAAATACATGCTGAAATAAAATCACATTTTTAGTGACAATAAGGAAGGTTTTTGTAAAAAAAAAATAATACCATGATTATTAGTTTTAGCAAAATACAGAGTCTTTAGTTCAATTCTAAGGGAGGTACATGGTCAGTGTGGCCTTCATGATGTCCTTACGAAGTTATTATAATTATTTTTGAGCCCTTCTTGGACTTTTCTTGTCTGAATAGAAGTTTATTCACACACTTGGAAGCTTATAGATAATGAATTAAATGTTCAAGTTGTGAATTCCAATTAAAAAACCCATTCCATAAGGAAGCCAAACAAAAAATATTTCTTTTGAAATAATAAAAAAGAATGGAAAAACACATATTTAATATGTTTGTAATATATTATACAACAATAATCAAATGAACAATCCCAACCAATTCATACAGGTCTATATTTTACTTCATAGCTTATAATTATATTTACTCAAATTATATTGTGAATTTGTAAAAAATACATTAAATACCAAATATTTTTGGTAATTATTTAAAGAAAATATACTCCAGTAATAAATTTTTCATATAACTAACTGGAATTTTAAATTTTGTTTTGATTCTATAGGGCTTAACAAAATAGTAAGGATATCTTCATGAATGAATTTTTGTAGAGAATAAAACACAGTTCTTACAACTAACATGATTATAAAATTTCTACATGAGCCATTATGAGAACAAGTCTCCAGGAAATTTTTAAAAAGTGCCAAAAAAAGAAACCAGTATATAAAAGAACAGAAATAAGTAACATATGTATTATGGAAATACTTTCACTGCTTTTTAAAATGTTTCTTTGGTGTTAGAAACAATATTTATTTTTAGACCTTCCAGTTTTAAATAGCACAATCAAGAAAAAAATTTCACCTTCTCTTTCAGAATGTTTAAATAATATTAGGAGAGATCTGTAACCCCAAAGTATAATACAAAAAGAAAACTGTACAAATGCAATGAAGGTTAAGTAGAGGTATGGAAAGTCCATAAAGTTGACAGAGTTGAACTTCACATGAGCCCTGAAAACAGCTGTGGTTAAGAAATCCCCCCAACCTTTCCTATTATGGAAATGGCTTACCACAGAGAACCACCCTTCCTCGTGTGACTACTTAGACTTACTCCCCATTATTTTTCATGGTTCCCATAACACATATGAATGTCTCCCTGCTTTCCTGTGACAAGGATGAACAGATATCTTTCTCATTTTTTCTGAACCTAACAAAGGCAGACAAAGACCCTTTAACTTCCCATTCTTTGTCTGATGAATGATTAGCTGAACTGTTTTTTCCCTCTAAACAAGCTAGACACATAGATACACATTTCTTGTTTAGCTGACTCACAGAGATGTTCCTCAGTTGCAAAACTGATCCCCAATTTAAGTTATTTCAACTACACCTTGTCCACTGCTCCTTATAAAAGTGTAAGGCAAAGCATCCTGCTAAGATACTCTGTTCTGCACATCTGTGGTCTATGTCTATTACCATAGCCTGGATGAAATAAAATTCTTTATTTTTTCCATTTCTGTCTTTAAAATAGGGAGTATTCAAAGATGCGCATCTAATAAAATGAGACAGATGGGATTTCTGTGCATGACATTCAAGAGCACAGAGACATTAAATTATAAATCTCATCTATAACACTTAAAATATTTTTTAACTTAAACAAATTGACCTAAAATGTTTGCCTTAATTGTCTCAATGTAAAATCTATCCTAATGTATGACTTATTTCATAGTGTAACTGTGAAAATTAAATGAGTTACTATATATCTGTATATCTACCCATATCACTTAGAACTATACAAGGCACATAGTAAGCATTTTTGGAATGTGAGCTGTTATTGTTATTGCTTCTAAATGTTAGTTAATATTGTTATTATTATTATTTATTTTATTTTTTTCTCTTAAGTGAGTCACACAACATGAAAGGAAAAAAAAAAAAATCCAATTCAGAAAAATGGGATAAAATTGAGTTAGCCAGAAGTGAGAATATCCTTGAATGCCCTTTGAAGTGAGTGTGGAAGACTAAATTATGAATCACATAGAAAGTCAATTTATGTAAGATGGAGCAATAAATAGAATACAGGACAATCCCTCTAAATTATGAGCTTATATTTTAGGTATGAAAACTAGAAATTAATTTACATATATACACATTGTTATAAAAAGAATTCTTGTTTCCTTTGAAGGGGACCCTGACTCTACCTCTGTACAAACCTCATGGACATAGCTGGTCCAAGAAGAATTAATCTCCTAAAAACATGAGTAATACTCAAATACAGACAAATAAACTACTCATTTATTTATTTGTTTATTCATTCGACCAACATTTTATGAGAATTCACTATCACCAGACTATATTTTAGTATATTAGTAAACAAAGACATCATGTTGCCTTTTGGCAACATTATTAACAATATAAACATCTTTGTTTATTAGTGTATTAAAATGTATTTGCATAGAATTTTCATCATACTGGAAAAGACAGATAATAAACAGCTAATACTCAGAGATAAACAATAAATATTAAAAGTGAATACATTTTATATTATGTTAGATACTGATAAGGACTGTAATAAAGATGAAAAAAGATGAGGAAAATGAGGAATGCTGATCAGTAGAAAGTGGAGATACTTGAGGTATAATATTAAATAGGATGATCAGGATAATCTTTCTTGGATAGATGAGATTCACATGAAGATTTGCAGAATATAAGGCAATTAACCAAGTGGACGTGTTGAAGAATATGCACGGTTGAGACAACAGCTGGAGCAAAAACCCTAGGATAAAAATACACTGTGTTTGAGGAAGAATAAGGGAACTGAAAGAAATGAGAAAGACTTTACAATTGAATTTGTGATTTGACAGGAATGCTATGGCTAATCTTCTAATAATAGAAAAAGGAGGAACTGTTAGAAGGATAAATTTATTTATTTATTTATTTATTTATTTTTTATTTTTTTTTTTTTTGAGACGGAGTCTCGCTCTGCCGCCCAGGCTGGAGTGCCGTGGCCGGATCTCAGCTCACTGCAAGCTCCGCCTCCCGGGTTCACGCCATTCTCCTGCCTCAGCCTCCCGAGTAGCTGGGACTACAGGCGCCCGCCACAGCGCCCAGCTAGTTTTCTGTATTTTTTTAGTAGAGACGGGGTTTCACCGTGTTAGCCAGGATGGTCTCGATCTCCTGACCTCGTGATCCGCCCGTCTCGGCCTCCCAAAGTGCTGGGATTACAGGCTTGAGCCACCGCGCCCGGCGGATAAATTTAATTTAAGAGAGTGAGAGAGAGGTAAAGGTAGCCGATATCAGTGTGCATTGGTGAGAAGTGTTCAAGTTCTGGATGTATTTTAAATATGAAGGCAAGAAGGCTTCCTGAGTGATTGGAGTGTGGTGCAGCATGAGAGAAAAGAGAATAGTCGAGTATAATTCCAAGATTATTGATGTTAGAAACGGAAAAACTAAAGTTACTAATGATTGAGGGTAAATATTAGAATTAAGAGGGTAAATATTGGATTTCATTATGGACATGCTGAGATTTAGATGTCTAGAAGTTACCCGAGATAAGTATGTGTAGAGATTTTTATAAGTCTTTGAAGAGATGTCTGAGATATAAATATAAAAGTGTCATGTAAATTGTGTTTAAACAATGAAACTGAATTTAATAACCAAAGGTTGTTTTAAAGAGTGAAAATGGGCAGTATTTCCACACTGGAAACTAAATACATCTTTATGGAAACATTTTTTCATAAAAACTTAAGAATAAATTCCTTGTTAAGTTTTTCCAGAATGTTTTCAAGGTAGGAGAAAAAAAAAAATCATATAAAGAATTAGTAAGAGTAATACAAAGACAAATAAAATAGGACTTTTTGTAAAAGAAACAAAAGCAAATCTCAAAATTCTACAAATATATTTAAAACATATTTGAAATTCATTAATGAAAGAAATAGCAACATATTCATTATCTTGATAGATTTTAACAACAAAATATAGCATAAAGATAAAAAAAGTCGAGTAGAATTTATTTACAAAAAATAATAATAACAAATCATGTGTAATCAGATGACCTAAACAAATTCCAGCAGAGTTGGAAAGGGTGTAAGTTGAACTAAAACAATTGAAAAGGGATTCAAGAAGCCTAAATAGCTTCAAGATATTCATATCCACAGGATTCAATAATACATACTCAAGGATACTCAAAGTGTTGTCTGCCCTATCATATCACATTAGCCAATTAGTTTTAATGGAAACTGAAAGAAGGTGAGTATTGAAAGTTAAAATGATGAAAAGAACACAGTTGAATAATTAATCACTCACACAAGTACAGAACAGCCAGCCTAATTTTACTTCTAGACATGAATAGTAAGGTGAAAGGTAAAACAACAAATAATTCAAGAAATAATTCAGGGATTATTTAAATACAAATACTACAAATTGATTTGATTTTGTCCCTTTGTTCCCTTCCTCTTTAAAATTTCTGAAAAAGCTTTTTTTCTAAATTTATACTGTTAAATACTTTAAATAAGCACCATTTAAAAAAATCTCAAGTTATCTTTCATGTTTACAACTATTTCACACAGAAGTAATCGGGTATTGAGAGACTGAGAACTGATATTCTCATAAACTTTCTTAAAGTAGATTTGTTTTGCTTCAAAATTAGTTCTTATTTCATTGTATACAACTGTCTTCAAAAGAAATGTGGGTGATTCTAATTTTGTGAAAATATAATTATGTAAACTATGAAGTATGTAGAAGACCAACAGACTTATTCATTGGTCAAAGAATAAACAAACTAAAAATGAGAAGGAATAATTTCCTTTTTTAATCTTCCTTTAATTAATAAATGCTTTTCAACTACTTTAATAAGTAAAACAAGTGTATCTGAACTTCTGCAAAACTACTGCTTTTGAGAATGGAATAATTGGTATAAAAATCAACAACAAAATCATCCAGCTGGCTATTTGATATTTTTGATGACAAAAGGTAGTTTTATTGAAAGCTTTGCCTTTTTGCTAGTAACATTTTATTAGCCAAATAGAATAAAATAAATTATGTCAGTGTAAGAATGAGATGCTTATCAAGACCACAATTTCAGAAACTAAACATGTAGGAAACATTCCATTTGCTCCAGAAACACTGTGTGTCATGGTTGTTGTAATGTATCAGTATTTATAAAACTTATCTTTTTTTCTAACACCAGCACTAAATTCCCTCTAGTTACAGTAATAGCCTGGTTGATTCCACCTTTCATCCACAAAGATTATTTTTATGTATATTTGATGGAAAATATTAAATAAGCCAATCCCTGCTCCCGCCTGAACATTTGATGTTGCTTGTGAGAGCTATGCATATATCTAGGTGATCCTGACAACTCCCAGCTTTCATGTGACTGGATGAAAAGTCACAGGGCACTTGGAGTCTTGAGGTTGAGGTAAGTTCAATCAAAACATGTTGAAGCAATCCTGAGTGTGAAGGTGAAAAACAGAAGACCATATAAATTACAGTGCGGACGACTTTAACCAAGTGACTCCCTTCTCTCCCGCTTTCTTAAATAAGCAGATGTCAACTATATCCAAACTCTAGAAAGAACCAATTAATATCCATACAATATCTGTTTTGTTAGTGCATGTGTGTCTGCATCAGAACATATAAACACACACACACACGCAAATGCAGAATGATAAACTTTTGGAAGAGAAATAGAATAAAACCTTTATTTTCAAGCTTGTCAGAAAATCTACCTTATTAAGCAATGGCCTGTTTACAGTGTTCATATTCTAAATGTTTTCTGTTAAACACTTGCACATGATGCTCAAAAGTTATAAATTATAAATAAAATCCAGAGCAGTCTAACTGATACTCATATTTCATTTATAGTTTGGAAAATGGTCCTTTTACAGAATTGATCATTCAATGCTTAACTAATAGGCAAATACTATTTTTTTTTTCTTTTTTACTGTTAAGGAAAAATGTTTAGATGCATTAAGGCCACATGATTAAGTGGCTGTTACCAGATTCTGAAATGTATAACCTCAAAATGTATTTGTAACTGCAGATTAATGTTTGAAAATAAGACTTCTTGACTATTTTCAAAATATTTCTAAAAATCATACTTTATTATTTGCTCCCTAACACTATAATTTCCTATAGATAAGGACCAGTACTTTGAAAAGAAGATCATGAAAAGCCACATATTTTAAAAACATGAATGTTATTGTGAAAAATTACTTTGAATGTTAGTGATAAAGTAAATAAAATGGTCAAAATATATTCCTGTGGCAAAAATTGATAGAGTCCACAGAATTTCCAGGCTTGCAGCATGGAGGCAAGTATTGTGCATTTCTTAAAAGCAAACTTTTCAATATTTTTCAAATTAAAATAATTTTATAAAAATGATGAATGGCAATCCAGAACTATTAAGCAAGGATCTTCTGAAAAAAAGACATGGGAATCTGTTTTTTTAAAAAATAAGTCAAGTTATTCCTCTAATTATAAAGGTTGAGAGAAACAGTCTTAAGTGATATACTGTATAAACTTCTTAGACGTAGAATATTAACATCATCCCAGAATATTTTTTTGTTACTCAGTGTTCTGTAAAGAAACAGAACCAATGGGAGCTGTTATAAATTAAAGAGAGAGAGCGAGAGAGAGAGAGAAACTGGTATTTATTATGAGCATTGGCTCATGTGGTTATAGAAGCCAAGAAATCTCAAGACCTGCCATCTTGTCTCTCCATGCTGGAGAACCAGGAAAGCCAATGTTGTAATTAAATCTGAATCCAAAGGCCTGAGAAGTAGGGATATTTTGTTGTAAGTCCTAGACTCCAAAAGCCCAAGAACCTTGAGCAGGGGTTATGATGTTGTTGGAGAGCAGAAAAATCTGGATGTCTCAGCAAAAAAAAAAAAAAATTAGTTTGTCCTCTGCTTTTCTGTTATATTTGGAACCTTTGTGGTTTGGATGATGTCTGCCCACATTGGTGAAGGCAATCTTCTTTACTCAATGTACCAATTCAAATGCTAATCTCTTCCAGAAATACCCTCACAGACACACCCAGAAACAATGTTTTGCCAGCTATCCCTATTCTATCCTGGCATCTTTTAGCCTAGTCAAGTTGACACATAAAACTAACCATTACCATTTTCTAATGCCCTTTAAATTAACCCATGAACCATATGCACAGAAGGAATGGTAATTCTTAATTTTTTTCTACTAAAGATAAGTTTTCTCTACTCTATAAGATCACAAAAATTGAATCAAACAATATTATCCTTTTGTTTAAGGATTCTTTCACTCAGCATAAGTTTATAGAGATTAACCCATGGTGTTGCATGTATCAGTAGTTTGTTATTTCTATGTGGTGGTTCCATTTTATTAATATACCAACATATATTTATTCATTCTTCTATTGATAGACATGGAATGTTTCCAGTCTGAAGCTATTATGAATAAAGCTGCTATGAACATTCTTGACAATTTTTTTGTGAACACATGTTTTCGTTTTTCTTGGGTAAATACTTAAGATTGGAATGGTAAGATCATAGGGTAGTATAGCTTTAATTTTATAAGAAACTTACAGAGATTTTTCCAAAGTGGTTGTAACATTTTATACTGCCAATAATATGAGTTCCAGTTACTCCACAATCTCCCATCATTTTTTCTTTTCTGATTTTGTTATAGATTTGATTTGCATTATTATTATTATTGTTATTATTATTATTATTATTATTATTATTATTGGCGGAGTTTTGCTCCTGTTGCCCAGGCTCAAATTCAACGGCGCCATCTCGGCTCACTGCAACCTCTGCCTCCTGGGTTCAAGCGATTATCCTGCCTCAGCCTCCCAAGTAGCTGGGATTACAAGCACCCACCTCCATACCTGGCTAATTTTTGTATTTTTAGTAGACACGGGGTTTCACCATGTTGGCCAGGCTGGTTTCGAACTTCTGACCTCAGGTAATCCACCTGCCTCGGCCTCCCAACATGGATTTGTATTTTTTGGGTGAATAATGATGGTGAAAACTTTGGCACATACTTACATACTTCATCATTCAGAGATCATTTCTAGTGAATTCTCCATTTAAAATTGTGCCATTTTTATTGTTTTATTTCCTTTTATTATTGAGAGTTAATAGCTAGGCATTCTTTATTTCCTAGCAGCATCCCTCTGCCCTCTCCCTGTGATAATCCTCATTATCAGTCCTCTGCCCAGTTTCCAATAGCAGCAATGCTCAGCAACAGTGCAGCTGTGAAATGACAGTTTTCCCTAGTTCTGTTTGCTTCATTACTTCCCCATTGCCTTTAAAGTTGTCTGTGTGTTTGGGGATTATTTGGTTTCTTTTGTCTTTTTTGTTTCTAAATCTAGCCTTCTTTTTCCCCCCTCAGTGGGAGCTTTGGCTAAGTAAGCTATTCCATCAAAATCAGAGGCAAAAGTCCCACCAAACAACTTTAACAAGTTAAAGAGGTTTATGCTATCTCTTCTTTCATCAGGGTTCTTCAGATAAACAAACCAATAGGATATAGATACAGGCAGAGACTTTGACATAGACATAGACATAGAGCTAAATAGATTTATCTCAGGAATAGACTCACACAATTGTGAAGGCCGGTAAGTCCTAGGCTCTCTGTAAGCTGGAGAACCAGAGAACCAGTGTCATAGCCCAGTGCAAGTCTAAGGTCTCAGAGCCAGAGAAGCTGATGGCATTACTCTCACTCTGAGTCTGATACCTGAGAAACTGGGTGGCTGCTGGTGCAAGTCTTGGAGTCCAAAGGCCAGAGAATCTCTACTTCTGATGTTCAAGAGCAAGTGAAGAAGGATGTCCCAACTCCAGAAAAGAGAAGGAAACAGAGAAAGTTATTTCATCTTTTCTCTGTCTTTTTGTTCTATGTGCAACTTCAGATGGTGCCAGTCCTCACCGAGTGAGGGCAGATCTTCCTTATTCAGTCCACTGTTTCAAATGCCAATCTCTTCTAGAAACACCCTCCCAGGCACACCAAAAAAAATAATCTTTATCAGGAAACTGGTCATTCTTTAATCCAGTGAAGTTGACACCTAAAATTAACAATTTCACTACCCTACAAAGCACTAGATGATATGGCTGTTGCTTTCTTCTCGACTCCTTTTTCTGTTGTCCTCCCTGTGCCCTATGCTCAAACCCAACTTGCCTTCTTTTTTAATTTTGTGACTATTCCTCAGGTTTAGTCACGTATTAATGACATTTGCATTTGCTTTATGCTTCTTCTGTTTGAAAAACTCCTTTCATGGATGTTTTAATCCTGCCACATTTTCATCATTCCTATCTAAACTCAGATATCATAAATTGAGACACGGCAAGTAACTGGTCCTAATAAGGTAACTGGTCCATTGTAAGAAGTAAACTAGAAGGCACTGAAGATCTTCCAGGCTAGAAATAGTTGAACCTTATTAAACATTTACAAAATATTTTGATAAACACTGGCCATTGCACTTTGGGGCATAGACCATGTCTTCATGAAAACTATATTATTATGAATAATGTGTAATTTACATAGAAAAATTCCAGATATCCATATTGTCTACTTCTTCAAGTGTTCAATAATGTTCTAAACACAGAGATACAATTGGTATAATTGCAAACTCTTCAAAAGCGTAAAGATAAGGTAATAACTTTACTAAAAAAAGCTCTCAGCCTGTGGCAAGTTGACTGTGAAAACATAATATTCCTCTTGTCCAAGTTAGTAAAGCTGAAGCCCCAACCTAAAGTTAGTATAAATAAAGGTAAAGAGTAAGACATTGTCATTCACATGGTAGAAAGTGAAATTTTAAAGGATGACAGACAGAAGTCGCTCCAGAAACTATTTTTTTCAAATATTTATTTGTAACCCTCCTTCTGGGTCTCCAAATACATTTCTTAGAGTATTTGATATTGCTCCAGAGCTCCCTGAATCTCCCATATAAATTTTTCAGCATTTTGTTTCTCTGTTCATCAGTTTTGATAGTTTATATTGCTATATCATCAAACTCACTGGTCATTCCTGTACCATTTCTAAATTGCTGTTAACTTCGTCCTAAGTCATAGATTATGTTTTCTATTTTTTTTTTAATTTTAGTAAATTTTTAGTTTATGTTGGGTCTTGTATGATTTTTCTTATGGCTGAGACATAAGTTATCTGCGAATAAGCTTGACTTTCTTGAGGCTTGTGTGTAAGCTTTGTTGCAGGAGATCTGTTATAGTCTTTATTGCTAGTTTATCATTCCACTGAAGCCTGACTTTTCTTGAAATTATTTTTCAAGTGTCTTCTTCAGGGGTAGTGCCTGCTTGATGTCTCTAAAATTTTGTTTATTTGCATAGATTTGTCTTTCCCCTTCAGTATAGATACCTTGGAAGGATATTGCATAATTTGGTTATGGCCATATCCTTTCCATCATCTGTGAATACTAGTTAATAATCATCAAGTTTGTAATGCCAGACTAATATTTTATACTTTATAAGTACTAATAGTTATTTGTTGTGCCTGAAAGCACATAATTTATTTTTTTCTCTTTATAGTTATGCTTCACTGATTTGACCAGAATATGCTAGAGTTCTTGTTTTGTTTTACGCAGTTTGGTTGCGGAGGAGTTTATTAGTTTTGTTTCCTTATTATTTATCCATGCTGAATTTTCCAAGCTCTTTTGGTCTTAGATTTAGTCTCTTGAAATCATAGAAACTTTACTCAATTATTTTTAAGCGCTGATCTTCTTTCATTTTTTCTGTCTTCTCCTTAAATCCTAGAGGCACTAGCTACTCTAGATATGTGTTCTTTTCTGCAACGTTTTCTTTTTATTGAATGAAATTGCCTAGGAACTTGTACCATTGCATGTGATGAAAACATAAAATAAAACATTCAATGCGAGTACATTCATAAAAAGGTCAAAGATACATTAATAGCTGGGAGCATTGGCTCATACTTGTAATCCCAGCTACTCAGCAGGCTGAGGCGGGAATATGCCTTGAGCACAGGATTTTGAGGCTGCAGAGAACTATAATGGCACCACTGCACTCCAGCCTGAGTGATAGAGTGAGACCCTGTCTCTAAATAAATAAATAAATAAATAACCCTGTTACAGAAATGTACAAACAGGCAGTAAAAGTAGAATAAAAACAAAAAAGTAATTACCATCAAAGCCATCATACGTGTTATTTGTAGATCTTTCGGGCACACATATTGGTGGTAAAAATACAAAGAAAAGTAAAAGCCAATTATCATAAAAGTTAGAAGGGTTGTTACTCCTGAGAGAGGATATGTGTTTAGACAAGAAATCATGAGGGATTTCTGGAGAGGTGCAATTTTCTTTCCAGTCTAGATGGTGATTACATGGCATTGATTTCAGTTATGCGATATGTTGCATTATACAATTGTATGCACTGTTGTGTGTCTGTGTGTATATATAGATAGATATAGATATAGATATTATTTTTCACACTCTTAAAAAGGGAAATAAGCAGATATATTTATTTCCAATAAGAAATCCAGAGTTCAAAAAGCAGACTTGAAATCTGTAATACTTCTAAAGTAACATTTGTATAATTAATAAATGGAAGACCACTTGGTTAAACAGAAGTAAACAAAGAGTTTATTAGCAGTGTCATTGGGCTATAAACTTGAAAATTAGGCATGGAATAGTATACATTAATGTGAATTACATTTTCCCTTATGTATGTACAATCTAAAATTTTATGTGAAATGAGAGATAGTGGTGTGGCTTACCATCCAGTCTAAATACTTAACATTACTGCCAACCCGATATAATAAATATATTCAGACCAAGTTGATACACTAAAAATGTGAATTATAACCAATTATAAGGGCCCAGTAAAATCATAGGAGAGATAGATGAAGTGACACAATATTATATGTTTTACTTTTGCATCTCTTTCAATAGTTTATTATTCAGACAAATCATAATCCCAGAAAGATTATACTCTCTTGGTGGTTAACTTCAACAGTGCAAGTAAAATATTTTAGTTCTTCAAGGACTAAGTTATACATCTCAAAAGATGCTAGTCACTAACTAGATTTCTCTAATTCCCTAGGCATTCTTAACTCTTTCACTTGCCTATTATGGAATTTTTAAAATTTAAATTTTCTTCTATATATCTGTTGCCATTCTCGCTTGCTCAGTTGCTCACTCACTATAGAGTTTAAGTAAACCAAGACCAGGAGAAATTATACTAAATCTTTCTTTTGGTGTTGTTGTAAGATTTTCTCACAGTCTTTTTTGCTGCTATAATTTCTGTTATATATATATTTTTTCTCACTGAATTCTTCTGTCACAACCTATCCTTTTTCATAGTTCATACATTTCCAATTATGGCAAAAAGGTATGTAAGGACTTCCCAATACCTCCCAAGAGTTGTCTGACAACTCTTTCTACACCATTTATGGTATTTAAAAATCCCTTTCCCTTCTGGATTTTGATCTCGCTTTGATGGATTTGTGCTAAGCAACTTCTCTTTCCACTGGACATTTTCTTTCATTTGAAGCTTGATTTAGGGGGATATATAGTCACTCCAACTTTACATAGAAAAACTCTTAAGTGATATATCCCTTTTAATATGAGGACATTATATATTTCCACTGCATTATACAGAACTACCTTGAAGGACAGGAGGAATTTCTCTTTTCATAGACTCAGTCCATCATTCCAGAATTCTAATTGTGTGATGCAGATTACCTGAGGCTATTTTTTCAGTATCTTTCCATTCCTTAGGTGATAGCAGTCATATCAGTTTGGGTCAGTTTGATTTCACCTAAGGGCTAGAAGACCAATTTGTATTATTTAAATGTGCTAGCTGCTTAGTTGTCTAGCCTAGACATAAGTCTGGTCCAGGGACAGCTAGACACAGTTGAATGGAGATGGTAACACACAGAAATGTGACTTTAGTATTGAGGAATGACAGAGACCCTGACTTTTCTGAAAAACATGAATTCTTATGGACATGTAAATAAAAACTTGCTATTAAAAAATGAAGTTTTAAGAAATCATTCTAAACATTTCTACTGTATACATTTTAAGTTGCCTTATTTTAAACTTTGAGTACCATTACTCTTTCTCAGCTATTAATTGCTAAATGTTATATCTTGAAATTGATAATATAAATTGGGTAAGTAATATGTAGGGCACAAGACATGGGAGCTTAAATGGCTAAGTATAATTTGTTTTTCAGCTTTGTGTTTTTAGGTTTGGGTTCCTATAAAATTTAATTTTGATATTAAAACCAAAGTTTTACACTAAAGAATACCCAGTTTTCACAGTAATCATTTTTTTTATGGTTTTTCTATTTTGCTTTTTCCCCAGTGAAAATAAAATTTTGTGCGATATTCTGAAAGAGATAAATCAAACATTATGCAATATGTGGTAGTCTGTGGCTTCTGAGGGAAATTAATAACATCTGCAATTGGGAACTTTGTTGAAACCAAATCTCAAATAAATGGCACCTTAAATGCTATTATTGACTGGGAACATTACTGTCTAAATAACAATGAAAATCCATGTTTCAGGCTGTTATTATTTCCTTGCTTCAAGTTAATTTCCTCTATACCACCTTTCCCACTGGTGACAGCCACTAGAATTTTCTCTAACCACAAACGTATTACTGCTCAGATGCTACAAATAGCACAAAACATATCCACACTGGAAAAACCCGGAATGCAGCTGTATTTTCATTGTAGGTTCAAAGTACTTTTTTAGAAAATGGTAAGCAGATACAGAAGTTAGCCCCAGTAGCATTCCAGCACCCTTAAATATAGTATTTTAATATAAATATCTATAATAATTTTGTCCTATTTAGTAATTAGGTCTCATTTGCATGTCCAAATAATACTGTGAGAAGAATGGGTTGTAAAATAATAATTATGTGAAATATCAACTATAAAATTACTGAAGGACACATTTTGAAACTATTCGGAGTGTGCTGACATAGCATAATTCTTAGTTATTACATCGAGAATCAGACTAGTTTCTGGGTTCTCAGGTATTCATGTATTCATGAAAAAACATTCCATTTTATCAGGTTTCTTGTCCTATTCTTGAATAATTCTATTTTACGTTCTATTTTAACTGCAAAAATCCACACATTTTTCAGATTAAGAACTTAGAGCTTTTTAGAAGTTAAGCGAATTTCATAGTGACAAATAACTCATTGAAAGAGCCAAGATTACAAATCTGGTCTACCTGATTCCACAGTCCATGATTTTTCATTCTTCCTTACTATTCTCCATTATTCTCATCAATATCCTACAGGCAGATAGTCCTCATTCCCAACAGTTAGGAAAAGCACACTCATGGTGTCCTGGAAAATGCAATGAAATCAGTTAAAAGTTGTAGGCAATGGCATCAGGTAGAAGGCACCATAAAAGTTGAGCTAGAGGCAAGGGGGTTCTAAAATAGAGAAACACCCATAATCATGACAAGAGAGGAACAAATACAAATGATGTATATTTAAAATATATAGGACATAACTCTTTTAATGTTAAGTATGGAGAAGATGTAGGTTGCATCATTTCCTATGACTTTTGAAGCTCTAATGAAAATATGAGTTAGGGCAATTCGATTTACCATTTAGAAATTTAGAATTTGGAAGCCATGAAACTAAGTCTGTTAACTTTTCAGATTCAGCAGTAAATTAAAAAAACAAAATGATTCAGGCACACAGAAAAGAACGGACATCTAATGATGGAAAGAACTTCCAGTCCATGATAAATAGAAATGTCCATCCTAATGGCTTTCAAATTCCCACTTGCACTCTATGGGAGGCCTGGATATATCTTGATCTGTCTATGGGTGTCTGTGGGACCAGAGTGGCATATTAAAAAAACACTAGCTTGAGCTTATTTGAGCAAGTTTTTGTTCCTTGTAACAACAACAACAATAATCCAAACCAAACAAAAATCTCCTTTTACCTGAGAAGAAAAATAAATTGTTGTGGAATGTCTGCATTAACCGTGATAGACATATACAGGGGTTAAAGGCATAAAGAATTAAAAGCCAGTAAGAGAAATTGTAGACAATAGGGTAATTTAGGCATATATACATAACTATTTTCCAGAAATCTACTGTGATGATCCTAACTCATTGATGGAAATAAGAGATTGTGTATCCGTATGTCAGAAATTTTAAGGAAATTTATCGATAAATCAAGTTCAAATTAAATCAAACAGAAGGAAAGGCTGCTTCCAAATAACATAGTAAAGAAAAGTAATTTGTTTTAAATAGGATAATTTCATTGATGTTATCTTAGATTTCAGTTTTTATCTTATTAATATAATCAAAGATAAAAATCCATCTAGAAAAAAAGAAATGAAAAATTTATAAATCCGTGATTATATACAGTTACGCTAAGTACTATGAAAAATCTAGTTGAAATAAATAGCATTCTTATTAAAAATAAATTATCAGCTTGGCTTTAGATTTAGAAGAAAAAATCACAGTCAAGAAAAAAATTGAGAAGCATTTTTAGGTGAAAATGGCTCCAGTCTTGCCAATTTTTTTTTTTTTTTTTTTAGAACCTGCTTTCAAACAGATAAGGAATAAAAATCCCACTGTTGGGTACTAATCTAAAGATAATTATCTATCTATGTACCTACCTACATATCTATCTAAACATAGTGTATGTATATGTAAGCTTATATATATGCCTAAGTGTAATAAAATTTTAAAAATTCTTTGAAATGTAAAATAAATATGACATAATTAGGGTCAATCTCTGGAATGTAAAATATATTGACATAATTAGGTTTAACCTTTTGGGTTAAATCCTTTGCTGTATTTACAAAGCAAATTTTATGTTAACTTAACCATAAACAAAAGCCTATAATATCACATTATTCCTTACTTTAAGGAAGAGGTAAGGATTCTGCAAGTTAAAAAAGAAATAATGTTTTTCTTCATCTTACACCATATGAAATATATATATGTGTGTATTGATTTTCTTCCATGGTTTCCATCTCATAACCCCCATAGTCCTTGTTATTTACTAAGTGACTAAAATGATATCTTTTGTTAAAGTATCTTTTGTCTTTGATTCCTGAAGCAACTTTGGAACAGACTCTTAGCGATAAAGGTGAAAGTCTCTGGTTATAATGTTGGGGTACTTTAGGCCTTAGAAACAAGACTCACAAAATAGAATCTCTCTGACCTTCTCCTGCCCTCCTTTCACCTGCTCCTTTTTCTAGCCAAGGCTGTCCATAGAAGCTTAAAATATATTCTTCCCTTGCCTTTATGTCTTGGAGCTGGCCATCAAGATATTCTCTGACCCACCTTGCCTGATTGTAAGTCATAGACTAATTTCAGAAGGGGTTCTGCTCCATACTCAGAAGGAAAGAATGTTGTACAGAGATACCAAGAAGAATCTGAACAGGCAGATCTTGCTGGGTTTTCCCACTCAGTCTACTAGTATTAGATCACACCCTTTTTGTCCAATCACATTTCTACATGGTTGTCCATGCTTCAATCATGCCTATACAATGAAGTCTCAAGAAAAGGGCCAAGAGGAGGGGCTACGGTGACCTTCTGGATAGCTGAACTGACAGAGGCTTACAGGAAGGTGAAGAGGAATTCATTCACGTGTCGGCAGGGCACACCCCAACTCCATGGAAACTGAAGCTCCTGCGCTCAAGATCCTTCCAGATCTCACCCTACGTATTTCTTTGCTTCCCTTTTTGTGAGCTACTATAGCAAATTAACGGAACCTGACGAAGAGGTTGTGGAAACCAAACTTGAAGCTGAGCCAGTTGGTCTGAAGTTCTGGAAGCCTGGATTTGTGACTAGTGTCTGACATGTGGGCTGTCTTGTGGCTCTGAGTCCTCAATCTGTGGGATGTGATGCTATCTCAGGTTAGAGAGTCTCAGAATTGAATTGGAGTAGAAGACACCTGGCTGGTCTCTGCTACAAAATTAATTGCTTGCTTGCTGGTGGAAAAAATCCCCACACATGTGGTGTCAGAAGCATGCTGTGAGAGTATAATGGGAGAAACTGAGTTTGTTTTTTCCACTTAAACCATTCATGTTTTTAATTCTGTCTTAACCTAAGTCATATTCATTCAACAATGTATGACTCCTATGTCAGGTATTCCCTGGTCATAATGTTCTCTAGCCCTTTGATTTGAAATTCTAACTTACATAGCATGCACACCTTTCTCAGAACACTTAAAACATCTATAGAGACATTAGGCAGGCGGAATAAATTGTTACCAGGAAGGAAGGCAGGAAGAAGAGACAGGAAATAAACTGTTGTATTCTATTGAGTACAAAGCACTGTGATGGTTACTTTATCTTTAATTCCTAATAACTCCAAGTAGTAATTGTCCTGATTTGGCAAATTGGAAAACAGGATCAGGCATGGTGATTCTGACTTTACACCCCAAGTTCTCCTCCAGCAAACTAGGGCATGCTGTGCTAGTACTGTCAATATTACAGCAGTGAATTCAAAGTCAAGTGAAAAAATCTCAGCTACAACAATCAAAGGTATTAGAAGATAGTGGTTAAGAACACAGGCTCCAACATGAGGTGTCCTAGGTTCAAATCCAGGTCTGAGATATATTAAGTTTATGACCTTGGGCAATTTATGTAACTTCTCCATGCTACAGATAGTTCATCTGTAACAATGGGATAATAAATTCTGCTTCCCAATTTATTATAATTATTCAGTCAGTTAATATGTATAAAATATCTAGGTGAGTGTTTGGTTCACAATAAGAGCTTTATAGATTTGCTAATAATGTTGCTGCTTAAAATTAAACCCTAGAACTATAAAGCATCTTTCTGTGCATCTTCTACAAACAGGACATTGTGCATTCCTAGCAATCCCTTTTCATCTTAATCCTTCAGTCTAAGAATTTACTATTCTAAGTAGAGTAGAATTTTCTGCAGTTTTCCTTTTCAGTATTTATGTCTTTTCTCTCTTTTCTTTTTAGCTTTTAAGTTCAGGGGTGCATGAGCAGGATGTGCAAGCTTGTTACATAGGTAAATGTGGGGGTTTGTTATACAGATTATTTCATCACCAGGTATTAAACCTGTATCCATTAGTTATTTTTTCTGATCCTCTCCCTTCTCCCACCTCCCACCCTGATAGACTCCAGGGTGTGTTTTTCCCTCTACGTGCCTATGTGTTCTCATTATTTAGCTCTTTTCTCTAACTTAAAGTAATTTATCCCTGTGATGCTTAATTTTATGTGTCAAATTGGCTGGAGTCACATTACACAGATATTTGGTCCAACTTTATTCTCGATATTTATGTGAGGTGCTTTTGGATGGGATTTACATTTAAATTATTGGACTTTGAGTAAAGCAGATTACTTTACATAATGTGAGTTGGTTTCATCTAATTAGCTGAAAGCTTAATAGAAAAAAAGGCTTGATAAATCCTATTCTATCACCACCCCAAACTCCAGCAAGAGGAAATTTTCCAGCAGACTGTCATCAAACTTTATCTGCTCTTGCTGATTTCTGCAATAAACTGTCTTCAGACCTAAACTGCAACCTCAGCTCTTTCCTGTGTCTTTGTCTGCTGGCCACTTTGTAGATTTTGGACTTGCCTGCCTCTAGAATTGGGGTGAGCCAATTATTTAGAATGAATAAATATATTTCTATATGAACACACATTCTATTGGTTCTGTTTCTCTGGATAAACCTAGTACATCTTGGTTTTGCATTTTCTGACTCTAATTTTTCTCAAACTTTCCCCTCATATCTTTGGTAATTTGGGATTTTCTCCTGCCCAGTAAAATCAATGAAGAAGAAAAAGGCCATCTGCTCTTTCCTGCCAACTTGGATAGGAACATTACAAAATTCACAAAATAAAGGACATTTTATCCAACCAATTCTCTTGATTTGGGAAAGGAAAGAATCCATAAGTTTCTTTCTACCTTTCCATTCTTTTCAAATGAAACTAGTAATGTTTATCATGGGTGTTTTTTTTTTTTTTAATGCTAAGAATATTTTTGATAAATTGAGTTAGAAGACCAAGCAATCTTCCAGAGTATTTTCCCTTTTGGAAGTAGCATTGGCATGAATGAGTCTGAAGAAAGGGAGCCATCATAAACAGTCTCACGTGGGCTCACATAGGAGCTACTTCCTTATCTTTTCCCCATTTAAAATCCATAAACTCTTTGGAACGAAACCCTTTTGTCCACAACATTCCCAGAGCACGTACACATTAAATCCTGAAGTTTTGTATAGTTGTCTTGTACTGGAATTAACTTCAAGGGACATCCAGAAAAAAAAAAAATGCTAGACAATATCAGCATAGTATCAGATAATAATAATTTAAAAAAGCAAAACAAAATACTATGTTAAAAAAAAAAAAAAAAAAAAAAAAACTGTTGAAAACAGCCAGGACAAAACATTGCAGATAGCTACAGTGCTGTCAAGAAAAAACAAATGCTAGACAATATCAGTATAGTATCAGATAATAAAAAAACAAAGCAAAACAAAATTTAATGTTAAAAAAAAAAAAACTGTTGAAAACAGCCAGGACAAAACACTGCAAACAGCTATATAGTGCAATGTTAAGAATGTGGGATCTGGAGACAGGTACTACAACTTTACCACTCACACTTTCTTAAAAATTAAGGTTTATGTTTTTTATTTTGTATTTGTAATGTACCCTTTTATGGAACTTCAAAAGAAAATCTTAATTCAAATTAATACCTTTAAAAAGAAATAAAAACTCAGTTTATTTTCAAGAGTTTGTATAGGGTAGTAAATGCAGGCCACATTTTATATTTTCTAAACACCAACTATTCTATTATAAAATAAAAAAGTGATATGTTAACTATTATAAAGGGTGAAACTATTATATAAACTTTAAAAGGCTGCTTTCTGAATCTGTATCAATGTAATTTCATGATTCTTTACCAATATTTATAGAAAGAAACTCTATGATCAAATTATAATTCACCTTCATGCCCCACATGGGAAGTGATAGGTGAATATCAGTAGGAATATAATTCATTGTCTGCTCTTCCACTGAGGAGTAGCCCTGTGTTTGTCCAGTCTACACTCAGAATTTTGTCTTCATGAGCAGCTAGATCATAGAATGGAGCCTTAAAACTTCTTGTATTCTGCAGCTTGACAGTGTCACCTAAATATACTGAAATCAGCTGCTGTTCCTGAATAGAAGACCATTTTACTGATGTCACCCCGTCTGTATGTGAAATTGGGGAAAACGACAGCAAAAAAACTATCTTTAGTTTAGGGATCCTAGTTTTATATGCGTGTCTGTGCTTCCAGATGCTAAACATTTACAAAGTATAGAATAGAAAATACAATACTTTATTTCCTGACAAAGTTGAGTTAAGATTGCTGAACTCAACGTCCCACACTCTAATTGTGTGGTCCCAAGATGCACTGCAGATTCTTTCAACATTTGACCACAGAACCAAGGAAATTGCTTCCGTGTGGCCAGAGAGGGTTAGCAAAAGAGTCCTTGTTAGTCCCAATTGCTCTGTTTTCTGTTTCTTTCTCAATTTGTGGATTCCCCCATTTCATCTTCTTTATCTATAGGGACTGTAAACTAGATATTTAATATTTTATCTCATCAACCACTGCAAAATATAGTTTCTGAGCTATCAACAGCTATATAATCTACATTTCCAGCATGATCTCTGCAGCAGTGTAGGGCTTTCCCTGTTTCTCATTAAATTCTACTCCAATAAGACAATACTCTAATCAATGGAAGAATTCAGTAATAAGCAAGACATACTGTCTTTTTTCACCCAGGCCACATTTTTCACAGCATCTGTATGTCTCACAACCATCATTACAGAGTTCTCTTCCAAAGATCAGAACCCAGAAGTCTTATCATAAGAACCAGTCAAGGTACATTCCTCTGACCCTTTAATTGAACTGCTCCGGTCATCATAGAATATGCATTGCTTTGGCTGGTGGGCAGTGTACTTCTCCACATACTCTAGTTCCAGAATCTCTTCTGATGAGATGATCTCCAGGTCCACGTGTTTGACCAAGGAAATTAGCAGAAACTGGCCCTCAGTAAGGAAATCAACTCCACATGTGTGTAGAACTCATATTTTTCCTTCAGCAGTTTATTCATGATGTTACTAAGGTCAGCTACTTCAGAGGCAGCAGAGATTGAGAAGAGAACATCATCTGTGATATATTTCTTGTTATCACTGTAGAAGCGTGTTTGGAATGGAGACATGGCAGGGAGTACACACAAGACTTGCCCACAGAAACATAGGGGTTGATATTCAGAGAACAAGAGCTCTGGTCTCTTAGGATTAAAAAATGGCAGCTCAAAATTAGACTGAATATGTAACTGAGAAGCTCCATTTGAAAGCTGACTTCCACTTTGTTTCCTTGTATCTCTTCCTATATTTTTAATTAATTATAGAATCACATATATTTGATTTTACAAAAGTAATATAGACAGATTTAATGTACCTTAGTTTTCCCCAGTGGTAATGTCCTGCAAAACTGTAGCACCATATCACAATCAGGATATTGAATTGATGTTGATACTGTGAAGATATAGAACATTTTCATCACAACAAGGAACTCTAATGGCTGCCATTTGTAGCCACGTTCACTTTCCTCTCACACTCTCAACTCTACTCTCACCATTCCTAATACCTGACAACTATGAATCTGTTTTCCATTTCTATAATTTTGTCATTTCAAGATTGTTATATAATTGAAATCATACAGTCTGCCCCTTTTGGAATGGGCTCTCCTTACTCTGCATAATTATCCAAAGATTCCTCCAGGATACTGTGTGTATTAATAGAGAGTTTTTCTTACTATTTCTGAGTACTATTCCATGTATGGGTGTACTAGTTCATTTAGTCAGTCACTCATTGGAGATCATTCCAATTATTTGTGGATGTTTTATATATATACACAGATACATATATACATACACACACACACACGTATCTGTGTATATATATACACAGATATCACAGATATATATGTACACACAGATATATATGTGTATATATATCACAGATGTCAAGATATATATATCTTATATATATCACATATATAACCAGCACATACGTATGTGATATATATATCACATATATATGTGACACAGATATATATATGTGTGTATATATATCTCACATGTTATATATATATATATATATATATATATGTATATATCACAGTTTATTTATCCACTCATTGATTGATGGGCATTTGGGTTGGTTCCACAATTTTGCAATTGTGAATTGTGCTTCTAAAAACATGCAAGTGCAAGTACTTTTTTCAAATAATGACCTCTTTTGCTCTGGGTAGATACCCAGTAGTGGGATTGCTGGATCAAACTGTAGCTCTACTTTTATTTCTTTGAAAAATCTCCACATTGTTTTCCATAGTGGCTGTACTAGTTCACAATCCCACCAGCAGTGTAGAATCTTGTATCTGGAAATTTGCTGAATTATTTTATCAGTTCTAGGAGGTTTCTGGAGGAGACTAGGGTTTTCAAGTAAACGACCATATCATCAGCAAATAGGGACAGTTTTACTTCTTCTTTACTAATCCCTGATCACCATACCCAAGGCAACATCTACTGTTTTTGATTTTTTTTATTATGTCCACTCTTGCAGGAGTAAGGCAGTATCACATAGTGGTTTTGATTTGCATCTCCCTGATCATTAGTGATGTTGAGCATTTTTTCATATGTTTGTTGGTTGGCCATTTATATATCTTCTTTTGAGAATTGTCTATTCATGTCCTTAGCCCACTTTTTGATGGGATTGTTTGTTTTTTTTCTTACTGATTTGTTTGAGTTTATTGTAGATTCTGGATATTAGTCCTTTGTCAGATTTATAGGTTGTGAAGATTTTCTCCTACTCTGTGCGTTGTCTGTTTACTGTGCTGACTGTTCCTTTTGCTGGGCAAAAACTCTTTAGTTTAATTAGGTCCCAGCTATTTATCTTTGTTTTTATTTCATTTGCTTTGGGGTTATTGGTATGACCCCTAAAACATGATAAATGTAAATAAGTAGAGAAATAAATATAAAAAGATGTATTTACTTACCAGCTTTGTCCACCGAAAGGCCTGAAAGTTAACAAGCACACCTCAGAACTTGGCCTTATATACCGATTTTTACTGAAAATGAAATTGGAGTTCCTTTGGATAAATGGTTGATTCCAAGGCTAGGGGGAAAGAAAAAACAAATGAGCATTGGACATCTTATTATTCCAGAATATAAGAAAGTGATGACAGAATGATACAGCCATGTCAAAAGAACCCAAAAATTAGTTCAAAGAATCTCCCATTGATCAAAACAGGAACACACTGAGCATTCAAAGGAATAATTATATTAGTGGATTATAAACGATTGATTAAAATAAACACCTATGAATCTACACCGACATAAATAAATAATTAAATTCATCATATGATGAAGAATAGGATAATTTTGTGGTTTCAAAGTACCTCTCCATGAAATGCTTATTTACATAGAGAAAAAACTGAGTATCTTTGTAGTGCAGAAGCCTAGAGACCCCACCCTCATTAGGTGATTACTGTTAATTTCACCTGAACCTGGACAAATTGTCATTGTGTGTCCATTCACGGAATGCAGTAAGAAGTCATAACATCTCTACTGTTGCAAAACTGCATAATATGAATCTCATCCTGAAGAAATATCAGACAAACTCAAATTGAGGAAAATATTGTGAAATAATTGGCCTTATAATCTTCAAAAACTTCAACATCATGCAAATTAAGAAAAGAGTAAGTAGATGTTCTTGACTGAAATAGACAAAAGGGACACAAAGTCTATGTGCAATTGGAGTCCTTCAACTGGATCACTTTGCTGTAAATGGTATATTTGGAGCAACTGATGTGATTTAAATCTATTTGATGATGAGATTATAGTAACATATCACCTTAGTAGGAAACATTAGGTACTATTTCAGCATTATTTCTATAAAATGTTTCTATCTATAATAGCACTCACCTCACTACATTCTAATTCAAAGTAAAGTGTTCTAATTCAAAGTAAAGTTATTGGATTTTATCATTTATAGTGTGTAGTATGGTGTTTTATGGAGCAAACTATAAAATGAATAAAATAATTATCAATTTAATTCAAAGGTAAAATAAATTCTAGAATGTCTATATTGTTAAAAAGTATACTCAGCAAAAAATAAAATTCAATGGCTAATCAGGGAAACCAGGCATTTCTTAGTCTAAAGTGAGAAAAGAAATCTAAATCATTCCCAAATAAAACTTTTTCAATGGAAATTTTAAATTTTTTGAAAATATTCTTTTAAATATTTATGCAGGTTAATCCTCTTGCTTCCTAAACCAATAGTGAATTATAGAAATTAATTTTCTGCTCATTTTACATTCCAGTATATATATATGTATATATCTGTATTAAGTTTTCAAGCTGATTTTTTAAATCTTCATTTTTGTGTTATAATTGTGTAATTGCCCAATTTTTTTTCTGACTGAATTTTGCTTATATTCTTTTTCCATAACTATTTCCATAGCCCCTTTTAACCTTTTGATCCAATAATATTTCTAGTCCCCAAATATTTGTCAGTATAACAAGAGTAACTCTTTCAATTCCCTTGTAAAAGGACACTTGTTTGAAACCTTTGATTATAGCAGTAACACAAATGACAGAAGGAGGGAATTGAAAGGATCCCTTTACAAAATTATGAAGCAATATGTGAAGTGGTATAATATTATTTGAAGATTAATGATAACGATGTTTATTGTAAACTCTAAGGTAACTAAATAAAAGTAAGAAAATAGACATAATTAATAAATAATTAGCCAATAGTGAAGCTAAACGGTTTTATAAAAACACAAGAAGTTAACAGAAAAAATAATGAGGAACAAAGACACAAAAAAGATCCACGACATAGAACAAAACTACCAAAGGATTGTAAATTTCAACCCAGCAATGTGAATAATTACATTAAATGTAAATAGTCTGAACACATCAATTAAAAGATAACTATTGTCCGGCTTGATACAAAGTCAACACCTTCGCATGCAACACCCTTTATGTACAAAGGCATAGATAAAAGTAAAAGAATATAAAAATAGGTGGTACAAGCTCCAACTGGAAGAAAATTGGAGTAGTTATATTAATATTAGACAAAGTGGGATTCCAATTATTTTAGCAGTTACCTTAGAGTTTTCTTTAGGTAATTTCATGGTTTCATCCTCAGATTGTCTTTAATCCATTTTTATTTGATTTTTGTGTGTGATGAGAGATAGGAGTCAGACTTACTCTTGATCTATCCCCCCCAAAAAGAGCCTAAAACCAAGTCTCAATGAGATTCATAGGAGAAAAAAAAATTGATTTGCTCGAGAACAAAGAAAACAGATTCTGTTTACTTTTCATCAGAAATAGTCAAAACCAGAAGTCATTTAAAGTGACATTTTAAGTGCAGAAACTAAAAAACAAAACAAAACAACAACAAAAAAGAACAAACTGAAAAATAGATAAAATTGTTGACAGAAAGTGTATATGCAGTAAAAATAACTTTGTAAAGCAATGTTTAAATGACATTTTTTATAAAAGGTGAAAACTGAAAAAGCTTGTCACTACAAGATATGATAAAATATCTTTCAATCTGAAAAGGAATGATAGTAGATGGAAATTCAAATGTACAGAGAATAAAGACCATTGGAAGTCTGTGAGGAAACTGTTTTCCAAGGTTAGTTAATTAGTTGCTCAACATAGTCATAAATATCTCATGTTTTGTTCTACCCTCCAATTTGACATCCTTAAAAAATATCATATGCAATATGTCTGTCAATGTTCTAAGCATCACTTTTTGACACAACTACTAGAATAAGTGGAGGGGATAATTTCCCTGAGTTTTTAAGGAGTGCAAATCTTTTAACAGAGACTTTAGAGCAAGTAACTTTGGCCCAAATTGAGTCATGTGTCTATTATCTAGCCAATCATAGCCATGGTGCTTGAATGGCTATGATTAGTGTATAACAGTCACCTGAAATGGAGTACATTACAAGGTTTCACATTGAAAGTTCTCACTTCCATGAGAATGGAAGCGCCAATGTTCACTCCAAGGTCTAAATATTTTTGTCTATTTACCTTCCACTAAATAACGCCATTTAGCTCTAATTGGCAGTCCAATATTTACATATTTAAAATGGGAATTATTCCAATGATCTGTCTTTGAGTGGTTAGCTGTGAGGTTTTAGGAATAGGTAACAATATGCCCCACCTTTTATAAAAGGTCACAGATCCTTTATGAAAACTGTGAACTATAAACCTTTAGTTCTCAGGATGAATTGAAGATTGAGGGAAGAGAGAATATAGAAGCAAACATCTGAAATACATTATTTTGAGAAACAAGATCAGAAAATGTTTCCCCGTGGCATATGGGTTCACTTACCTCTAACTACAGAAGCAGGAACTTCATCTTTGGGATCTCCAATGTAAAATATTCCCAAGCTATGATGAATACTATTGGCCAACTAGGTCAAAGAACACTAAAGATATTCAATCCGCCTTCAGATTTAGCTCTGTCCACAGTAAATGTTTCTGGGATTCTGGGTTGATTCTCAAAATTTTCTTAATCTTTTATCCTTTCCACATTCTATAGGCATTATCTTTTGTATCTCAAAGTTTTTACGATCAGTTTCTAGCTTCTCTGCATCCCATCTGGACACAATTAGGGTTGTCTTTACTAAGGGCAACACTTTGAGCAACAACAGACTCTCTCAGTATGCACCTCCCTCTGTTTACTCCTCTCTGCTTTCTGTAAGACCTGTCCCTTCTTGCTTTTTTCATTCCAGATGTCCTTCTGCCATCTCCAACTCCGCAAAGCCTACCATCCTTGCAGACCTACTCAATGTCATCTTCTTCAGCAACACATCCTTGATCAATTGTTCCTAGATCTTGAACTGTAGTTACACATCTCAGAACAGCTTTTAGACATGCAGAAAGTCAAATGTTTGAGAATGTTTATGGCAGCATTGAATGCAACAGTGAAATCTTGGAAACAAGCTAAATGCCCAATAACAGTACAATGATAATTTTATTTTGCTAAGTGTCTGCAATAGAATATACTAGAATGAATAATTCAGTATATATGGCTTATATATAATATAAATAAAATAAAATAATATAACAATTAAAATGTATAAATTAAAGCATGTTTACCAACTTAAATCTCAAACCAAATATTAAGGGAAAAAAAGAACATTTTAGAAGAAATTTTGTAGTAGAATAATATTAATGAGATACTTGCAAACAGATTAAACATTGTTTAAAGATGTATGCATGTGTGCAAATATATAATTTTCACAAAGGAACACAATTATGAGGCTATATAACACAAATGTTGAAGTGGAGAATAGAAGAGAATGATCTTGGAGACAAACCTAAAATGTGATAAGTTCACATCTGCTTAGAGGAAGAAAGGTGCATCTTTCAGATTGCACCATAAAAAAAGAGCTATTCAAAGAAATGAACTTAAATTCTGTCAAATTAAAACATAATCCTTTACCATTGGATTATCTGCCTTGTCTCTACTGTCATATTTTACCAAGAACACTTTTCTAAAGCTCATTCATATTTGAATTTCATATACCTTGTTGTTAACCCAGTTTCTTACTGAACTCTCAGAACCTGGTGTACACTTAAACTAAGCTTTTCCATCACCTCAGCATTCTTTCCAGAAGCTGATCTTCTCCTGTGTGCTAGATTATTCTATCGTTGATTTGGTTTTGCCGAAAACTATGTTGGCTATAATTGCTCTTCTTTTAAAGTGTCAGCATAGAGTTAGTCAAAAGTAAATGTACACAAAATTGGAGAGTCAAGATGACATGACTGTATATTTAGAAAACCCCATTGTCTCAGCCTAAAATCTCCTTAAGCTGATAAGCAACTTCAGCAAAGTCTCAGGATATTAAATCAATGTGCAAAAATCACAAGCATTCTTATACACAAGTAACAGACAAACAGAGAGCCAAATCATGAATGAACTCCCATTCACAATAGCTTCAAAGAGAATAAATTACTTAGGAATCCAACTTACAAGGGATGTAAAGGACCTCTTCAAGGAGAACTACAAACCACCGCTCAGTGAAATAAAAGAGGACACAAACAAATGGAAGAACATACCATGCTCATGGATAAGAAGCTCACCTTTCATTCTGAAAGATGCACCTTTCTTCCTCTAAGCAGATGTGAACTTATCACATTTTAAGTTTGTCTCCAAGATCATTCTCTTTTATTCTCCACTTCAACATTTGTGTTCTATGGCCTTAATATTGTGAAAATGGCCATACAGCCCAAGGTAATTTATAGATTCAATGCCATCCCCATTAAGCTACCAATGACTTTCTTCACAGAATTGGAAAAAACTGCTTTAAAGTTCATATGGAGCCACAAAAGACCCCACATTGCCAAGACAATCGTAAACCAAAAGAACAAAGCTGGAGGCATCATGCTACCTGACTTCAAACTATACTACAAGGCTACAGTAACCAAAACAGCATGGTACTGGTACCAAAACAGAGATATAGACCAATGGAACAGAACAGAGCCCTCAGAAATAATACCACACATCTACAGCCATCTGATCTTTGACAAACCTGAGAGAAACAAGAAATGGGGAAAGGATTCCCTATTGAATAAATGGTGCTGAGAAAATTGGCTAGCCATAAGTAGAAAGCTGAAACTGGATCATTTCCTTACTCCTTATATGAAAATGAATTCAAGATGGATTAGAGACTTAAATGTTAGACCTAAAACCATAAAAACCCTAGAAGATAACCTAGGTAATACCATTCAGGACATAGGCATGGGCAAGGGCTTCATGTTTAAAACACCAAAAGCAATGGCAACAAAAGCCATAATTGACAAATGGGATCTAATGAAACTAAAGAGCTTCTGCACAGCCAAAGAAACTACCATCAGAGTGAACAGGCAACCTACAGAATGGGAGACAATTTTTGAAATCTACTCATCTGACAAAGGGCTAATATCCAGAACCTATAAAGAACTCAATCAAATTTACAAGAAAAAACAAACAACCCCATCAAAAAGTAGGCAAAGGATATGAACAGACATTTCTCAAAAGAAGACATTCATACAGCCAACAGACACATGAAAAAATGCTCATCATCACTGGCCATCAGAGAAATGCAAATCAAAACCACAATGAGATACCATCTCACACCAGTTAGAATGGCAATCATTAAAAAATCAGGAAACAACAGGTGCTGGAGAGGATGTGGAGAAATAGGAACACTTTTACACTGTTGGTGGGACTATAAACAAGTTCAACCATTGTGGAAAACAGTGTGGCGATTCCTCAAGGATCTACAACTAGAAATACCATTTGACCCAGCCATTCCACTACTGGGGGTATACCCAAACGACTATAAATCATGCTGCTATAAAGACACATGCACACATATGTTTATTGTGGCACTATTCACAATAGCAAAGACTTGGAATCAACCCAAATGTCCATCCGTGACAGACTGGATTAAGAAAATGTGGGACATATATACCATGCAATACTATGCAGTCATAAAAAAGGATGAGTTTGTGTCCTTTGTAGGGACATGGATGCAGCTGGAAACCATCATTCTCAGCAAACTATCGCAAGAACAGAAAACCAAACACCGCATGTTCTCACTCATAGTTGGGAATTGAACAATGAGATCACTTGGACTCGGGAAGGGAAACATCACACACCGGGGCCTATTATGGGGAGGGGGAATAAGGGAGGGGAAGGGATGCCTTTGGGAGTTATACGTGATGTAAATGACGAATTGATGGGTGCTGACGAGTTGATGGGTGCAGCACACCAACATGGCACAAGTGTATATATGTAACAAACCTGCACTTTGTGCACATGTACCCTAGAACTTAAAGTATTTAAAAAAAAAAAAAATGAATGACCTTCACTCTCTGAAGGTCATTCTCAGAGATGATAAGGGTCAGGTGTAGGTTTAAGAAAGAGTTCCAATTTGTCTTCCACCTTTCCCGCTTACGCAGCTCTCCTCTCCTGCTGCTATCTTTCCTGACACAAGTCCCCTACCAGGAACTTTGCTGTAATCTTATAGTGGCAGAAACCATTCAGAATCCAAATTTCCCTATCAATCCCTTTGTTTAGTTTTAATCAAGCAGCTGGATAGAGATATTTCTAATTTTCAGGTTTCCCAGAAAGCTACACCCTTTTCTTCTGTGTCAGGGCTAAGGAGCCTCTTTTCTCTGATCTTTCAATTACCATTCAGACCTTGCTTCCCCATTTCCTCCCACAATTGGGCAAACTCTAATTCCTGTAATAAATATCTATCCCACAGTCCTCATAATGATTGTACTTTCTTAGTTGAACATCAGCTGAAACAACCATAATCCCCAAACCTGAGTATATTCTTCCCTCCCTCTCCTCATAATAGCAAGATTTGTGCAGGAAGTAGTATAATCACATTAATTATCTCACGAGTACAAAGTAATAAGACTACCAAAATGACTTTCCACTTCTCCACTTTTACCAAGAACATTTTATCTTTTATTCAGTAATTTATGAGATTGTAATGACATTCCTGTATTTGGAATGAAGCTTGTTCTAAGTTGATGGAAAGGACCACATTGTATGCATGACAGATGTCCTTGCAAAGCAGGAGAGAATACCAGTAAGTCTTAATGGTGTTAACTTGCTGATGGTATTCTTCAATAAAATTGTCTTTTCTTGCAAGAATTGGGTCCAATACTCATAAACACATATGATTGTGTTAATCAGCCTTGCTGATTAGCTATAAAGATTACATTTAGAAAGCATTACTGATTAAATTTCAGTAACTGTTGCCTGAACCTTCCAGATAAGAATTAGCCACCCCAGCAACCAAGACTAATAAAACCATTGTCAAGTCCTGGACCCTCTTCTGAGCTCCCAATAAACAGTAATCAGGATCTGGAGCTTTGACCCAGAACAAATTCACAGAACTTGCTTGCTTGGCTTTGCAAATAAATTATTATGTAAATGTATATGCAGTTAACCTGTACAACTGGCAAGTTAGCCATATAAAAATAATTGCTTTAGCAAGAAACTAGAATTCTTGAACAACAGAAACAAGAAAAGCATTACTTGGCATACTGGTAAGAAAAAATATACTTCTGTCAATTCAGGACCTTCTATATCTTCACCCACCCTATAGCCCCATCTGTGTTCTTATGTGTCAATTAACCTACTGTTAAACAACCAATGTAATTCCATTCCCAATCATCATCAGATTTATCGTATATATTAGAATAAGTTGAATCTTTGAAAGGAAAGTTATCCACTAATATAAAATCCAAGTATATCCACTAATATAGCCTTCTAGAGAAAGGCAATATAGGATATTCATCTCTACATTTATATAAATATAATATTCAACATTGATTTCTTATATATTAATCATCAGAACTTAATTATATTACTTAAGATATATGAGTCTCAGTTTCCTAATCTGGAAGATGGGAATAAATATCATATTCACCATATAGGGTAATTGTGAAGATTAAAATATATGATTATGTTATTCTTAATACAATGTTTAGCATATACATACTTATGTAAAAATAGATTTTATTAACTTATTTTATTCTTTTTTTTCATACAGAGAAACACTCAGATCCTAAAAGTACTCTTCATTCTGTCTTGAAAACTATAAATAAAGTCCCCAAACATTTTCATCACCCAAATATATTTGTGTCTCTTCTCAGTTACTCCCCCACTCCAGGGGCAACCACTCGTCTGATATTTATCACCCTATGTTAGTGCAGTAGGTAGAATTTTAAGATGAATCCCAGGAAACAATGCTTTTCATAGTCTCCTCTATCAATGTGGGAGCAACCTATGACCCATAAACATTTTCATATGAATAGAGTTTTAGAATATGTTGTTTTCATTATTTGACTTCTGTCACTCAACTCAGTATTTCTGAGAACTATCCATGTTGTTACATGTATCAATAGTTTGTTCCTTTTAATTGCTGTGTTGTATTAGATTTCATGAATATATGTATATAGCGCTTAATATTCTTTTTTTTTTTTTTTTTTTTTTTGAGACGGAGTCTCGCTCTGTCGCCCAGGCTCGAGTGTAGTGGCCGGATCTCAGCTCACTGCAAGCTCCGCCTCCCGAATTTACGCCATTCTCCTGCCTCAGCCTCCCGAGTAGCTGGGACTACAGGCGCCTGCCACCTCGCCTGGCTAGTTTTTTGTATTTTTTTTTTTAGTAGAGACAGGGTCGTGATCCGCCCATCTCGGCCTCCCAAAGTGCTGGGATTACAGGCTTGAGCCACCGCACCCGGCCTAATATTCTTATTCATGGTACTCTGGTTTGTTTCTAAGTTTTGAATATTATGAGCAATGCTATTATGAAAATTAACATACAAAGTGTTTGTAAAGGTATTTGTTCATTTGTCTTAGTTACATATATGAGATTGTAATTACTGTACTATTGTGTAAATGGATGTTCAACTTCTATGACAAAATGGCCAAATTGTTTTTCACATGGTTGCGTCAGTTCATACGACAGCCAAAAACGTATGAGACTGCCAGTTCTCACCAACATTTGGTGTCGTCAGTCTTTTACATTTTAATCCTTCTAGTGGTAATTTAGTCTTTAGTTTTGCATGTCTAATGATATTAAATATTTTTTGTGCTCCTTGGTCACTTGCATATATTATTTGGGAAAATGTTTTAGTCTTCTTCAATTAAAAAAAAAAGCATTTTAAAATTATTGCTTTGCAACTGTTATTTACATATGTTTTATAAAAGCCCTTTGTTGCTGTAAACACAATAAAAATAAATAAGAAAGTTACTTATAATTGAAAATAAATTATTTTTAATTACTTACTTCTTTTGAGTCCCCCAAAAAATCTTTGTCTAACCCAAGATCACAAAGATTTCCTTTTATGTTTGTATTCTAGCTTTATTTTTCTAGCTTTTATGTTTAGCTTTATATTTCACCACGCATTTTAAAACTCAGATATATGAAGAGTTAATAAGCATATGAATAGGTTGTCAACATAATTTATTCTATGTATCACATAAATTCAATATAACACGAATTCATGTGCAGTAGAGTAGCTAATCGAAAATAAGTGACAGAACAAAATGTTGGAGAAGATGTGGAGAAAATGGATCTCTAATACATTGTTGATGGAAGAGTAAAATGACACAGTCGTTCTGGAAACCATTTTAGCATATTGATATAAAGTTAAATACACAGCTAACGTATAAAATGTATTACATTTCCAGGTTCTTACTTGAGCAAAATTAAAGCATATGATCATAAAATGACTTGCATTGTAATATTTCTAGCAGTTTTATTCATAGAAGCCGGTATTTTGTTGCAACGCAAATGAAATGGACACTAACAAGTGAGTGGATGAAACATTTATGGTACATTCATGTGATTAAATACTACTCTGCAATAACATAAACGAATTTTTTTAAATATTACAATAATCAAACATACCAGCAGCAACAAGGCTCATACAGGATTATTCTATTTATAGGAATTTTTTAAAAAAGAAAATCTAATTTATGATGACAGTGATTTCCTTTCGGAAAGAATGAGTATTGACTCCAAACCACTTTTTTTTTTTTTTTTTTGAGATGGAGTCTCACTCTCACCCAGGCTGGAGTGCAGTGGCGCTGTCTCGACTCACTGCAAGCTCCGCCTCCCGGGTTCACGCCATTCTCCGGTCTTAGTCTCCCGAGTAGCTGGGGCTACAGGCGCCCGGCACCACACCCGGCTAATTTTTTTGTATTTTTAGTAGAGACGGATTTCACCATGTCAAGATCGTCTTGATCTTCTGACCTCATGATTCGCCCGCCTCAGCCTCCCAAAGTGTTGGGATTACAGGTGTGAGACACCACTCCCCGCCCTCATATCACTTATTAGAAGAGTGCATAGATAATTCTTTAAACAATAAAAAAAAAGTCTATAATTATTACCAATTACCTTCTAAAAAAGTAACTTTTCTAAAATTTCTTCTCAATATTTTTCTAATAAATAGTAGGTAAATGTATTTCCTTTGTGGAAAAACAATATTCTAGATGTGTTTATTATATTAATATTCTAAGTTACTCTAAGATTTTTAAGGAGATATTATATATTAGTAAAATTGTTAATTATTTAAATTAAATTATTTAAATATAAATTATCTATTTATATTCAGTATGCATTAGCACGTATGATATACGCACATTGTTAAGTAAAAGGGGAAATTTTTATAATACAGTATATAGTGTAGTCACATGCCCCATTGCCACTTTTTACTCAATGACTGACCTTTTATACGACTGTGGTCTCAGAACATTATAATATTGTACTTTTACTGTGCCTTTTCTATGTTTAGACACACAAATACTTACCATTATATTACAATTGCCTACAGTGTCCAATAGAGTAATGTGCTGTATAGGTTTGTAGCCTAGGAGCAACAGGCTATGCCATACGGCCTAGGCATGTAATAGGCTCTACCATCTAGATTTGTGTAAGCACACTCTGTGATATTCTCACAACATGAAATCACCCAATAACGTATTTCTGAGAATATATCCCTGTCATTAAGTGATCCATGACTGTGTCTAGTGTTGTATTACAAAGATGTAGAATTGCCAGCAGTACAACTCTAGATCTTACTGTAACTCTTTTTTTTAATAGCTTTATTAAGGCATAATTGATATGCAATAAACTGAACATATTTAATGCTTACAATTTGATGAGTTTGGGCATATGCACACATTCATGAAACCATTGCCACAATCAAGGTAATACACTATCCATCGCCTCCCAATTTCCTTGTTTCTGTGTGTGTGTGTGTGTGTGTGTGTGTCTGTGTTAAGAATGCTTAACATGAGATCTCTCTTCTTAAGAAAACTTTAAGTGCATAGTACAGTATTGTTTACAATAGGCATTATGCTGTACAGCAGATTTCTAGAATTAATACATCTTACATAAACAAAACTTCATACTAATTGAACAAGAACTCCCCATTTCCTTTTCCTCCAACCCCTGCTAACCACTATTCTCTGCTTCTATGAGTTGGAGGACTTCAGGTACCTTGCATAAGTGGAATCATGCAGTATTTGTTCATTTATGGTTGGTTTATTTCATTCAGCATAATCACCTCTGGTTTCATCTGTGTTGTTTCAGGTGTCAGGATATCCTTATTTTTAAAAGTTGAATAATATGTTAATGTGTGTATATACCACATTTTATTTATCCATTCATCTGTCTATGGACATTTGGTTTCTTTCTATAATGTGGCTATTATGAATAATGCTACACAAAATATTGAAGTACAGATAGCTCATCCAGATCCAGATTTCAATTCTTTGGGTACATACTCAGAAGTAGGACTGCTGGACTGTATTATGGTTCTACTTTTTATTATTTTTGAGAAATCTCCATACTATTTTCCATTAGCAACTGAATAATTTTACATTCTCAAAAGTAGTGTAGAAGGTTATAATTTCTCCACATCCTAATACTTGTTATATTTTTGTGTTTGTTTGTTTTGTTTATAACAGCTATCCTAACTGGTGTAAGGTGAAAACCTCATCAGTTGATTTGTTTCCTGATGAATAGTAATGTTGAGAATTTTTAATGTACCTGTTGAACATTTAAAATGTCTCTTCAAGTCCTTTACTCATTTTTTCAATTGGGTCATTTGTTTTTGTACTATCAAGAGGTAGTATTTCTGTTTTTCTTTTTCTTTTTTTTTTTTTTTTTGTTTTAGCTTGTATTTTAAGTTCAGGGGTACATGACCAGATTTACTACATAGGTCAACTTTTGTCATGGAGGTTTGTTGTACAGAGTATTTCTCACCAGGTATTCAGTCTAGTATCCATTAGTTATTTTTTCCTGATCCCCTCCCTCTTCTACCCTTCACCCTCTAAAAGTTCTGCATGTGTGTTGTTGCCTTTCTGTGTCCATGTGTTCTTATCACTTAGCAACCACTTATAAGTGAGAACATGCAGTGTTTGGTTTTCTGTTCCTGTGTTAGTTTGCTAAGCATTGTGGCCTGCAGTTCCATCCCTGTCCCGGCAAAGGACAGGGATTCTTTTTTATGGCTGCATAGCATTCCATGGTGTATATGTACCACGTTGTCTTTATTCAGGTTATCACTGATGATCATTTAGGTTGATTCCATGTCTTTGCTATTGTGAATAATACTGCAATGAACATATGTGTGCATGTGTCTTTATAATAGAATGCTTTATATTCCTTTGGTTATATATAGAGTAATGGGATTGCTGGGTGGAAAGGTATTTCTATCTTTAGGTAGCACTTTTCAAAATAAGACATAGATGCAGAAGTTCTTTATTGTAACTCTTGAGTCATTCAAAAAGAATTTCCTTTCAGAACATCAGCAATGTCTACTTAATATAAGTAAAGTTACATTAAAACTTTCAGCTAACATCAAAGGACCGAAAGTGCTTCTGTATATTACAGAAGTGAATAATTATACATGTACTCAAATATACAGAGCTCTAGTTCATATATGGAAAAAACTATTTTACCTTCTTTAATACACATTTGGAAAATACATTTTAGAACTGAAAGGACTGTATGTTAACAATTAACTATGTGAATGGAAATATGTGCAAACCTATATTCTTAACTGTGAATTTTTTTAAACCATGTTTTCTATATCCTTTGTAGACATTATTTTATGTAAAGCCCTTTGCCTCCGTCCAAAGTAGATAGCATATGCATCAGAAATGACTTGATTTTATGTCATATTTTTCTTAATATGAAAATTTTAGGTTTAAAATATGAACTACATAATCAAAGATGACTTTTAAATCCATGAAAACATACATTACAATAGAAACAAAATTTTTGCCCTTCCCAGACACTATTAATACGTACCATGAATTCTAATTTTATTTCTAGTTTTCCCCAAAATATATATAGCTCCACATGTCTTGTAACCACTATTATACATGGTTCAGTAACTCAGTTATCGTTGGGCAAATAATTAAGCTTTAGATGATATGAGTGATCCACATAAACTGATGTAAAAACAAAGCAATGTACTGATATCTAACTTTGTGTCATACATATATATATACACATACACACACCATATAATTGATTGATTGCATTGATGTATCACATTAATATTTTCCATTATTTTACCTTAGTTCTGGGAGTCTTACTGTCATGGAAACATTGATTCCCCATTGTAATCACTGCTGGTGTAAAATACAGCTGCCTAACAAATGTACACTGGAATGGGTTCTTTTTAGCATCTGTTAAATCTCAACAGTGTATAACTGTTCTTTTTAGAGTGCATCAATCATGGAAGAGTGAAACAGAATTAAAGAGTTTAGCCCTTTTGGACTCCCTTTGTATCTAATTTAAGCATGTATGACCCATTGCTTTCGTTGTTGTGCTTACAACAGCTGTTTCTTATTATTAAGAAAAGCAGCTTTGCGTGCAGAACATAAAACAATAAACGCTAGCCATGTGGATAGAGTACATTTGCTTCTAAAGGTTATAAATATACACTTAATAAAAAAGTAAGGTGATGCTAACCATATTTCACAGAGAACAAATGGTACCACTTCAGGCAATAAAGTCTAACACCTCCTGATCAAAAGAAAACAAAATAGTAAGTTCAACAATCCCCAACATTACAAAAATTTGTGCAATTAATAAAATAAAATTACTTGGAAGGAGGTTAAAGGATGAAGTAGATTCTTAAGGATTATGGCATAGAGAAAGCATGTTTAGGGTTTTTCCTAGAAAACCACGTAAAGTAACTTCTAGATACCACTGGGAAGTGTAGACATTATAGAAATGTTGTTAAGTGAATACAAGTGCTTATGCTGGAGACCACAAACCTTACTTGTATGTGTGCCAATTTATAAAAAATATTTTGGAAACACTTTTTTTTGTTCAATTTGTAAGTGAAATTCTATTTCCTTAATAATCGTAAGTGTTAATAAATACGTTGATGATTTATTCTATACTTTAAAATTGCCCTGCATGTTGAAAGTTCTTAAAACACAAATCACTGAGGCAACTTTAGAATTTTGTTGGATAGAAAATTTACCAATCAGGTGGAAGTCAAAATAATAAAATAGGTGTTATCAAAGCCATAACACATTTTTAAAATAATGCATGTTTTCAGAATTGTGCTATTTTCTTTAATCTCTTTTCAAACTAAAAGTCAGGACATTTCTAAGTGTTCTTTGCTGACCTTCATTGGTGAAGTGCTTACATAAGAAAGTGTTTCTTTTTACTTTCTAGTAAAAATTCTGGCAGCTACTAGGACTTCAATAAGCCAACAGTCTATTTTATTTTTATTTTTATTTTTTGTACAAATGATAATATTCTACAACATCTCTTATTTGAGTCCTTTTCAAAATTTTTCTTCTCCAAAGTACATCTCCACTCCCTTATTGGAAATGGTTTATCTTTTAACTTTTCCAGTTATACCTTATTTGTCATGCTTTCTATTTAAATTTAGTTGCTATAAACACTCAGTTAAAGAAAGTTGTAAGGCTAATACCTATTGTATGAATGTTTGAGAGCTCTTCAAAAACATGTGCATTTTTGGCCTCAAAATATTTTACAATATACTAGTAGATGAATTTGTTTGTGAATTCTGTGAAACAAGAAGCTATGCGCACCCTTGGGTCCTAATGACCCGGAAGTAAAAATTGAGTCGCATGTTGATAAACAACATTTTTCTTTTTTCGTCCACAATTACAAATAGTAGTTCCTCAGGAAGTCTTCCTTCTCACCTTTTAGAACTCAGGGGGTTATCTAATGGGTACTCTAAGAGGACAGCTTGAAGCTCTCATCTTCCTCTGAGGATCAGGATAACTGTTATCCAGACAGGCACTTGATTTGGAGCCATCCACCTGTCAATCCCTTCTCTAACTTAGGCATAATTGGGCTGAAGCAAGAAGATCATGTCTATTAATAACTTACTCAGTCTTGATACCATTCTTTTCTGTGTTATTCCCAAGATAATGCTATATTCTGATCCCAACATCTCACAGTTTGTCTAAAAACAGTTGCATCAATTTTAACTTATTGCACCTGTCCTTCTCTTCCCAGAATTCAGATATAAGTTCATAGGATTGAGCTAAGGGCAAGTTTTAATGAGAAACAAGAAGCTTTACTCCTTCTTAAGAAAGGAAGCTGACCATTGAGGGAGTTTATTCAGAATTCCTTCCTTCTGTGTACTAAGGCAGTATTTTACTGGGAATGTGCAGTTGGTTTCTTATTTAATGCCAATTTCACTATCCCATCTCTTCCCATAAGATGTTTCTACATTCTTTATACAAACAAAATTTTGATAGTTCACTGTGATCTTCCAGACATGCAATATAGATTCAAGATGTAATCATCTGTTGCACATTAATCCTTGTAATTACTGCAGCACCAACCAAATTCCTAAACTTAATATACAGATAATTAACACTTTGTTTATTAAATAAAATATCTTTAAAGAATAAAGCAATTATTTATTCTGAATTATGAGTCATTAATAATAGTAACTAACATTGAGTCATTATTGTATCTCTTTTATTTGTTTATTTATTTATTTATTTATTTTTAATTTATTTTTTTAGATGAAGTCTCGCTCTATCATCCAGGCTGGAGTACAGTGCCACGATCTTGGCTCATTGAAACCTCTACCTTCTGGGTTCAAGTGATTCTCCTGCCTCAGCCTCCCGAGTATCTGGGATTAGAGTCTCCCACCACCACATCTGCTAATTTTTGTACTTTTAGTAGAGACAGGGTTTCACCATGTTGGTCAGGCTGGTCTTGAACTTCTAACCTTGGGTTATCTGCCTGCCTCGGCCTCCCACAGTGCTGGGATTAGAGGCATGAGCCACAGCGCTCAGCCTATTGTATCTTAAAATTCTGTATCTGATACTCTCAATACGTGCTATACACCGTACTAACGCCCTTGGGGGAATAATGATGAACAGAACATTCTCTAAGTAGAATAGAGATCACAGTCTATGGAAGAAATAAACGCAAAACAAAGGAACAAAACAAAAGTAAATACTGACAGATTTTAAAAATGTATCCGAAGAAATAATAGTTTAATGAGAGAGAATAAAAGAGCTGAGAGCATGAGGTGGTCAGGAAAATATAATTTGTGAACCAAAACTAACGGGAATAAAAACGGTCATGAGAAGAACTAGAGAAAAAGCATCACAGCTGGAGTAAAAAGGCAAGTAGACTTTGATGAAGGTAAGAGCGTGATGTGTTTTTTAATATGACAGAGGGCTGTTGTGAACAGAGCAAAGTAAGAAAGTAGAAGTGGGAAGGGCCAGTTAGGCAGGGTCTCATAGGATCTGCTAAGAGGTTTGAATTTTATTGTAATGGTAGTAGGAAGACAATGTGTGTGTGTGTGTGTGTATGTGTGTGTTTTAAGGAGGCATAGGTTAGTATTTTAATATTTGCATTCTCTAAAGTATATTTGACAATCCATCATTTATGATGTTATGCGTATTTCAAATAATTAGCTTTGCTCATAAATTTTAAAGTACATACACATCGTCCTACTTACATTTGCAAAAGCTTTTGTGACTTGCAATTATACCAATTTCCAAATGATCGTATGCCACTATTCTTTAAGAACATTTCAAACAATAGCTTGTTATGAATGCTCATCAACAAATAGGAAGTTTCAAATAAGAAAATTCCATCATACTTATTTTCAAATTTATTTGTGTGAAGTCCATGGATGTCTTCTATAAAATAGGCCCTGAATTTTTAGTGACATGAAGTCCACAGCTTCCTGAGCAACATTCTTTTATAAGGAAAGCTTTTCTTTTGTTCTTCTCTCACTTTTTAATTGTTATTTTAATTTAGTAAAAGTATGGACTTTTTTTTTTTTTTCTATTTTGAAATCATTATATTACATTTAGATTTCATTTTTGTCATTATTCATTTTGATAATCATATTTGTCTGGTGGAGCTGTTTAATCTGACTCCAATGTCTTTTTGACAGATCCCCACTAGTAGGGCAGCATTTTCTCACTTTCTTGGACAATAAAATGTTCCACTTTCAAATTTTAACTTTCAAATTCCACTGTCCCAGACCTGAAACCAGTCATTTCTACTACAAACACTATTAGTTTTACTAGGTAATAGTAGCTAGTATCTAGATTTGGCTCAAATATTTCTCATTGCTGATAAGCTGTCTGTTTTCATGCCTTTTTATAATGACTTCACTTCAATGCCTTTAATTCCAAATCAAATCATAATTCAATATCACTCTTCCTCTCTTTTTCCCACTCCACATTTTGTAACTCTTCACCAGCATATGAGCAATTGTTCACAAGAATGTTAACGTTTATTTACTTCTTACTGTAATCAACAAATTTAGCTTAATGTTTTGATGTATAAGATAATTAAATGGTTCTAAATTCAAAATCATTGGATAAAATATATTCAGAAAAAGTGTACCCACTTATTTAACACTTTCAATTCAACTCTTATATTTTTATTAGTCTCCAAAGCCCATTGTTTGTGTATAAACAACTACTTTAAAATATAGTTTCATTTTAACTTTTAATAAAAAGCATATCATATAAACTGTCTTACTTTATTTGTTAACTTAATATTATAGCCTGAAAAGCTTTTTATATCAGTTCACAAAGATTTTTCTTAATTCTTTATAGCTGCATAATGTTCGAATGCATAGATGTAACTATTTTTCCAGTCAATAACCTATGTATCCTGCTAGATGATTTTCAGGTTATTTGTAGCAAAATTGCTCCTATAAATAAATTTCTGCATAAGTTTTTATTGTTGTTATTGTCCTTAGTGTAGTTTATTTTTAGAATAAATTTCTAGAAGTAAAATTGCTAGACCAATGACTAAAAGCAAATGTAGTTTCATAAAATTTTTCCAAAATTTCTCCATAAGGATTATACCATTGTTCACTCTCACCAATGACATACGAAAGTTTACTCTTCCAGTCTTGTCAGCAAAATGCGTGGTCAGGCTTTTGAAACTTGACTATCTAAAAGGTGAAAAACACATATTGTAATTTTATTTGACATTTATCTTACTGTAAGTGAGGTTGTTTGCAACTTCACATTTATTTTAGTATCAACCATGGCCATCTATGTTTTTGGCCTATTTTTCTAATACATTTTGGGTCTTCAATCCTCAATTACTTTAATGGTATTTATTTTAATAGAGAGATATAGTTTATATACAATGTTAAGATCTTACTTGTACAGTTTCAAGAAACTCGAGGAATGTATACTTAGTTATTGCCACCACAGTCAAAGTAAAGAACACTGTCAGCATCCCAGAAAGTTTCCTCCTGACTCTTTCTAGTTAAAGGCAATGTCTGCTCCCCAAGGCAAACTATATTTTGACTTTAAATAGCATATGTAATATATGTATTTTTTTTGAATTTTATATAAATAGAATCATACTACATAACTCTTTTGATTGGGTTCAGCATTATACCTGTGAGATTAATCAGTGTTCCTGCATGTGTCAGTAGCTCATTCTTTATATGGCTGAGTGGCATTCCATGAGCAGTTTATCCCTTCTCCTGTTGGTTGTTTCCAAATTTGGAGTATTGTAAATTAAGCTAATATTTAACATTCTTATACAAGTCTTTATTGAACATATGCTTTTATTTCTGCTTGATAAGTATTTAGGAAAACCATATAAGAAATTTATATATGGCATGATGTGGAAAAAGGAAACTCTTATACACTGTTGATAGGAATGTAAGTTAGTAAAACCTCTACGGAAAAGAGTATGGAGATTTCTCAAAGAACTAAAAATAGAACTATTGTTCAATCTAGCAATCTCACTACTGGGAATCTGCCCAAAAGAAAATAAAATGTATTATTAAAAATACGCCTGGATTCATATGTTTATTACAGCACTACTCAAAATAGCAAATATATGGAAACAAGTTAAGCGTCCGTCAATGGATGATTGAATAAATAAATTATAATATATAAAATGGAATAATATACACAATAGAATACAATTCAACCATGAAAAAGAATAAAATCATGTATTTTGCAGCAACAGGGATGGAACAGGAAAAAAATCAGACACAGAAAGACAAACATCTCATGTTCTCACAAATGGAAGCTAAATAATGTGTACACATGGAAGTAGAGTGTAAAATGATAGACAATGGAGATTCAAAACGATGAAGGAGTGGGAAGGGTAGATGACGACAAATTGCTATGAATATAATGTATGTTATTCAGGTGAGGGATACCCTAAAAGCCCTTAGTATACCACTATGCAATCTATGCATGCAACACAATTATACTTTTACTCCATAAATATATCCAAATTTAAAAAGAAATTTGTATGAAATTTTTGAACTGTTTTCCAGTGTTGTTTTGCTGTTTTACATCCCAACAAGCTAGATATGAATATTGTAATTGTCCCATATCTTTAGCAACATTTTGTGTTGTCAGTTGTTTAATTTCGGCCATTCTAATGAATAATTATCATATTTCACTGCGGTTTCATGTTGCATTTCCTTGATGGCTAATGACCTTGACAGCCTTTTTATGGACTAATAGGCCATCTGACTATCTTATTTTATAAAATATATATTCAGATTTTTCACCAGTATTTTATTACATTGTCTTTTGATTATTGATCTGTAGTGGCTATTTTTATATTCAATATGTTAATTTTCTATACATACACGGCAAATACTTTCTCTGTGTCTTGTCTTTTCACTTGTAAAAATTATTTCTTTGATGTGAAGAAATGTTTTACATTGTTAAAATCCAGTATGTCACTTTTATTCCTTTTAATTAGTGTTTTTTTAATTCTGTCTAAAAAAAATTATTTTCTACCACAAGTGATATTGTTTGGAATTTGTCTCCATCAAATCTCATGTTGAAATGAGATTCCAATGTTTGAAGTACAGCCTGGTAGTAAGTGATTAGATCCTGGTGGCAGATCCCTCATGAATGGTTTGGCACTATCCCCTTCATGATAACTGAGTCTTCGCTCAGTTAGTTCACAAGAAATCTGACTGTTTAACAGTCTGGAACCTTTCCTTTCTCCCTCTCTTCCTCCTGTTCTCCTGTAACCTGATGGCTCCCTGTTGCCGTTTTGGTTATACATTCAATTATACATTGATTATACTTATGATTATACATTTCCTGAGGTCTCACTAGAAGCAGATACCAGCAGCATGTTTCCTTTAAAGCCTACAGAACCGTGAGCCAATTAAACCTCTCTTCTTTGTAAATTTCCCAGCCTCATGTATTTATTTATAGTAATGCAAAACACCCTAATATAACTAGGATACCAAAATATTTATCTAATATTATCTTGTAAGTCTTTATAATTTTAGCTTTTTAAATTAAGTCTAGGATCAATCTTTTTTCTCTATTTGTATAGTTACCAGAAAACAATTTTTTCAAGAGATTTCTTTCCCTCAGTTGAACTTCTTTGGAGCCTTTGAAGAAAATAATGTGACCATATATGTATGAGTCTTCCGGACTCTATTCTGTTCCATCACTTTACCTGTCTATCTTTATACCAATATTATGCTTTCTTGATTTTTATAGATTTTTACTGTTTTAAAATCAGAAAATGCGTATTTACCAACTCTTCTATTTAAATAATATTTAGACTATTTCAACACTTTTCATTTCCAAATAAATTTTAGAATCAGTCCATCAATTTCTGCAAGAAAAAAAGTGTACAGTAATTTTGATTTGACAGCATAAGTTTACATAACAACGAGTCTTCCAATTCATGACTGCAGTATCTTTCCTCATTAATATACATCTTCTTTAATGTAATTATTGTAGTGTTTGATGTAGAGGATTTAAATATGACACATCAAATTCATTCCTAAGAATTATGCATTTAATAATACATTTAACATTTTTTAAAATTTGTCTTTCAATTGTTTATTGTTCATATAGAAATGCAATTAGCATATTGACCTTGTGTCATACAACCCTGCTCAATCTATGTATTAGTTTTAGTCCACATGTGTACATTGCATAAATATTCCCATTTATCCAATTAGTTCTGCAAGAGTGTCCTTGAGCAAAAAACACCTACATGATCATATTCTACTCATGGAATCTCCTCAAACCCTATTATGACATATTTGATTGTTCCATAAAGTTATTTCTGCTTATAGGTCTTCTTTTTATTTAACTGCACTAACTACAATCTCCAGTTTAATACTGAATAGTAAGAGAGCTTGGTCAAACCCTTCTGTTACTTGTGATGCTTTTAATATTTAACCATAAAGTATACTGTTACTGTGTGTATCTCATATCTGTCTTTTAAATTTTGTGGTTTGTTTGTTCCTAATTATGTAAGACTTTAATATGAATGTGTGTTAAATTCTATTAAATTATTAATGTAAATTTATTTGTCACATTACAATGTCTTCTCTGCTTTACTACTAATAGTGGTCTGGAGTTCAGAATAATAATATAATTCATCAGAAATAGTAGGTTTCACACACACCAAGTATACTTACTTTTAAGAAAAAAATACAAGATATAGCACAGTATGTTTAGTGACATACGATGATTTAATTAAAATTTTATTGCATTATTAAGTCAAATTTTTAAGGGGATATTCATGCCAGATACAAGATAAATTATAATATAATTATAGAATATATCCTAGACCAGTTACGTAAATTTCATTGTCAAGATTGTTTATTGTATGTTAAGTAACAGGTTTTGAGATTAAGCAGCTGCATCAGAAAATGATTTATTGTCACATATCCCTGAGGTGGTTATGTGACTGTTAGTTATATATGCCTGATTAGTTAAATAAAAAAGGTGAAGGGACAGAATTATTTGGATTCCTTAAGCTATATACATAAACTCACTTCATCTCTCATAACCTTGAATATCCCATGTATGACCAGTGGGACATGAACAGCTGTGCTGGGAATCGTGATACCTTTGCTCTCCTATTGCAAGTTTCACTATTTCCTTTTAAAGCTAAGTAAGCTTAGCACTGCCTGATTCCTATCCTGTTTTCAGAGTCTGATCATCAACTTGAACTTAGGACACTGCTGGTAGAATTAACTAAATTGACAAAGATTACATTTTGATATTTATTATTGTTACATTACCCTTATCATCCTGAAATAAATTCTACATGATCATGATATATTTTATTAATATATTATTACTCCATTTTAATATTTTGTTACTTTTGCAAACATTCATTTCTTCATGCAAATGTTAATTATTCTTGCAAACATTCGCATTTCTGATCATGATGAACTGGCCAATAGATTTATTTGTTTGCTGGTTTATCAGTTTTCTCACTGACACTCTTTTTTTAAAATATAAATTTAAACCAAGACTGTAAGTTTTGTAAACTGGATAAGTCTCCATTTCCCCACCTTCAAAATGTTTTATGAAGATGAGAATGATCTCTATCTTGAATGACTGCTAATTTTTTTTCTAAAACTGCCTTGGCATTATCTTTCTCTTTATAGGTAGAAAATGCACTACCTTTACATATCTCCTACAGTTATTGGTCTCTTGATGGCCTATGCTTGCTTCTGAGCCAGTTTTAGAAAAGTGCATTTTTTTTTCTCAGAAGAGTGACTATTTTGTCTATGTTGTCAAATGTATTGCTATTAAGTTGAACGCAATATTGACTTGTTATTTTTATCTCTCTTCCTTAAAGCTTCAGTTATACACTCTTTTGTCCCCAGGCTTACTAGTGTATGCTTTCTCCTTTCTTTTGTAATCACAATTGCAACAAATTTGTTGATTAACTTGAGTTTGTAAAGAATATGAATTTTTATTAATAATTTACACAATTCTTTTTCTAGTTAATTGATTTGGGTTTCTCTATAACAAATTACTTTCTGGTAATGTCTTTTGGTCATTCTTAGTTAAAATAAAACAATCCAAACATTTTTTATGAGCATTCTTTTGCCTTTGTGCCAGTGGTTTGATATGTTTAGTTCTTGTCTCTTAAAATGTTGCTTGCCTTTAAATATTTGGTTATTCTTGATTCCATTCTTACTGTTGTATTGCTCATTTTCTGTATGTTAACTGAATCCTATATATATTTACCACAGCTATTTTGTGTGTATAGAGGAATATGATGCTGTCAGATTTTACTTCAGGGAGGATGAATTCATTGATTGAATTAGAAGGGGAAGTTCAACTGCTGCCGGACTGAGCCGGTGTCACATCCTCTGGGACAGGAATCTCCTACCTGCTTATCACCAGCCAACTTTGCCATTGCTCTTTCTCTCTAGTGCATTATCCCCCACTATTTATTGTTTTCGACTACTGTTTCTCTCTTAGGAGCGCTTGAATAAAGGGTCTAATTCTTAAAGTTCACTTTACAATTCTAAATTGTTGGCTGGGCACAGTGGCTCACGCCTGTATTACCAGCACTTTGAGAGGCCAGGTAAGTGGATAACTTGAGGCCAGGAGTTTGAGACTAGCTTGGCCAATATAGTGAAACTCCATCTCTACTAAAAAGACAAAAATTAGCCAGGTGTGGTGACACACACCTGTAATCCCAGGTACTCAGGAGGTTGAGGCATGACAATCACTTAAACCCAGGAGGCAGAGGTCGCAGTCTGCCGAGATCACACCACTGCATTTCAGCCTGGGTGACAGAGCAAGACTCTGTCTCAAAATATGTATGTGTGTGTGTGTATATATACATATATATACACACACTGTAAGTTTATATATATATACACACACACATATATAGTAGATAGCTCAATCAATAAATGTATGCATGTATGTGTATGTGTGCATATATATGTACATGTGTTTATGTCTATGTATATGTATGTCCTATGCATTTTATGAATTCAGAGTGGATGAGGGAATATATGTTTAGAGCCTCACTTGAATCAATATTTTACTTATCTTCCGATTACACTTTTAAATCAGATTTTAAAATGGCTGTGTTACAGAGTTTAGTAAGTGTTGCAGATTGACAGCTCAGTATATGCAACATATTTAGTTTCTTTCCTATATTCTAAATCAGTTGAGAGAAAGATACATGAGTAGAGATCAAATACCAAAATATAGAACTTGTGGATTATGTACACTAGATGTCCAAACACTATGACTGTATTCTTGAATTAAACAGTAGTATGCAATCACCCAAATCCAGGCAGTACCAAAAAAACCACTTTCCTCTCAGAAAGAGGATACTGGGGGAAGTAAAATAGTTAATATGCTCTCTGAAGGCACGTATGCATAAAGAGAGGGGAAAGGGAAGAATTTGCAGAACACATTACTAATTTCTGTTCACCATTTACCATTCAGATAATTCACTCCTAATTTGGGGCTGGGTGGGTGAATAAGCAGAAAAAGGGGGCAAGATAGCTTTACTTTTGGGTCTTCTTCCATCTGGAAATGGAAGTTGAGAAAAAATGTTTTCTGTATTCTTTCATTGAATTACAGATTTTAAGTAGATTCGAGTTTTAAAAAGCTCGTAAAATGTCTAATCTATTGGTTAGCAATTCACAGCAGAATTACAAATATTCTAAAATTACAAGTTCTTCTGGACAGCATATGGAATTACAAGTTCTTCTCATTAAAACATGGAATATTCTCCAGGACAGACCATTCATTAAGTCACAAAGCAAGATTTAACATGCGAAAAAACATAAAAATCATATCAAGTGTTTTCTTAGACTACAATGGAAGAAAACTAGAAACAAATAATAGCAGGAACTTTTGAAACCATACGAATAAGTGGGAATCAAACAACATGCTCCTGAATAATAATTGAGTCAATGAAGAAATTAAGAAAAATATTTTAAAATTTACAGAAACAAATGAAAATTGAAACACAGCATGCCAAAACCTATCAGAGACAACAAAAGCAGGGTTTTTAAAAAAGTGTAAAACCAAAAAAGTTTCCAAGCAGCAAATCAATGCTGAGCAAAAAGAACAAAGCTGGAGGCATCATACTTCCTAATTTCAAAATATACCTTAAAGCAATAGTAAGCAAAATAGCTTGGTATTGGCATAAAACAGATGCATAGAGCAATGGAGCCCAGAAATAAATTCATGTATTTACAGCCAACAGATTTTAACAGTTGTGTCCGGAACATACACTGGAGAAATATCACACTCTTCAATAAATTATGCTGGGAAAGCTAGATATCATATGCAGAAGAAAGAAACGAGACCACTACTTATCGTCATTTACAAAAATTAATTCAAAATTTATTAAAGATGTACATTTAAGACCCCAAGCTATAAAACTACCACAAGAAAACAAACAAACAAACAAAAAAACATTTCAGAATGTTGGTCTAGGCAATCAATGCACCGGATATATTTTAAATCACGGTGGTTAAGTACTTCCTTCACATTGAAAAACACTTGTTTTTTGGTTTCCAGGACCGCCAAAATTGGTTTCTCAGAACTTTCTTTCTAAGTTTGTTATTTATTCTATATCTGCTTATTTAAGAGTCTAATTAATTCTTATACTTAATAATTAATTCATTCAAATAATATTTGTTGAATTTGTATAATGTGCCTGAGAGGATCTAAGATATTGTTGAGAATAATGCAGGGCATTTTTCAACTGATCATTAGAAGGCAGTCATCACTGATGTAACAGAATAGTAATCCCAGTGTGATGGTTAATATTGAGTGTCAACTTGATTGGATTGAAGGATACAGGGTATTGTTATTGGGTGTGTGTGTGAGGGTGCTGGCAAAGGAGATTAGCATTTGAGTTAGTGTACTGGGAGAAGCAGAACCCACCTCAGTCTGGGTAGGCATCATCTAATCAGCTGCCAGTGTGACTAGAATAAAGCAGGCAAGAAGAAGTTGGAAAGATGAGACTTGCTGAGTCTTCCAGCCTTCATCTATCTCCCATGCTGGATGCTTCCTGCCCTTGAACATCAGACTCCAAGTTCTTCATCTTTTGGACTCTTGGACTTACACCAGTGATTTGCTAGGGGCTTTCAGGCCTTTGGCCACAGACTGAAGGTTGCACTGTCAGCTTCTCTACTTCTGAGGTTTTAGGACTCAGACTGGCTTCCTTGCTCCTCAGCTTGCAGATGGCCTATTGTGGGCCTTCACCTTGTGATCTTGTTAGTCAGTACTCCTTAATAAACTCCGCTTCATATATACATCTACGCTATTAGTCCTATCTTGCTAGAAAACCCTGACTAACACACCCAGCAAATATTCAGTGTGAATTCATTTAGTGTGTTCAGCATTGCAAATAAGGCCAGTGGGAAGTACTCAATGGGGTAGAACAATATATGGAGATGAGCTAAAGAGACTGGCATATGTTATACAATACAGGGCTTTAGACTGTGCCATGAAATTTTCTCTTTCTTTTAATATCGCTGGGAAGAAATTGGAAATGTTATGCAATGCATATTTTTTTTTAATTTTTAGAAAAATGTACTGAACACCTGCTCTGTGCTAGTTCATATCTTTTAGTGCTGGGATGCAATGGAGAATAAAACAGATTTTCTACTTGTCTTTTATAATACATTCTCAGAAAAAAAATAGGCATTAATAAATAAATAACCAAGTAATTTTGAAATAAAATATTAGGTAATAATAAATCTCATGCAAAGAAATGACAAATGATTATAAGCAAATAAATGACTTTTTAGAACAGTGATCTTGGATAAGTCCACCATAGCTGAGAGTGTAGCAAGAAAAGAGAAGAGATGAGAACAGAAGAAAGGAAACCTCAACAAGATCCTCTCAATTGAGAGGAAAGAAGAAAGCCCAATTTGAATAGTTTGAGAACAGTATAAAGTGGTGAAAAGTGTAGGTCTAAGTTTATGGATAACACTTGTGCAAACTTTTCCTGGGAATGGAAAAAATATGTGGTAGCTTGAGTTGGATAGGCATGTGGAATCCAAGGCATTTTTCATATGGTTCTATTATGTACTTTGTTCACTGATGAAAGATGTTCTTAATGGTGGAAAATATAGTGACATGGCAAAGCACAGAAATAATTTTAGAGGCCAAATTCTAAATTAGGGTTGAGAGAGTGTGTGCCAAGGTAGAAACTGGGGAACTAGCAATCAACAGGAAGAAGGTAACTTCACTGTAACAGAAGAGACACCTCCAATTAAGTAAGAATAGCTTCGCAAAATTAAGAGTTACAAAGTGTACGCACCTGATTTCCTTCCATCTCATTCTATTTCCTACCTCAATTAGTTGCTAGAATTAACTAGTTGTCTAAAATAGAAAAACAAATGACAATCTTGAAATCCCTTTCCCTCATCACTAAAACCTAACAAAACCCCTCTGTATTTTCCCTAAAACCCCCACATTCAGTGAGCCATACTGGTGAGGAGGGGGTGCATTTTTAACAGTCTGAGTATCAGCACTTGGGGATGCTTCCTTGTGACAGTGGCTGCTCTTTACGCCTGCAGTTTTTATTTTCATTAGTGTTCTCTTTACTTCTTACTGGTCAATTGCTCATTACTCCAGTTCCCTCTTTTAGTTAATAATTCTTTAAAATAAAATTTCCTTTTCAAACTTCTATGTAAATTCTCTCTCCCAGTTTTAATCTGACTTATAACTCCATAAACATGAAATTCTAAACCAGAGGTACTAAAAACATATTCATTTTCCTTTCCACTAGATGTAGTATTTATTCTATATTGATTAACATTCTATATTTTCATTGAACTGAGAACTTCTGATTCGTATTAGTGGATTGCTTAGTGATCAGAACTTTTGAAATGATAATACTTATTACCTATGTGGATCTAAGTTTTGCCAGGCAGTATACTTAGTGATTAGAAAAATCATTCACTTAATAAATATTGAATGCACACTTGTCATATTATTGTATTATTTTAGGTTATAGGAATAGAGAAGTGAATTAAACAGATAAAGTCTCTAATTTCAATAATTACCTGTGAGTTAAAAACATAGAGCCATAAGTTCTACTACTGGCATTTCGGGTGTCGCAGCAATTTTTCGGATGTGTATAGGCTATGAGTTCTTAGGATCATAAACACTCATGTGCAAAATTCATACATTTCTATAGACTGTATTATTTAACATGTCATATTATCTACACCTACTAAACCTAAACCAAGTTTATACATACTACTAGCAGAAATAAAAAACTGACAAATACGGAATTATATGTTACAGTTTCACTGGGATTTTTTTAAAACCATACAGTAAAGAACACAAAAAAGAGGTTTGGCTTCTTTTCTTTAAGAAGAGAAAGATTACGGTATCTACAGTGGTGTTTTCTGTCACACAGTCACATTCAAAATGTGTATTATACTATGACGCAAGTTTGTAAGTTTCACCCATGGCAGATGAGAAATCCTTATGGGCTATATTGCCTACAGCTACTTGTATCCCATTCTGTTTCTTTTTGAAAATTTTTATAAAAGAATGATTATTTCTGCTCAGAAGTAATGATCAACCTAAATACATTTTCATAAAAGTTCTCTATTTTTGTGGAAGATATTAAGACCTGGATCTTTATACCACTATATTTAAAGATAATTGCTTGTGATTAATCTGCCTGATAGGATTGAAGAGATAAGTTATATGATTAAAATATGTATAATTAAAAATATATAAATTATAATCAAAGAACATGCACATTTTTGCACTTTAGGTTCATAATGATTTATTGTTATTTTATATTATTTTTTTAAATGTGAATGAATATTAGCATTCAGTTTTGCAGTCGCAAACGTGACAATTTAAGAGAAATGTATGGTCAATCAAGCTCAAAGATCAGCTTCCAGTCCTTTATACCAAGTTTCTCATTCTTAAATTTTTTGTTGAAATCAACCTTTTCTCTTAGTATGAAATTTTGCATCTTACTCTTAGAGGCCATTTTCTTATATCATTTAGAAGATGCTAAACCATTGTCTAACAATTTTTTCCCTGTAATAAAGTATTGCCAAAATTTTCAAACAAAACAATCCAACAGCCATTATTTGTTGCTCTTTTTAAATCAGATAACATAATTTTATCAACATCTAAGCAAAGAAATAGTATCTACTACTATGTATTTATATTATAAAGCACATTTTCCCTTCACATCTTATTTTGTTAGTCACATTTGAATTTTTGGTAGCATCATTCTCTAAGACACCCAGGATTGAATCATTTCATCTACAATTTCTCTCTTTTTCTTATTTTCCACATGTGCTAAGTTTTATATTCCACTTTAGTCACATACTTTCCATCACCACACCGTCATTACATATCCTTACATAATTTGTGCACACTCATTCTGTCCTGGATACCCAGCGCTTTTGGAGCTGGGGATGCGTGATGAACCTACAGCCTAGTAAAGCAGTCTCTTGAGTCTCTGGATATTTTTCTGCTTATTTTCTATGTTTTATCATAAGTCTGTTAAATTTCCTTTACTTATTATTACTAGTTTTTATCCAGGAGAAACCTCATCTGTTCATCTGCCAAATAGAAGAGTTAATTAAGCTTTTTTTGCTTGCTAGCTTGATTTTGGATAATTCATTGTGCACTTAGGTGGTGATGAAGTCCCTCTCAGAACTACTTGTGAAAAGCAATGTAATATGCAACTTCTCAGTTCAACTGGCAGAGTATCTGTTGCACCAAATATGATTATTCTCCTGTCCCCATTGCCTGGGTCTCAAGCACTGAAAGGTAGCAAATGAAAGTTCATACAACCTTGACCACACGTTGTCTAGACTTCTCAGCCTCTTACTTGTCTAAAGAACTTTACTGTTAAATTTTACAACTTTCAGGAAGCAATATGGTATCACTAAACACTTGATATTTCCTGCCACATTAATTGGTAGAAGTTGCAGTTTTTGAAAAGATGTCAGGTAATGTTGGAGAGGCAAGATTAGGAAACAGTCACCTAGAACAGATGTTTGCTTTAAAAAGGTAGCAACAGGAGAGAGAAGAAAGATGATTCCCAAGTTTTCTGTTTGGCACAAAATCTGATTTTTCTATCAAGAGCAGAGAGTGGAAAACAAACAAACAAACAAACAGCAACAAAAGCCACTCATGGCACCAAGTCTCATGAGGTGGTGAGACAGTCTGCTATTCATGGTGTTTATAACTGTAATTTATATTAATTGATATTTAATACAATTTCTATTCGTTTCTATTGGTCTTAGATATTGCACTTTAAATAAATTTCATGTGTTCATGTTCTGGGAATATTTTGGACAAAAGTAGAAAGAAACTGACCCCATTTTAACCCAGGAAGTTACCCTCTTCCTTTTTTTCTTTTTTTTAACAGTGTAAATATTGAATAGGTTTATGCTTTTTTCCTTTGAAGATTCCATTCTTTAGTTAATGTATTCATAGTGCCATTTGTTTTTTCCCCTTTTACTTTTGAACACCAAGAAAGGAACATGTTTTAAAACTTTAGTTTAATAAAGAGAAAAAGAAAAATAGAAAGAGAGAGAAAGCAAATGAACTTACCCATGAACATGTACAGAACACAGCTGTGTTTGCTTTCTTTTGTATCTTGAAACACCAACTTGATATTACCTTTCTCTTTGTTTCTTTTACAAGAATGTTTCCATAGATTGCCAATAAGACATTTTTGGACCACTTTTAAAGCATAAGGGAAAAATATACTCATATTGTCAAACCACTTTATTTTCTCTTTATCCTGTAGTTCAATTTGTGATCATATGCATTACAGTAGGAATGTATACTTCAAATAAAATATGATTTGTGTTCTTATGTAAATATGATCACAATGGATCTATAACATGGAAAGCACTAATTGTTTCATAACACTAAGTTTAAAAGCCTAGAGATAATTGTTGATAATGTCAACATCATTTTAATATATTGTTAGGAATATATTGCTTTAGCATAATGCATTGTATCTATATTTTAAGGCAACTTTATTAAAAATAAAAATAGATATATCTCTTTGTTAAAGTTCTACCACAGACGTAAAATGAATTTAAAAAAACAAAACAAACAAACAAAAAAAGACACATCTCAAGATGGCTTGGTAGAATAATGGGATGAAATGAGGTGTGTGATAAGCACAGCATGTCTTTGGGGAAGGAGTGAAAAGGCCACATCTCTAACACAGCTTGTGTTTGGGAATTAACAAAACAAAAGTTCCAAATAGGCCATGATTCAGCAAAACAGGAAATCCTTTATCTTAAAAAATTACAGAATATTATCACTTTTCATATTTCCTAAAGTTTTCTATGTTACTTGTAAATGTAATATGTAACCAATTAGATTATTCCTGGCCTAAATATGTGGTGACAAAAACCACCTAAGAATTAAATAACCATTTTAATGAATTAATTTTCATGTAGTTGACTACACTTTAATCCTAATTATTTATTTTATTTTTGAAGCTGTGTTAAATTATGTTATTTGCATTCTTTTTTACATTTCAAGTTCCAATTGTTTATTGTTGATGTATTAAAAAAACAATTAACTTTTGCATATTAACCTTGTATTCTACAACCTTACTATACTCACTTATTTCATGTTTTTGTCAATTCTTTGAGATTTTCTGCATAGACAATTATGCCTTGTGCTACTAAAGACAGTTTTATGTTCTCCTTTACAATCAGTCTACCTTTTATTTTAATTTCTTGTCTTACTGTACTTGCTAAGACTTCCGACACATTAAATAGCTTCAATGAGAAAGGACATCTTTGCCTTGTTCTCAATCACAAAGAGAAAGTGTCTAATGTCTCATTAGTAAGTCTGAAGTTACATGTCAAGTTTTTCAGTAGATGTTTCTTTTCAAGTTAAGAAAGTTTATGTGTTAAGTTTGCTGAGAGTTTTATCATGTATGTGTGCTGCGTACTGTTGAATTTTTTCTGAGTCATGATGATACATGATTTTTATTTTTTAGCCCCTTGATGTATTATATCAAACAGATTCATATTTGGATATTGAACCAACAATCCTTTCTTACCTAAGCAAGGTCTGAATGTATAACTTTTGTTAAAACATTGTTATATTTGATTTGCTAATATTTTGTTGAGGACTTTTGCATCTATGTTCATGAGCGATATCAGAATTTCTTTCTTGTAATGACTTTATTTTGTTTAAGGATAATTCTGAACTCATTGAATAAATTAACAATTATCACTGTTTCTATTTTCTGAAATAATTTGTGGAGAATTGATACTATTTATTCATTAAATGTTTGATAGAATTTACTATAAAAACCTATATATATAGGCCCACGCATAATATCTATTTTTCCTTGAATGAGTTTGGTACTATGTGTATTTCAAAGAGTTTGTCCATTTAATCTGTTATCAAATTCATAGGTATAGACTTGTTTATATTGAATATTCTCTTAATATCCATATATTTAGTAGTGATTACCTGCCCCCTTTCATTGTTTATATTGGTAATTTGCATCTTTTCTCTTTTTTTCTTTGTTAGCTTGTTTAGAGATTTGTAAGTTTTATTGATCTTTCTAAAAAAACAGCTTTTATTTTTATTTTCTATATTGTTTTTCTGTTTTCACTTTCACAGATATTTATTCAAATATTTATTAGGTTTTTTGTTCTGATTGCTTTAGCCTTACATTACTCTTCTTCCAACCTATATTTCTAAGTGTTCTTGACTTAACTTGAAAAAACACTATATGACTTTACACATAGTGTAAATATTTTATGAAAAATTATTTCCTGTCCCTCCCATCTCTTACGATATTCCTGCCATTCATATCCCTTATCCATATCCTATGATATCCTAATACATTGTTCTGTGTTTACCTTAATATTGCCCAGTTACATCACTACCGTTTATTTAAACAGTTATTCCTTTATACCAATTAAGATTTAAAAAATAAATGATTTTATTTTACTTCCATTTATTATATCTCTTTTCTTTTTGTTGTCTTGAACTTCTGTCTGGTGTTGTCTTCTGCCTAAGAACTTCTTTGAACAGTTTCTGCAAGGAAGGCCTCACAGTGATGAATTCCCGTGGTTTGTCTTTCACAGAATATCTGTTTCTCTCTTATTTTTGAAGGATAATTTCTCTTCATATAGGATTTTAGGTTACTGACTGTTATTGTTCTTTGAATACTTAAATTTCTCACTCTATTGTCTTGATGTCCAAGCTCTTTAATATGATGGCCATTGTAGTTATTTTTCTTGCACTTGTACAGGTAAGGTGCTTATGCTTCTGTGACTGTTTTCATGTTTTTTTTCTTTATCCTTAGGTTTTCTACATTTTAAACATGATATACTTAGGTGTACTTTTTTGGACTTTTTTTTTTTTAAATTTATGTAATACTTATCCAGCATGATGTTTTCTGAGCTTTTTATAACTGGTTTGGTGTCTGCAGTTAATCTGGAGACTTCTCAGACATTAATATTTCAAGTGTTTCTACTTTCTTCTCTCTCTCTTTCTGGTATTCCAATTATGTGTATTTTGAAACTTGGAAATTATCCTACATTTAGAACATTCTATTATCTTTTATTAAATTTCTTTTCTCTTTGCATTTTATTTGGAAAGTTGCTGTTGACCTAATTTCAATATCACTAGCTCGTTGTTCCATTGTGTCCTATTTATTGTTGAGCATAACACAAAGATTCTTCATTCCTCTTACAGTATTTTTGATTTCTAGATTTCCCTTTCAAATTGTTTTGAGAATTATTTTTCTACTGATAATACATATCTGTTTTATGTTGTCTATTTTTCCTTCATAGCCCTTCACATATTAGTCATAGTTATTTTATATTTCCTGTCTTATAATTCCAGCATTTGTCTCATGTATGAGTCTGGTTGTGATGTTTGCATTGTGTATTCAGACTGCATTTTTTCTTGCCTTTGACATCCCTTGCAATGTTTTTTTTTTTTTTTTTTTTCCTGATATGATGTAGTTGATAATGGGAACTGAGATAAAAACGGCTTTAGTGTGAGGTTTTGTGTTTATCTGGCTAGGAGTTGGGCTAGGTTTAATGCTTGCTGTAGCTATAAGTTCCAGAATCATCAAATGCCTATGGTTTCCTTTTTTATATCCTCTCTTTATTTTGGACTTCCCTAGCTACTTTTCCTTTGACAGAATCTGTGTCTTACAGCACTATCATGTATAATCCACTGTTTTATTGTAGCTCTGTTGGTGTAGTGTAAGATGTAGAAAAGAAGCATTCTACAATCTCATGATTACATCTCAAACATTTTGTAGGCTTGTATCTCTAGACTGGGATCTTCACAGGAGCTTCTTCATTGATATATCTTGTTTTCTCCTTACGTGAGACAAAAAAGCTGCGGGTTAAGGGAAATTGTTGTTAGAGAGGGAGGAATTCCTTCTCCTAATGGGATAAAATTCTAGTAAATTCTCTTCACCTAGGAAGTTGTCCTTTGTTCGAAATAATACTCTGGATGTATTTCACAACAAATACTGTTACTCTCTCTTTGCTAGAGTTAAGAGGAGATCTTCCTGAGATGCAGAAGAACTAAGATCCACAAAAGCTTATTCCGTTTTAAAACTGCAGACCCCAAGAGTTTCTCACTCTTGAGTTTGGCCACACTCATCTTAGATAATTAACCAGAATCAGCATTTATATTCTATGCAGGGCTCAAGAAAAGTTGGTGTTCAGTTTGTTCACCTTTTTCTTATAAAGATGAGAGTAAGGATTTCTCCTTTCTTCACTTTGTGTCAGAACTGAAATCAGATATGCACTAATGTTATTTTAAGGAAAAAAAATAACCAATTTCAAATAATATACACTGATTTAACATGCACTTCTTTATCTAGCCCCACTCAATTTTCGATCAATCTATTACACACTCAAGTGTATTAGTCTATTCTCGCATTGCTATAAAGAAAGACCTGAGGCTGGGTGACTTATAAAGAAAATAGGTTTAATGGGTTCATGGTTTTGCAGGCAATACAGGAAGCATGATGCTGGCATCTGCTCAGCTTTTGGGGAGGCCTCAGAAAACTTACAATTATGGCAAAAGGCAAAACAGGTGTGAGGTGTCTCACATGGCAGGGGTAGGAGCCAGAGAGAGGATAGAGGAGGAACTATGTACTTTTAAAAAACCAGATCTCACTGATGTGAAGACAGTACCAAGGGGTCAGGGGTATGTTGCTAAGTCATTCATGGAAAATCCAGCCCCGTGATCTAATCACCTCCCACTAGGCCCCTCCTCCAACATTGGGAATTGCAAGTTGACATGAGATTTGGGCAGGGACACACCTCCAAACCATATCATCAAATATCTTGTGAGAGTTTGTTGTGTTATTTTGTTTTGTTCTAGTTAAATAACTGGATGAATTTTATGTTTCTGTGAAGGCATCTCTGAAGAGATGACACATAGGTCACATAAACTGTAGGAGCTATAGGATGATATTCTGTGGAATTAGAAGTCCAGAATAGAAATGACACAAGTCTACCCCCATCCCCCAACATTGCAAAATTCTAGAGAATACTCAGATCTCTGAATTAATATAATGGAAGTTTGAGTTGATTTTATCTGGGTCTCAAGAAATACCCAGTTAATTCAGTTGACATAAGACATAAGGTATTATTCATTTATTCTGGTTCTGCTACTCCAAAATATATTATGAATTTTTACAAGAATAAATTGAACCTACAGCTTTGGAGATTTAAAGAAAATAATTTGTTATCATCAGGTATCAAAGATTTTATAATTTTGAGAAGGAGTACCTTGGAAACAAATATGAACCAATCAGCAATATAATTTTGAGCTTTAAAGTTAGTTTCCTTTCAAAGAAACGTTTTATTAAAGTAAAATATTTATCTGGAAAGGTACTCAAATTGTAAGTATACAGATTGACAGATTTTATTAGTGAATATACCTTTGTAATTAGCACTGAATAATTTTCACCACTTATGCACCCATGTGTAAATAAAAACTAGGTCAGAAAACATGCTGTTACTAACACCCCAGAAACCCCCTTCACACCATCTCTCACCCACAGCAGTCATAGGGTATATTATAGGATGCCAGTGGAAAGGTTTAATTTACCTTTAAGAGCAACCACTGGAGAAACCACCGTAATTGTTATTTATGTTTGGAAATGTAGAACAAATCAATTTTTTAGAGTGAACTTTTCTTGGTCGCAGTATGCAAAGATATGCTGTAGTAAAAACAAACAAAACTCATCAATCTCAGTGGCTCAAAAAATGAAACTTTTGATTTTCATAACACGTATACTACAAGCCTGGTGACTCTCCAAGTAAACTATTTTCTATGTTGTTACTCATTGGTCCAGACTATGCCAATCCTATCACTGCATCTCAGTAAATGCTAAAGTGGTTGTTCTGGCTAAGGAAGAGATCACTTGAGACTATCACATTGGTTCCATTTCTTCCCATGACACATTAGCCATAACCAGTCATATGACCCTTCTTAAGTAAAGGAAAGATAAACTGTGATGTACCTGTGTGTCCACAAGGAAAGAAAAGCTAAGAGTGAGTAGAAGCAGTGAATATACCTTTGTAATTAACTGAGATGTTTTAGTTTTTCTCTCCAACATGCCAAATTACTATTTTTAGCAACAAAAATATTTTCCCTTGTTTATAGTAGTCAGGGTTGAGATGAGTATATTTGCTTTTGAGAATTATTTGTTTTTCTAAATCTTCATTTAGGTTGCTTTACATCATACCTTATTAGTTCTCATCGTAGCTTTGTTTCTCTGTTATCTGTCAAGGAATGGCTTGCAGATAAACTGGACATGTAGATTTAGACTTCATCATGACCTTAAGGAGTATATATGAAAAATAACTGTACTAAACTGTTTGACTTACTTTAAATAGCTTAGATGCTGGATGGTTGTGCTCTGGTTTGGGGGAGAAGAGATCTAAGGGAACCAGCACATTTGAAGACATGGGTGTTATGATTTGCCATAAACACAAAGAATAAGCTTATTGTAAATCTCCTTGTTAAAAGGTCAGTATTCTGACAGAGGGTGACGTTCATCTTGGATTGGAGAAAATATCTTCTTACTAGGCTAGGCCTGAATTGGTGGGGTGGTTTTTTTGCGGGGGTTGGGCATTCAGATTCCTAAAGTATTCATATTGGGATGTCTTAAGACTCTTTTCTTCCTTAAACTTGAAAAGGATGCAACTGAAAATTGGCTCATCTACATCAGAATCACTGCAAAGGAGGAGGCCTAGAGAAACTAACACCCCAATAAAGACTAGCCAAAGTTGATCTATATTAAAAACAACGACAACAACACTTTTTTGATCCCTTGACTAGGTATACACACATACAACACACACACGCACACACACTCACATGGAGTCACAAGCTTCAAAAATTTGTATCTATCTTTGAAAAATCTATAATTTTATAACAGATTTAAAATTTTGTCACATTAACTGTAAAGACCGGTTACATTACTCAGTGTATTAAACCTTCACTATTCTACATGCAATGTCAAAATATAAAATGATGTGGGGAAATTGGCTAGGTCTATAATTTCCAAAAATATGAGTTTTGGATTGGGTCTCTCATTAATCAGATGCAATGTCTCAAAAATGGCATTGAACCTGTCTGGATACATGTTGTCATTTCCTCATTGATTTCTTTACTGATTCCCAGACTCAGTGGATCAGAATCACTTATGAAAATGTCATTTTAAATAATACACAAATTTCCAGGTCCCTCTTTGTAATTCTGTTTTAAAGAGATCATATGTAGAGAGGCTCTGGATAATGAGAGGCCATTTGAACAGTCCAGTTCCAGCCATGCTTCTATGCTTCTACTTCATTATTGTCAATGAGAAACCAACTGCCAATACGACTACTGGGGGAACAAAAAGAAACACCACCACCACCACCCCACCACCACCACCACCACCAACAACAACAACAAAAAACTTTCTTAGTCCCAGTCAACCAATAAGATTTTGCAAATTAAAAATTTGAAGTTATTTTAAGCCTCTGAATTTGGAATTTTTTTTTTTGCAACAACACCAAATAACATAAATACAAAAATAGTTTATCTGCAGATGTCCCCAGGATCTCTAAACATTTCCTTAAGCTCTTCAGATACTCAGTCAAACTTGGAAATAGAAAACTTAGATTATCTTTGATATACTTTTAGATTCCAGTAGTCTAGGATAATAGTGTGTTCCAGAATTAATCAGAATCTTACTATAACTCAAAACTCTCTACATCGCCTTTTTTCCAATGAGCCAGTACTTAAAGATGGTCCTAATGGTACTGGCACAAATTCAAACTCATTACCTGATATGACAATGCTAAATGACAGAAATGCCGTAAATACCAAGCCTTCTGCCACACCCATTATATGTTCCAATTGGCAGTTATATGTTCTTAGCTATCACGGGAAATTTTGAATATTAGACTGCAATTCAGAAAATGTATCCTACCATTATACGATTCCCATTTAACACTAATCCATGCTTGAATATTGACTTCATCACTCAAACCTAAACAAGATACTATTGCAAAATTATTTTATCTGTCTATGGTGAATTAAAACCATTGTGGCCAGTGTATGCATGTGCATCAGTCTCAATGTTTCTAGAGACTTACAGCTAGTCCAGGGTTAGGAAACTGGGCCAGAACACATTAGTTTATGATCTGGGGAGGAAACACTGGGAAGAAGATGTCCCAATGTGTGCATTGGGCAACAATCAGTGCTATGAACAATATTATTTAGGCCAATGAGAAATCAGTTATTTATTTATTTATACATTCCCTTATAGAACTTAAGAAAATATTTTTCCTTACCTGTCCACTAAAAATATTTCCATATATTTAGTCAAAACCTACAAAGAGGAGAGCTTTCTTTGTTTTAGAAAAGTTTTTACAACAAACTTTGCATCCAGACCCATTTCTACTAATTAAGATGCTGGCCAGAATTTTGGCTTCTTGAATGAAGAAACTCATCTTTATACAACAATTCAAGGTGCAGTACTATGTAAGGTATTTTTTTTTAATGTGAAAAAAAAATGTGATAAACTGTCTCATAAATTATTTCAGCTATTTATTGAGTCTTTATGAAAACTATAAGTAGACCACATGCCCTGAACTCATACTGTGAAATTGTAAACTATGGGTCTATTTTCCACCATTCCACAAAATATTCTGCTCTAACTTCTGTTTGTAATTAGTTGCTTTGGAAAGAACTAAACAGATGTGTTATAGTTTCTTTGAATTATCAGCATATATTTACGACAAATTGCATCTTCTGAAGAAATTGTGCCCTCGGGGGAATTATTTGTCTTGTGCTAACTGACTTTTATTTCAGATGTGGAGTTAGTTTTAGGTTTCAAGTATACTGGCCTGAAATTAATATCCCATAAATTTTTAAACATACAAGATCATCACACTTGGTTCCAACCCTTTGGTTTCTAAAGTAGAACAGATTCTCAAGAATTAATAGCTGAGAGGCATATCAATATAAGGATCTGCAGCAATAAGGATTGATGCAATAAGGTAAAAGAGTTAAGGAGAGCTGAAATAAAAATTTTAAGATAAATATAAAGGGTTCTCTATAATGCATTATAGGCAAATCCTATAGATTTTTATATTTATAGTGAAGAAAAATGTTGAGGAAAGACATATATATTACATAAAGAAAACAATTTTCAAGACATAATTTTCAAAGTAGTAGTACTTTTTATTTTTGAGAGGAAGAACATGTAATTATGGGAAATAAATAAGTTGTTTAAACTAATCAATTATATTTTGATACCTGAGATTATTTTGTGAATTTTTAATGTTTGAAAATGGAAATATATAAAGTGATCAAATTTTATATTTCTATATTTCAATCATTATAATAATACATATTACTTGATTGACCAAAAAGATTAAAGAAAAACTAGTATTTTGAATTTTTACCAAGTATGTATCTATTTTGTATCTGAATCAGGCTGATATAAAATTACTGTGTTTTTCATAGCACAGATTATAGGCAAAGAAAGGATAGCCATTTTAAGGTTTGATTAATATACAGTCTGCAATCTAGAAAATTCTGTTCTCAGAATTGGTTCATTAAATATTTCTTGAGCCTGAATCTATAAATTATTATTTGTTTACATTTTTTTTTTCCTTTTGTAGATCTACCTTTTGAGCACAAGTTAATCTCTAAATCTATTCAAAGATTATCCTGGGTTTGTTCATTGATTTTCTTCTTTCTATACATTCTTCAATTATTATATAGCCTTGTTGCTGAATTGTCTGTGCCCTGAGTATTCCTAACAGAATGTTAGGAATTTTCATTCAAATTGAGCTATTTCCAACATCAAATGATACCAGAAGACATTAAATATTAAAATTAGCAAAATAAATTAAATTTTCAAAGATTATTAGAGTTATTTTACTCCTGCCGAAATGTGCATTCTGGATACAAGTTTGTAATCTTCCTCCAAAAAGAGTTTTTAAAATGTTTATACATTTTATCATAGTTTATACTACTATGTATGTATGGATAGTTATTAAAAATATTGTTGTTGGCTTAATCACTGAAAAAGTAAAATATACAAGTTAATTTATCTTTAATACTTTAAAATAAATACAAAAATGTTTTCTAAGAAACAGACTAATATATGTGAAAAAATGACTCAAAACTTCGTATTTTGGTTTTCTGATAAAATTGGTTTTAACAACTGTATCAGGTTCAAAAGTACATTTAGAATTAAAACTACTCATTTTATTATAAAATTAATGCATCTAGAAATTGAAACAAAGTCATAAAACAGAAAATCATAATCCCACAGGCTTGACCCAGTGTTGCTATAAATTTGTCAATCATAAACACAATAATTTAATATGAAAAAATTCAAGGGAATGCAGCACCTTTCATTTTTTATTGGAATATATCTCCAATTCTAATCCATCTAAGAAATTAATGTTACTCTTTCATTTATGTTGTTAATTTTGTATCATTTTTCTACTTTTTTCTTTGCTTAATTGCTTTAAAATCATATAATCTTCTCAATAATGCCTTTATTTATTTCAGTTGACCTAGTCCCCAGAATTAATGTTGTGCCATTTCTATCTTACAAATATCTTATAAATAACTCCTCATCATTAAACAAATAAAACATCTTTTATTTTACAAATATATTTAGAGTTGCTTATTAATAAAGTTGCATATTAGTTTGCTGTAACATAGTATTTCACGTTTTGCTTTTTCTAAACAAATTTTCTTCATATATATTATTCACATATAACCATGTATTTCAAAGTAACAGGTTAAGCCAAATATTATTGAAGTGAAAGAAATAATTAATATTCACCATTTTAACAAATGAAGATATCATAATAGTGTCAGTATACCATGGCTTAAATTTTCTTAGAGCCTTTGCTTTTATTTTTTTTTTTTTATTTTTATTTTTTTTTTTTGAGACGGAGTCTGGCTCTGTCGCCCAGGCTGGAGTGCAGTGGCCGGATCTCAGCTCACTGCAAGCTCCGCCCCCCGGGTTTACGCCATTCTCCTGCCTCAGCCTCCCGAGTAGCTGGGACTACAGGCGCCCGCCGCCTCGCCCGGCTAGTTTTTTGTATTTTTTAGTAGAGACGGGGTTTCACCGTGTTCGCCAGGATGGTCTCGATCTCCTGACCTCGTGATCCGCCCGTCTCGGCCTCCCAAAGTGCTGGGATTACAGGCTTGAGCCACCGCGCCCGGCCGAGCCTTTGCTTTTAAAACTCATTAATAATAAGATTTTCACTTTTAAAATTTTGCCGTAGATTTTTTTTTTTAATATATATTTGGCCTCCTGACTTATGACAAAGATGTTGACCTCCATTCAAAAAAAATAAGCCATGTTTTATCAAATCCCAAAAAGAACACTTGGAATTGTTAGCTCAAGCTTCAAAAATTTACACATTAACAGAATACCTTTAAAATATAATACAATACTAATTTATATTAAAAATGTTAATTTAATTAAGTTTTGTATGTCATGGTATAAAATAGGTTTTATGTGATGTCTTCTCTAAATAAAATGCTGAATTCAACAAGGCCACTAATTTCACTTAAGGAATATATCTTACCCAGGTGTTCCTCTAAGAAAACTAAGATCAACCTTCCCATGTTGTATGCTGTTTCCTCATGACATACTGAAAACACATGGGTTAAAGCTATGAGGACACAAAGCAGGCCCCTCCCCTCACTGCTAACCTGCATAGAGTAGAAATGGGTGTCCCATTTTTCTTACTTTGTTTTAAAAAATAAGACCAGGGTTCTAATTTGGGAGACCATCAAAACCGTGAAAATGAATAATGACTCTGCTTTGGCTCCAATCTTCAATCTGTGCATTCACATAACTCCCACTGAAACTAATTATTTTGTTCTTCAATTATGTTAGTAGGAGTTGGGCATTCAGAAGTTTCAATTAAATTGACCATATTGAAGTTAATGGGAGTTCATTGATGGTGATGGGGTTTACATACACGAAATAGATATAACATACAATGATAAAATTTGTTCAGGCTAGCTCCCTTATCAAATAAATATGTTTCCTAAAATTAAAAGAGATTTATTTGTCTTTTAAGTTGGAGTTTCAGTTTTCTGTGCGTTAAATTATCAAATTTTAAAAAATAATTTAAAAATATTTAAATGAGACATATACAAATATCTTAATTCTTCATATTTATCATGTAAAATACATCTTATTCATCTTGGTGATAATTCTGTTTTTGTTTTTTTTTTTCCTTTCGGGTTCCTACTAATGAATGCTGCATCCTTGTTTGACTAAAATTTAACTAAGAACTTTTTTGCAAAGCTGATTAAAAGGGAGAGGAGGTGAGCGTTGAATATACATACATCCTGTCCATTTATATATAAGGATTTGGCTGGGTATGGATGCCATGTCTCTTAGGAAGGAGAACAATCAATGGAACAAGCTCTGAAAATCCTAGTAAAAGAAATGAGAGATGACAGACGGATGGATAGATAGATAGGTAAATAGATAGATAGGTATATAGATACATAGATAGATGATAGATAGATAGAGACATAAATAGAGACATAGAGACATCGAATTAATAAAAAAAAGACTTCTGAAATGTTATATTAAATTTTAACACACAAAAGTTCCACAGTTATGCTGTTTCATTCAAAGAGAACTTCAGATATGCTTGCCACATAGAAGACATTATTTATGCATTTCCATTTATTTTATTAAATTAATGTTAATTAATGTTTAGAACAATCCTGTAGACCACAGAGCAATATCTCTATTATATAGATGAGAAAACTGAAGCTTAGAATGTTAAGAGTCATGGTTCAAACCTTACTCTTGTTTCAATCTTCTTTATACTGTGAATCATCTCCAGAAGTATTGTACAGATACAAATCCACTGATAAATTATTTGATGAGCATGTCGTTCTCCATCTTACTGGACTTCAGTTGACTCTAAGTAGCTTAAGTGCTCTCATACTTTGAATCCCAAGCCCCAGTTAAAATTTTATAAAAACTTAGGAAAGGAATGTGAGTCACAAGTGTCCAAATAATTCAAAATGTTTCTACCAATATTTTGCTAAGATGTGTATAATCATTACCATATGTTTTAAATTTTATTTAACAAGATAAAGCAATGAGAAATGCTGCTTGACAAAATATTTTGCCTAGACCAAGCCACTCAAAATAATTTGATGTCTTGTCAAATTAAACCTCAAAGTCCATTCTTCCATCGATTTTTTTCCTGTGTTTTATCATTGTCACATTTTTTTCTTAGCCAAAAGTGGTAATAAGAATTGGTTACATGACAATCTCTGATATTGAACCTTAATGCTATTCCCAACACAATAGTGATTAATTAAAGGAAAACCTAGAGTTTGTGTAATAAATCTCTTTAGAAGATTGAGGTACTCACATTATATTGTATAATATAAATCCACATAAAATAAAGCATAAATCATACAATTTTAATAAATGAATATGACATCAATTTCAGTTTCTATAAAAATACTATAATATTTAGTCTTTCATTTCCAAATGAAATGAATACTTTTCTACAAAATAAGCAAAGACAATTGTCATGACCTTCCCTTTTCTAGCTATTGATGATGAGATTCCATATATGGCCTATACTTGTGGAGATTTAATAATTAGGCTACTATCATAGATGATAACCACAACCTTTATACACCACATGATGTGGTTTGAATTTGTGTCCCTACCCAAATCTCATTTCAGATTGTAATCCCCAGTGTTAGAGAAGGGGCCTGGAGGGAGGTGATCGGATCATGGAGGTAGATTCCCTTCTTACTGTTCTTGTGACAGTGAGTGAGTTCTCAGGAGATCTAGTTGTTTAAAAGAGTGTAACACCTCTTCCTTCTCTCTATTCCTCCTGCTCTGGCCATGTAAGCTATGTCTGCTTCCCCTTTCACCACGATTGAAAGATTCCCAGTCATGCTACCTGTACAGCCTTCAGAACCATATGCCAACTAAATCCCTTTTATTTAAAAATTACCCAGTCTCAGGTATTTCTTTATAGCAGTGTGAGACTAGACTTATGCAGAAAATTGGTACCTAGGAGTGAAACATTGCTGTAAAGATAACTGAAAATATGGAAGCAACTTTGGAACTGGGTAATGGGAAGAGGTTGGAACAGTTTGGAGGACTCAAAAGACAGAAAGATGAGAGAAAGTTTGGAACTTCCTAGAGACTTGGTAAATTGTTGTGACCAAAATGCTGATAGGTATATGGACATTGAAGTCCGGACTGAGGTGGTCTGAGATGGAAATGAAGAGCTTGTTGGGAACTGTAGTAAAGGTCACTCTTGCTATGCTTTAGCAAAGAAACTGGTGGCATTGTACTCCTGCTCTAGAGATCTGTGGAACTTTGAACTTGAGAGAGATAATTTAGGTATCTGGAAGAAGAAATTTCTAAGCAGCAACAAATTCTGGATGTGGTGTGGATGCTATAAATGGTGTACGCTCATATGCATCGGCAAATTGATGACTTGAAACTGGAACTTATATTTAAAAGAGAAGCAGAGCATAAAATTTTGGAAAATTTGCAGCATGATCATGTGTTAGAAAAGAAAAAACTGTTTTCTGGGAGGAACTCAAACCTATACAGAAACTTCCATAAGTAAAGAGGAGTCAAATGGTAATAGCCAAGTCAATGGGGAAAATGCCTCAAAGCCGTTTTAGAGACCATCATAGCAGCACTTCCTATCACAGGCCTCAAGGCCTAGGTGGAAAGGATGGTTTCCTGGGCCAGACCCAGGGCCCCATTTCCATACATTTTCCTTCCCCTCAGGACACTGCTCCCTGCATCCCAGTTGCTCCAGCTCCAGCTGTGGCTAAACAGACCCTAGATATGTCTCAGATTGCTGCTCCAGAGGGTGAAAACCATAAACATCGGTGGCCTCCACATAGTGTTAAGCCTGTGGGTGCGGAGAGGGCAAGAAGAAAGGCATGGGAGGCTCCACCAAGATTTCAGAGGATATATGGAAACACCTGGATTTCCAGGCAAAAGTCTGCTGCAGGGGCAGAACCCTCATGGAGAACCTCTACTAGGGCAGTGTGGAGGGGAAATATGAGGTTAGAGCCCCCACACAGAGTCCCCACTGGGATATTGCCTAGTGGAGCTATGAGAATACGTCTACAGTCTTCCAGACCGCACAATGCTAGATCCACCAACAGCTTGCACAGTGCACCTGGAAAAGCTGCAGGCAATCAATGCAAGCCATTGAGAGCAGTCATGGGAGGTGAGCCCCGAAGAGCCACAGAGGTGGAGCTACCTAAGGCCTTGGGAGCTCACCCTTTGCAACAGTGTGGCCTAGATGTGAGACATGGCGTCAAAGGAGATCATTTTGGAGCTTTGAAATTGACTGCCTTCTGGGTTTTGGACTTGCACAGGGTCTGTACACCCTCTTTATTGGCTGATTTTTCCTTTTTAGAATGGGAATATTTACCCAATGCCTGTTTCTCCATTTTATCTTGTAAGTAATTAACATTTTTTTTTTTTTTTTTAATTTTACAGACACATAAGGCGTGAGGGACTTGCCTTGTCTCAGATAAGACTTTGGACTGTAGACTTTTGAGTTAATGCAGGGATGAGTTAAGACTTGGGAGACTCTCAAGAAGGGACTACTGTATTTTGCAGTGTGAGAAGGACATGAGATTTGGGAACGGCCAGGAATGTAATTATATGGTTTATAATTGAGTCCTCACCCCAACCCCCCACCACCACCGAAAAAAACAACATTGGAGGAGGGGCCTGATGGAAGGTGATTGGAACATGGTGGCAGAGTTCCTCCTTGCTGTTCTTTTGATAGTGAGTGAGTTCTGATGAGGTCTGCTTGTTTAAAAGTGTGTAGCTCCTTCCAGTTTTCTCTCTTCCTCCTCCTCCAGCCATGTAAGACATACTTGCTTCCCCTTTACCTTCAGCCATAATTGAAAGTTTCCTGAGGCCTCCCAGCCATGCTACCTGTAAAGCCTGAAGGACCATGAGCCGGTTAAACTCGGTTTTCTTTATAAATTACCCAGTCCCAGGTATTTCTTTATTGCAGAGTGAGAATGGACTAATATGTCACACTATCTGCAAATTTGAAGAAAAAGAATTAGACACACACACACACACACACACACACGCATGCAAATAACCACATATACATCCATCTGTCCATGATCTTCTGCCTAATGTTTTGCTGTAAGTTTTTCTCAGTTTATAAATCCTCTAATGATGTAGCCAGGTTGTATTCTTTACCATCATGCCCTTATCTTATCTTTTACATAAGTCTTTAGCATAACACTTGACCATGTTGCATCAAAATTATACTTGAGATTATGAATAGCTCCAAATCTTGCTTATGTTTTTATTCTCTTTATCTAACAAAATGTACTCACTTAAGAAGAGCTAAAAAATAATTGATTGAATTAAACTACCCAATTTACATTCTGCAGTCCTGAATAATTCTACCTACAAACTAACTCTAAATTCACTACATATTCCTTGGTGAATTTCTGATGAATTTCATTAATTATTATAATAATGGTAATTAAATAATAATAATTGTCATTTTAGCACTTGCCATTTATTGCTACAACCCATAAATTACTATGTTTTGTACATTTTTCATAGATGGTCATATTTAACTTTCATAATCATTCTATAAGACAATGAATTACTAGCATATTTTTCAGAGATGGCCACTGAATTTTAGAGATGTTGAATAAATTTCTCAAAGACTCACAAAGTTAATGAAAGACATAAGTATTTATACTTTTTTGATTGTTGCTTTTGATTGTCCAGATTTTTCAACATTCTGCTAAACTGTGATTTAAAAACACTATGCTAACTCTAAATTCTTTATTTTTTCCTGGGAAAATCACTTTGTTTTCTTTACAAATATATACATAGAAGGCACTGATGATTATCTTTCATCATATAATTATGATGTTGTCTTATGCCATATGATTATGATGATTGTCTTCTGTCGTATGATTATACATACCTGTGCTTCTGAATTCGATCTTGGCTAAAGTATTTTTTTTGGCTGAAAAACATCAGTGATGTGATGTGTCACATGTACGCACAATCCCCTATCTGATACAACATACGGCAATGACCTAAATAGTGGAGCATTGGATTTTGAAGAAGCAGTGGGGGGCAAATTTCTACTGCCCTCAAGTGAAAATATTTTCTTTTTAAGCCAATATTTTGGGGGATTATTTATTACTGCTGCAAAACCTGCCAAGTCCAAAGAGCTCACATGTAGTAAATACTTGGCTTTAGACATTTTAGCCTTTGTTAATTATAATTCCAATGGCATAGTGAGATATCAGCCAAGAAAATTTGAAGGATAACGATATAATTCTTTTACTAACAGCTATATTTAGGTATAATTTATATAAAAAGAACTCTCCATATTTACTGTATACAATTTGATAGGTTTGGACAAAAATACCTATGATGACATCACCGTAGTCAAGATAGTAGGCGTGATGAACTCTTTCCAAAGTTTCTCTGTGTCCCTTTGTTTTTGTATTGTTTTTATAGTAAGAACACTTATCATGAGATCTACCCTCTTAACAATTTTGAAGTACACAATATTATATTGTTAACTCCAGGCATTATATTATGTTGCAGTTCTCTATAACTTATTTCTCTATCATAACTGAATTTTGTGCTCATTGTGCAACAGAAAAATAATACATTATTAATTCAAGCACAAAGCAATTATTTACTAATAAAAGTTTATCATTGGCATTAAAGAGTAATGAAAAGTAGACAGAATGCTGGAAGTAAAAAATGGAAATTTAATGAGTAAAGTTCTAAAAACAACTATTTTCAAAATGTGATAGAAAGTCTTATGTTAATCTACAGAGAAATAAGCCTTCTTTGTATCATCATATAAATAAAAATTTACTTTATTTTCAAGTGTTTGTGTGTATGTATGTGATTTGTATTATAGCCTTGGGGGCCATTCCTGTAGGAGTCTTCTGAAATTATAACAGTGTAATGAAATAGATGCACCACAGACAGATTTATTTGCTGATGAGAGATTTGGGGCTCCATTTGATACTGTGCTCATATTTCATGTGACAAAATATTACTCTGAAAAATATTTGTCCACCAATCCTTTAGTGTTTCATTTTAAATAGATTTAGAAATTGTAAAATATGCAGCATAGTAATTTAGTTTAAATCTTTAAAACCGAAATCTGAGAACGTCGGTCTGACAAAGAATCAAAGCTTAAATCAATGTAGAATTATACAAATGTATTTACATAAATATTCATGAAAGTCAAATTCTTGAATATTTCAAGACCCAAGTGCTATTCTAACCACTTTGACTTAAGAAGTAACTTCAAATGTTTATTCACATATATAAAAATAAATCAAACCATAATGTTATATCTATAAATGGTAAAATATTGTCTGAAAAACTAGTCGTTTGACCATGTCTTTTGACCACATGACACAAATTAATGTTTGCTTTTTCTAATTAATTATATCTTGTGTTATTGTCCTGACTAAAAAAAGTCTTCACTAATATTATATGTAATATTGTTTTGAGATATGAATTGCTAATATGTCTCATGAAACAAATCAGAAAATATGCATCCTTATCTTTACAGAATTTTCAAAGACTATACTTAACTGTGGTTGCTATTCTAGCATATTTTTCTTCTTCCTGTTCAGGGTCTTCTTTTACATAAAATTATATAGAGTTCCCTCTAATCAATTAAGAACCTGAAAGAAGATATACTACTACTGAAAACAATTAAAATACCTTGCAACACAGTTATTAAAATAAAGTTATAATTCAGCCTTGCATAAGACAAGATACACAAGCGAAAACAAGTTCATTCTCTAAAATGATAGTGACTAGTCTTCCTTTTCTGTTTTAATGTCTTCCATATTTAAAAGACATTGAATATACAAACTCAGAAATATGTTAACAAAGGAAAAATATTTAAGTTAACAAGAGATAAATTACTCTTGTGAAATAAAATGAAAGTGAATATCTAAGCATTCGATTCCATTCCATTCAGTGAACTTCAAAATAAGCTGAGATTGTGTCAAAATGTAATCTTTTCCTATAACAAGGATACACACAGGTAGAATAATAAGACAATTACACTGTGAATATTATTAAGTTTTTGCCATTGGCTTTTGGTTTCTTTTTTTGGTTTCTAATAAAGTGGGGGGAAAAAAGTTCCAATAAAAATATTAAAATATTACCAAACTTTATAATTGTGGTATACTACAAAAATTTTTAGACCAGGACATATAAAGTTTTTTGACAAATCACTAAGAATATTTGTTCCAATGTCTTTACTTGTAAAATAGAATTTGAGATTGGATGAGCTCTAAAGATTTGTTTCAGTTCAAAATTTGCCTATGAAATGTTAAGATTACAAGCTATTAGAGACTGAATTTTATAGGTATTCGTATGTGTTCTGGAATGATATCTTTAGTAAATAAAATAGTATTAGCCATCTTAAAGATTAACTATATCGAAAAAGCAGTTTTGAAACTCTAAACAATATGTTCTCCTTTTAATCTTTTCATACCCTTGCCTGAGTAACAGAAATCAGAGACTGTCAGCAGACACTAAAATTATTTAGTGTTTGACACTTCAAATATCTGCTGGCAACATCCCCAAGATGATGTCAGCTTCTTGTAGAGTATAGAACATTTAATACTCCCCCAGAGCATCTCGCTTTCAGAGTTGGTGCACTTTTAAATATCAAGTGCACTAATGCCTTTCCTCCAAATGGTGACTAAAATCTTCAAAAATTATGCCGTGATCTAAACAATGAATAATACTGTGCTATGGAAACAAAGTGAAGGAAACATAAACTACACATTAAATATCTATAAAAACACTTATAAAATAACAGATGATGTTTAAAAAATATAGAAACAGCTAAATTCAGTTATAATTTAAAGTAAAATTATAATTTTTATAAGGTTGAATAATATTTATTTAGAGTATGTCTATTCATCCTACTTCTTAACTCCATGTTTCCCAGAGGCTTTATTATAAAATAACAACATCCTTTATTTAATAACCATAGATGAAATAAGTTTTCCATATACATTAATATTTCTATTAATAAATATTTTAAATAGCAACTTGGCTTAATAGTTTTATTAAAGAACACATTTTTTTTCTGCTGTCTTAAAAAATAATTCCAAACATGATTGATATTTTTCTTAGCAATTGCAGTACATTATTACAATTATCAAGTATTATAATATATTGAAATATCCTAGAAATTCCCATTCATATATGCAAAGCTAAATGCTTCAACAATGAAGAACACCAATAGCAATGACCTTTGCTCTATTTTTTTGATTATAGAATATAACACAAACTCATCAAGAAAATACTGTGAATTATGGGAATGAAAGAAGCTGAGAAAAAGTAATCCATAAGTCACTACCTATAACCATATTTCCTTTCTGACTTTTTTCTATATTTTTCGTATCCTTAGTGTATTTTTCCATAAAATTACACATCCTGTATTTTTTCAGTTAACATACAATTATGAGCACATTTCTATTATTTCAAAAACGTGATTTAATAAAATAGTATTCGTCGTATTTATTAAAGCATATATTGCTGGATAATTAGATGGTTGTTTTTCCTTCTCTTCATAATGTATGTTTTATTCTTAAGACAATAAATGTATAAATATTTTATAATCTTATATAAAAAGTCATCTAAAGGAAGGCAGCCTAGTGACTTAGTAAAGTTAGGCCTGTTATGTTCTCAATAATTCTCTTTTCATTTCCCTCCCTATCTCACATTTATTTTATTTTTTAAATTGTCAGAAAGCATTTGTGTTTATCATGTACAACATAATGTTTTAAAATATGTATGCACTATGGAATGGCTAAACTAGTTAACATATGCATTATTTCACATGCATTTTTTGGGGGGATGACAACACTTAGAAGTCTCTTAGCAATTTTCTTACTTTTTATTGATATATAATTTTAGTACACATTTATAGGTTACATATGATATTTGGTTACACACATAGACTGTATAATTATCAAATCAGGGTATTTTAGGAGTCCATCATCTTGAGTACTTATCATTTTTATGTATTAGGAACATTTCAAGTCTTCTCTTCTTGATATTTTGAAATATATAACATGTTATTTTTAACTTTCGTCATGCTACTCTGCTTTCAGACATTGAAACTTATTTCTTCTATCTAACTTGTATCTACTAACCAATCTCATTCTTCATTTGCTACTCCCACCCAAACGTCCTTCCCAGACTCTGGTATCTATCATTCTACTCTCTACCTCCTTGAGATTAACATTTTTAGCTCCCACATATGAGTGAGAATATGAAATGTTTATCTTTCTATGACTGGTTTATTTTACTTAGTATAGTGACCTCCAGTTTCATCCATGTTGTTGCAAATCACCAGATTTCATTTTTGTTATGATTAAATAGTATTTCATACTGTGTACATATACCAGGTTTTCTTCACCTATTTGTCTGTTGACAGACACTTCAGTTGATTCCATAGCTTTGCTATTGTGACTAGTGCTGTAATAAACATGGGAGTACAGTTATACCTTTGACATACTGATATCTTTTCCTTTGGTAAAACACGCAGTATGATATGCCAGACCATATTCTATTTCTGACTTACTGAAAAATTTCCATACTGTTTTCCATAGTGGCTTTAACAATTGATATTCCCATCAATAGTGTATAAAATTTCCCTTTTCTCTGCATTCTTGCAAGCATCTGTTATTTTTTTTGTCTTTTTAATAACAATCATTCTAACTGAGGTAACATGGTATTTCGTTATGGTTTTAATTTGCATTTCCCTGATGATTAGTGCTATTGAGCATTTTTCATATACCCATTGGCCATGTGTATGTCTTCTTTGGAGAAATGTCTATTCATTTATTTGTTTCTTTTACTGTTGAGTTATTTGAGTTCCTTTTATATTCTGGATATCAGTTCCTTGTTGGATGAATAGTTTAAAAATATTTTCTGTCATTCAACATGTTGTCTTTTCACTTTTGATTTTTCCTTTGCTATGCAGAAGCTATTTAGGTTAAGTTCCACCTGTCTAGTTTTGTTTTTGTTTCCTGTACTTTTGAGGTCTTAACTATAAAATATTTGCCTAGACCAATGTCCTTGAGTGTTTTCTCTCTTTTTGTCTAGTATTTCTATAGTTTCAGATCTCATACTTAAGTCTTTAATCAATATTGTGTGAATTTTTCCACATGGTGAGAGATAAATATCAGTTTTATTCTTCTGCATATTTATATCCAATTTTTCCTGTACCATTTATTGCAAAAGATATCTTATCCCCAATAAATATTCTTGGCACCTTTGTCCAAAACCAGTTGGCTATAAATATGTGAATTTATTTCTGGGTGCTCTATTATGTTCCATCAGTCTGTGTGTCTGTTTTATACAGACAAATATATATTATGTTATTTTTACTACTATGACCTTGAAATTTAGTTTGAAGTCAGGTAGTGTGATGCTTACAGCTTGATTACATTTGCTGAGGATTGTTTTGGTTATTTGGGCTCTTTTGTGGTTCCATATGAATATAAAATAGGTTTTTCTAATTCTATTTAGAATGTCACTGATAGTTGGACAGGAATAGCATTGAACTTGTAAATTGCTTTGGGCAGTATGGACATTTTAATACTGATTCTTCCAATACATGAACATGGATTGTTTTCCATTCGTTTGTGTTATTTCTGATTTTTTTCAGCAGTGTTTTGTATTTCTCACTGTAGAGATCATTAACCTCTCTGATTAGCTATATTCCTAGAACTTTTATTCTTTTGGGGGCTATTGTAAAGGAGACTGCATTCTTTACTTGGCTCTTGACTTGGGCATTATTGGTGGTATTAGAAATGCTATTGACTTTCGTATATTGATTTTGTTCCCAAAAACTTTGCTGATGTTGCTTATCAGTTCTAGAAGCCTTTGAGCAGAGACTATTGGGTTTTCTAGGTATATAAAGAAATTTCAAACTGTTTCTTCTACTTCAGTGAAAAATTACATTTGTATTTTGATAGGGATTGCATTAAATCTGTGGATTACTTTGGGCAGTATGGCCATTTTAATGATGTCTATTCTTCCAATTCATGAACATGGGATGTCTTCCCATTGGTGTCCTCATCAATTTCTTTCATTAGTGTTTTGTAGTTTTCATTGTAGAAGCCTTTTACCTCTTTGGTTAAATTTATTTCTAGGTATTGACATTTTTCATAACTATTGTAACTGGGATTGTCTTCATGACTCATTTCTCAGATCCTCTGTTATTTCTGTATATAAATGCTACTGCTATTTTATGTTGATTTTCATCCTGTTACTTTACTGAATTTATTTATGTGACCTCAGCAGTTTTTGGTGGAGGCTGTAGGTTTTTCTAGATTTAAAATCATATCATTTGCAAAAAGGGACAGTTTGACTTGCTCTTTTCCAATCTGGATGAATTTTATTTTTTTTTCCTATTAACTGATTGCTGGGCTAGGACTGCCAGTACCATGTTAAACAGGAGTAGTGAATATGGGCATTCTTGTCTTGCTCTAGTTCTTAGAAGAAAGGCTGTCAACTTTTCCCCATTCAGTATAATATTATCGGTTTACTTGTCATATATGATCTTTATTATGTTGAGATATGTTCTCTTTATGCCTCATTTTTGATAGTTTTTATCATGAAGGGGTGTAGAATTTTGTTGAATGCTTTTCTGCATCTAGTGAGATCATCATATACATTATGTCCTTCATTCTGTTGATGTGATGCATCAAATCTATTTAGTTGCATATGTCCAACCATCCTTGCATCCCTGGAATAAATCCTAGTTGATTGTGGTGTATTATCTTTTTTGTAGTGTCATTGGATTAGTTTAACCATTATTTTTTTGAGGATTTTTGTGTCTATTTTTTTCATGGATATTGACCAGTAGCGTTGTTGTTGTTGTTGTTGTTGTTGTTGTTGTTGTTGCAGCCTTGCTGGCTTTGGTATCAGAGTAACCCTAGTCTCACATAATGAGTTAGGGAGTATTCTTTTCTTCTTCGACTTTTCAGAATATTTTTAGAAAAGTTGACATTAGTTCTTCTTTGAAAGTTCGGTAGAATCCAGGAGTGAAGATATCTGCTCCTGAAATTTTCTTTATTGAAAAAATTTTTTGTTACCAATTCACTGTTATTACTCATTATTGGTATCTCCAGGTTTTCTGTTTCTTCCTGATTAAATCTTGGTAGGTTATATGTGTCCAGCAATGTATCTGTTTCCTCTAGGGTTTCCTGTTTGTTAGCATAGAGTTGTTCATAATAGTTTCTGATAGTTATTGACATTTCTGTAGCATCAGTTGTAATTTCTTCTTTTTCATTATGAATTTAGTTTCTTTGAATCTTCTCTCTTTTTTCCTTAGCTAGTCTGTCTAACAGTTTCTTGATTTTCTTTATCTCTGAAAAAACAAATTTTTTTTCATTGATCCTTTATATTACTTTTTAGTCTCTACTTCATTTAGGTCTGCTCTGATCTTTATTGTTTCTTTCATTCAACTAATTTTAAATTTGTTTTTTCCTGCTTTTGTAGTTTTTTTGATGTGCATCATTAGATTATTTGAAATCTTTCTGCTTTTTTAGTAAAGAAAATCAGGATTCAATAATTTTATTCCAACAAAACTATTTGTCATATGTGGAGGAAGAATAAAGGTACTCTTATATATGGGCATGAAAAACACAACATTTATGGAAAAAACACATGAACATACGTTATATTCAACAAAACAATAAATTTAAAACAAAAAACTCATGAAATCCTATCTAAGGCATTTGTGGGTCCTTTCTTGGTGGATTTAGATCTCAATCATAGTTCTTTGATGTAGTCATTTACTGCTGTGAACTACCTCTTTAGCACTGCTTTCATTGTATTCCCTATGTTTTAACATGTTGTGTTGCAATTTTCATGTTTCAAGAAATTGTTTTATTTTTTCCTTAATTTAGTTTTTGATCCAATGGTTATTAAGGAGCATGTGGTTTGATTTCCACGTATTTGTACAGTTTCCAAAGTTTCCTTTGTTATTGATTTCTAGTTTTATTCTCTTGTGGTCTGAGAAAATACTTTATATGATTTTGATTTTTAAAAATTTGTTGAGACTTGTTTTCTTTCCTAAAATATGGTCTATTCTGGAGAATGTTTCATATGCTTATGAGAAGAATGTGTGCTCTGTAGCTCTTGCTTGAAATGTTCTGTAAATATCCATTAGGTCCTTTTGATCCAATGTAAAGTTTAAATTCATTATTTCTTTTTGAATTTTCTATCAAGATAATCTGTCTAATGCTGAGAGTGGGGTGTTGAAATCTCAACTATTATTGAACTGGAATCTATCTCTCCTTTTAGATGTAAATATACATATGTGTGTGTGTGTGTGTGCGCGCGCGCTTTGGTGTTGGGTAAATATATGTTTAGAATTGTTATATCCTTTTGCTGAATTGATCCCTTTGTCAATATATAATGGCTTCTTTTCTCTTTATACTGTTTTTAAGTTAAATTCTGTTTTATATGATATACACATAGTTACTCTTGTTTGCATTTGGTTTGTGTTTGTATGGAATACCTTTTTCCATCCCTTTACTTTCAGTCCATGTGTATCTTACTGGTGAGGTAAGTTTCTTGTAGGAAGCTTATAGTTGCACCATTTTTAAAAATCAGTTCAGCCCAGTCTATATAGTCGATATATTTTGAAAGTTTAATTCATTTGCATTCAAGATTACTATTGATATGTGAGGGCTTATTTCTATCATTATATGAATTATTTTCTACGTGTTTTTTTTTTTTTTAATATCCTTTCTTTCATTTATTCTCCATTAATGTTTATCATTGTGGTTTGGTGGTTTTCTGTAGCCATAACATTTGAGGTATTTCTTTTCCTTAATTGTGTGTATGTACTCTACCAATGGGTTCTGCACTTTTGTGCTTTTATGATGATAGATATGTCTTTTCGCTTCCAGGTATAAAAGTTGCTGAAGTATTTCTTGTAGTGCCAGTCTAGTGATGATGAATTCCCTCAGCTTTCTCCTTCATTTATGAAGGATAACTTTGCTGGTATTAGTACCCATGACTGGCAGGGTTTTTTTTCTTTTCTTTTCTTACAGCACTTTGAATATATCATTCCATTCTCTCTTGGCCTATAAGATTTCTGCTGACCCATCTACTGTTAGTCTGATGTAGGTTTCCTTATAAGTAACTAGAGGCTTTCTCTTGCTGTTTATAGAATTCTCTACTAAAAAATACAAAAACTTAGCCGGGCGAAGTGGCGGGCGCCTGTAGTCCCAGCTACTCGGGAGGCTGAGGCAGGAGAATGGCGTAAACCCAGGAGGTGGAGCTTGCAGTGAGCTGAGATGCGGCCACTGCACTCCAGCCTGGGCGACAGAGCGAGACTCCGTCTCAAAAAAAAAAAAAAAAAAAAAAAAAGAATTCTCTCTTAGTCTTTGGCTTTGGGCAATTTTTTTGTGTTTGTTTGTTTGTTTGTTTTGAGATGGAGTCTCGCTCTGTCGCCCAGGCAGGAGTACAGTGGTGTGATCTCGGCTCACTGCAAGCTCCACCTCCCGGGTTCACACCATTCTCCTGCCTCAGCCTCCCTAGTAGCTGGGACTACAGGCGCCCGCCACCGCGCCCGACTAATTTTTTGTATTTTGTTTAGTAGAGATGGAGTTTCATCCTGTTACGCTAGGATGGTCTTGATTTCCTGACCTCTTGATCCGCCCACCTCAGGCTTACAAAGTGCTAGGATTACAGGCGTGAGCCACTGGGACTGGCCGACTTTGGACAGTTTGACTATAATGTGGCATGGAGAAGGCATTTTGGCATTAGAACTGTTAGGGGATCTCTGAGCTTCCCATATCCAGATGTCTATAACTCTTGCTAGATTTGAGATATTTTTAGTTATCATTTTGTTAATAGGTTTTCTATCGCTTTTCTTTTCCCATTACCTTCTGGGATGCCAAAAGTTTGAATATTTTGTCACTTCATGGTGTCCCACATGTAATATAAGTTTGTTTATTATTTTGTGTTCTATATTAAAATTGTTATCTGACTGTTATTTCAAGAGACCTGTCTTTTAGTTCTAAATATTTTTTTCTGCTTGATCTTATCTATTGTTAAAGCTTTTGAATTTTACTTAATTGTACTAAATTGATTAATAATAAATAAATAAAATTATTGATTAATTTATAATGTTAACTAATTATTTTGAATTTTAGTTAATGAATTCTCCAGCTCCAGAATTTCTGATTGATTATGCTTTGTATTTACCTCTTTTGGTAAATATCCTCAGTTGTTTTTCTCATGTAACAGTCTGGTGTAACAGTCACTTCTTCCAATTTTTTGAATTTGTTTTATAGAAGACGACTTTTTTCTGAAGAGGTGTGTTGTTTGGATAGGGCACTTTGGTTTTGATTATTGGTGCATGCAACAGTATAGTCTGTGTGATTTCTTTGTGAACAGTGTCATTCGCAGTTGTCATTTCCTAAGTGGTTTATGATACAGTTGTTAGTGGAGGCTGTGGTGAAATTTTGCTTGGAATGAGAGCACAAGGTGTGTTTGTACTCAGGCCCCAGTGACAGTGAGTTGAATGTGCCTAACCTTGGGATTCAGGGTGGCGTATGCTGTCACTGGTGTTAAGTCCAGATGGACCTATTCTTAAGCCTCAGGGAGCTTGCTCAGTGCTGGTAGTATCAGTAGTAGCTGGGCAGATAGGCAGTTTTTCAGGCTTCTGGGCAGGAAGCATGGCCTGGTTGATGGCAATAGCAGCAGTGAGACAAACTTCTGACTCTCAAGCAGTTCATGCTGGTGTTGACAATGGCTGTGACAAACTGAATGGGCTAGTTCACAGGCCCACGGTTGGTATGTGCAGGTAGGTGCCAGCTGTGACAGTAGCAGCAGATTGCATGGGTCCAACCTCAAGCCACAGGAGGAGTGTTGAGGTACCAACAGTGGTGGACTGGATTGGGTGGTCCCAACACACTCTTATGGCTGCTTAGGCACTATAGGAGATGGTGTAGCTGGGTTGGGCAGACTCATACTCATTCTTTGACTGTGGTAGGCAAGTGTGGAGTAATCTCAAAGGTCAAAGTAAAATGCTTGGATAGTGTTAGCAACAGCTATGCTGCAAGCCTGGTACTGCAGAGGGTGGGGTTCTGTTTAGTGAGAGCAGTCGTATGCAGGCAGCTGGGGATTATGCACTTTGCTAGTGGTTTGGCCCCTTGGCCAGTGGTGGCTTCAGCGGGAAAGGCTTGTCTTTGGGACAAGTGAAAATGTGTGGCAACTTTGATGATCAGGGTAGTGGAATCTTTGATAATAGTTCATGGGTCAGTCCTAGTGGCAGCAGCCAGCAGTGGCAAGTGTCTGAGGGCAGCAAATTTCCAATGGGGTCCAGAAATGTGGAGATGCCAGGCTGTTGGGCCCCCAGGCAAGATGCAGTCTGGTGGGGATTGGGTTATCAATATGATGTCATTGCTGTAACTGCTTAAGGTTTGCAGGAGATATGTGGTATCTAGCATGAGCTCCTTCTCTGGAACAATGCCTTTCCACATTCTCCTAATAGATCTCCATGTCCGTCTTTGGGCCTGCCAAGGGTCTAAGGACTTTTCTGTAGCCAAGATGCAGGAGTCTGTACTGGGAATATGGGCCACTGGCAGTCACTCTCTTAACCTTTTCGCACTTTGGGGAGTTTCTCTAGGCCCTTAGGCTGCTTTACTTCTCTCTCTTTCCACATTTAAGAGGTTTCCTGCCACTTCTCTGTTGAATTCCAGTGTTCTCTCCTAAACAATCTATTCTAAGTGTGATTATCTACTTGCTACTTTGATTCTCTTTTCAGAGGAGGCAATGTCTCTAATTAACCATTTTGTAGCCCCCGTCTCTTGGTAATTTTCAATAACAACATTGTTGTTCATATAGTAACTGTGTTGTATAATATATCTCTTGAACGTGTTTCTCCTAACTGACGTCTTTCATCTTTTGACCAATATCTTCCCCAACCCCATACCAAGCCCCTCATAATTATCATTCTACTCTCTACTTCTACTCTCTTCTTCTATGATTCAACACAATGAGCTATCACTGCACATTTCTTAGAATGCCTATTATTAAAAAGGTGAATGATAACAAGTGCTGGTGAGGATGTGGAGAGAATTTTTGTACATTGTGGAGATATAGTATAGTCATATGGAAAACAGTGTGGAGATTCCTCAAAAAATCAAATGTAGAACTAGCATAAGGTCTGGAAGCCCCACTATTGGATATATATTCAAAACAATTAAATTAGTATTTTAAAAAGCTATTTTCACTCTCATGTTTATTGCTGCATTATTTACAATAACCAAGATATGGAATCCACCTGGTGTTCATCAATTAATGACTGGATAAAGAAAATATTATATTTTATATACACACACACACACACACACACACACACACACAAATAATTAAATACTATTCAGCCTTAAAATGAAATTATTTTATTTGCAACAACATGGATGAACCCGGAAGATACTACATTAAGTGAAATAAACCTGACACAGAAAGATAATTCTCTATAATTGGACTATATTGGACTATAAAATCTAGTCCAATCAGAATTGGGCTAGACCACTTGTGCTTTATATCTTTTGTCTGGCACATTGATGTGTAAATAAAACCATATTTTTAGTAGCAAAGTAGAAAAGTGCATCCCTGCTCATTGGGCAAATAGTTATACATGAAGAAAATGTCTGAATGGCAGGTTAATTTCAAAAATATGTTAATTCTTTTATGGCTGAATAGTACTCAAAGAAATTTTCAATATCGAAAATTAACTGTGACACTGTGTCCTTTTAATGTTCAAATGCCTTATTTTCTCTTTTGAGATTTGCTTTGTTATAGACATTTAAATTATTTTTTGGTGACCCTGTGCTTCTTACAAATTTGAACATGGTATATTTTTAGAATATTAATAATTACATTATGATACATTCAGTAAAAATGTGACAATTATTTCTAGTTTTCTATTAGCTGAGATTTCAGTTGCTTTGGTGAAACTCCCTCTAGTGGAATTTCCTTTGTTCATTATTAGTTATGGATTGTAAAACTTTAAATACTGGAAATCAACAAAATTGACTTGTTAAATTGTGTCTATTAATCACACTATAATCACTTTATGATTTTATAATCTTTGTACTTTTAGTTTTCTGAATTTTTAATACTTTTCAGATTTTAAAATTTTGGGGTTTTTTTCATGCATACTTGCGATTTTCTACAGTTTTAAGTTTGTTGGGTGGATAGCATTTACTTACGTAAGATGTTATCTAAACATTCCGTTTTCTAGAAGCAAAAGAGAAAAAAATAAGGAAAACCCAGAGTGTGCAGTTTATAGTCCAGGGCCAGGAAATTTTAAAATGTTAATAAAATGGGGCCAAAGTGATTAGTGCAACAGATCCCATGAACTCATGAAAACTATCTGGAGTTACTTTCAATAAGAAGAAGTAATTCATCAAAAGATTCAAAGAACAAATGCTTACGAAACTTTGAGATTTAATGCATAACCTTAATGGAACAAATTCTGTCATGGTTGGAGAAAAATTCCTCCCTTCAATAACCATAGAGCCCAGAGGATAGATAAAGTAAGCCAAGCAGGTCTAAAATGGTCATGATATGGCATGTAAGGGTATAATATAAACTTGAACAAATATATTGGTCCTATCACCTTATCTTAAATATTCAGTTAACCAGAGGCCTACATTTCTGCTTGTGCCATTGGCCTTTTCTTCCCAACTCTATTGACACCTAATCATATCCAATAGCCATGTTATCTGAACCATTTATGACCTATTTTCCTTTGACTAACTCGTGGTTATGTTTAAACTCACATTGATCTTATACATTTACATTTATTGAAGCAAAATATGAAGATTATTTCTGACACAATAAAAGTACCTTTTAAGAATTCCTAGTATTTCTTTAATAATCCTGAAATATACTTTCAGTAGGTAGGTACAAATCAATAACAATAAAGACAATAATAAAGATTTTAGCCACAAACCAAATGATGAATAATATTAAAACAGACATAGACATAATGTTAATCTATAATCGGAGTAAACCAATGATGATATTATTAATTAATAATAACAGTGTTACTGGTGATATGTTGATGATGACAATGGTCATATGCATACTACATGCCTTGCTTCTTTTAGTGAGATTTTTATCTATCATCTCATTTGAATAAATGAGCGAATAAGCTGTGGGATTTTAAGCAATTTTGCTAAGATCCCTATCTGGTAGATCAAAAGGGATTGTATTCAAGCACAGTACTTTGACTCCAAAATCTGCTGGTTATACGCTGGAGTGAGAAAGGAAGTATCAAGTCAGAAATAACCAAACCCAAAAATAAATAAAAAGGAGGCAAAACAACCTAGAATATAGAGTTTTAAAATTTTACAGCAAGCTTGCTTTACTGAGACTATTTCCTCACCTTTAAATAAATGCAAGATGCCAGCTTAAAACTACACTAACTATAGAAACAATTCCCTTTATAAATATTCAACAACATGTGTAGCTAATGAACTTGTTAGTAACACTACAAGAATAAATACAGTCAACATAACTAATATCATTATTCAGATATGATACCACAGACTAACAGTCTAACTACTTTAATTAGACCAAAATATTCTAGTGCCTTTGTATTAAATTCAAGACAAATAATAATATTATAAGTTTTATAAAGATATTTTGTTTATGATTAACTATATTCCCTAAATTTTCAGAAAGTATATATTTAATCATATGCACATAAAGTACTTATACATACATACATACACAGGTGTGCATGCGCGCACACACACACACATACAGAGAGAGAAGAGTAATAAGAGATTCTTTAAAAAATATTCTGCCTATGAGTACCTAGTGATAATCACTGACTTCATTACCAACACTGCGTCATGAGTAGTTAATGGGCTTTGGAAACACTCCCAAGGGATCCAATTTTTGTTGGCTTTATTTACTAATTCTGAGGTCCTATTAGTAAACCTGACATTGGACTCTGAAAAGTAATGGCTTCATTTTCATTCCTTTGGTTTAAGATTTTAATTATATTAAAAATTGGACTTTCACTGGAAAAGGCTTAACAACCCTGCAAAGAGGAAAACTAAGCATGGCATGTACTGAAAAATGAAACCATGAGCTGAAAACAAATGTACTTAGCCTTCATCTTTCTTTGGAATAAGAAGGAAATTTAAGTTCCACAATAGATATGTATCTAGCCACTTTGAAACAAAAATGTAATATAGTACTTTAATTGCTCTCATCTCATTAATATAAATATTAAATTAAATAATACTTTTGAAGGGTATCTCCCCTTTTCCAAACTGCTTTCCAGTTTTCAATTAACTAATTGCCTATGCTGACAAAATTGATTTCAGATGTGCAGGAGCTGGCAATTACATTTTTCAGTTTAAGGAAGTCAAAACCATAACAGCAAATGAAATTAAATCACAAATTAAATTATTAGATATAGGAATGTAATTTAGTTTACAGTGGGCACTTTAGGTAGCTCCAGAAAAAGATTCATGGGGTATAAATTTGGCCTAACCCTCAATTCCAATTTCTTATGTTTTGAGTCATTCCCTCAATTTCTTCACATTGCTTTCTATCTGCCCTTGCCTTCCTTGTCTTGATCTCTCTGCCTTTCTACTCTGGTCTGCATTTGCTGTCCTTTTTCGGGTCCAGATGCTACCTTAGATCACAAAATTTAGTTCTTTCATAGGCTTCCACATGAACACATTCATGAAATATTTCTTGAACTTAGTAACTTTACTGAAGAACTGCACATTCAGAAAGTAACAAAACAGGCAATTGTACTCTGCTGTCTTTTTATTCTACCTCCATTTTTTTCTCTCCATGCACAACGCTCTCAATGTTTTTATTATTTTGTCCCACAGAAAGAAATTACTTAACCTGTAGGCCTATGGGAATCTGAGGTCTTCCTCAATGCAATATATCAAGGAGTTCCTCCTCATAAATCCAGTGCTATTTTTCAAGGATACATTGTTTTATATATAATATTGCTCATTTTGTCATAGAAACACAGCATAGAAATTCATGAGCTTATAATAGTTTTCTCTGGATTTGAATCCAAGGTGTGCTCACACAGAAGATGACACTAGTGCTTTGGGGCTTGATTGTGCCTCTCCTGGTGGTTGTGTTCAGCTGTTACATGATGCTTGTACAAAGCAATAGAAGCTGTCAGTCATTAAAATGGAAGGCACACAGCTTTGCGTCTGTCTGAGGATAAAATTGGATTTCTCTGTCTGGGTTCTGCTGATTCCTTTTTATTCCACAAAGCAAATTGCTTTTCTAAGGCCTCAATATTAACCGGAAAAGCTTCTGCTACAACAGGTAGTACTAAAAGCTTATTAGGAGCAATACTTTGTATTATCTACTGAATATCCTACCATTGGAGAATAGATTTGTGTAATACAAAACTCATTTTCAAAGTTTGGTGCAAGTTCACGTGCCTTACTTTTTTCCCTTTCATTTCCATTCCCTTCTCATTTTCTTTGTGTCTAACACATCACATTTTTCACATTTATTTGCAGTGCAATATGTCATTTTGGAAGTGATAGACAGCTTTAGCAAATGGCTATATTTGTGATGAAAAACAAGATAAAACTTTTGGCATCAAGTATAAGGTACAATTTTATAGCCTTAATTGAGAAACTTCAAACACTATTCCAAGCATTAGCATTTTTTTGTGTAATGTTTTATATAATTGATTGCTTTGAGTGTAAACCAGCAGTAATTCCCTATGGAATTTCTCTAAATTTCTATCATAACATTTGTTCAAACAAGCAAAATTATAATGTAGTTCATATTATTTTAGTACATATAATTAAATCAAATTTTATTTAAACAAAAATATTGAGCATGCATTATGTAACTTGATATGTTTTATTATTCATAAGTACCGCAGTAACTTGAAAGGTTTGATGTAAATACAGCAGTCAAGTGAAGTTATTTGGACTTTTTAAAATATTTTAATTTATTCTTAATACCACTCAAAGATAAATAATGAATTGCCACTAAGGTGAATGGAAATGAAAGTGTAGAATGATATTAATGAATACTACCAAGACGTAACTTAATAAAAGAATTTCATTGTTCATCTATTTCTCCAGTTAGTCTGATTGAGGCAAATTATAAAATTATACTATCAGAAGCCTAAACTGTATAGTCACCTCAATTTTAAGTTTTGTAACCATTTACATTTCATTTGCAATGTCATTTAAAGATAAAATATTACATGCCCTGTTAAGATGAATGGAAGCACAGTTGCATTTATAGTCATAAAAATTTCATTGCATAAAGTAATATGTAAAGCAATTTAAAGATTAGTATTGGTTTAGTAAATATAACAAATGTTTTTCAAGTATTTGTAACATTAGAACATTTTAGCAATTTATTAAATATACAAAATAAATGAAAACAAGTTATTACTAGTTCATCTTGCTGACACAATTGAAAAAAATGACAATATCTTAAATAGTATTGAATACTTCAAAGGAGTGTTCACATAATCATTAATGACATGTCAAAACAATAAATGGTTTGTTTAAAAATGTAAAAAAAAACTGTGTGATGAAATGGCATTTTCAGTTGTCATTGTAATTTTTTTTTACTTATTTATTCATCACCTCTTTATAGTTATAATACTAAATTTGAGTTAATTCACACATTCACTTCTTCTTGGTGTCTGCAACATTCATCACTTATGAAGACCTTCCTCCCTGTTATTTCATTCTAACAAATTTCAACATAATGATCTAGTCCTGATTATCTCCATTATATAAAACATCTGGAAAAACCTGGAAATGTCAGTTGTGGAACACTTTCTAACACTTCCAAATTCTGTTTACACAGCATTTAGAGAGGTGTTTTGGTATACTGAATGTTGTGTCTCTATTTGGATAATCATAATCAATTGCACTAGACATTTGAATGCTTATGATTTTTGTTTTATATTAGTTTATTTTGTATTTTACAGCTTTATTGAAATTTAATTGAAACATTAAAAACTGCTGTTTAGTATGTGCACCTTGAAAGTTTTGACGTACATGAAACAATAGAATCATGATCACGATCAAGATAATAAACACATTCATTGTCCTCCCCCAAATTTATTCATACCCTTTTTATTCCCTCCCTCCTTCTCCTCCTTGCGCAACATCCATCCCAGTCCCTACACAGCTACAAAACTGAGTTCTTCCATTTGAGGTTCTAGAATATTTATAAATAGAATCATATGATATGTATCTTTTATCTTACTTAGTTCACTCAGAATAGTTATTTTGAGATCTATCCATGTTTCTGTGTGTTTTCACAGTTCAATTATTTTTATTGCTGAGTAAACTTCCATTGTATAGATATACCACAATTTGTTTATTCCTTTATTCTTTCATTGGACATGTAGATTGTTTACAATTTTAGACTATTGTAAACAAAGTTGCTATGAATACTCAAATACAAGTATTTGAATGTACATATGTTTTTCTGGAGTAAATGCCTAAGAGTGGAATAGCTGGTTTATGTGGTATTGTATTGTATTGTGTTTATTTATTTATTTATTTATTTGTTTGTTTGTTTATTTATTTAGAAAAGGTCTCACTATTGCCCAGGCTGGGCTTGACCTGGTGTGATTCTCACACCTCAGCCTACCAAGTAGCTGGAACTACAGAGAATCGAGAAAACTTTTCAGAAATTTCCCAACTGAATTCTAAAATGATTGCACCATTTCACATTTCTACTATGAGAATTTCAGTTGCTCTACATCATTGCAAAAAATGATGTTATTAGTTTTATTATTATTATTTTTTGGCTTTTGTCTTTCCAACGGATGTAGAATAGTAGTATCTCATTATAGTTTTAATTTGCCTTAGACCTAATACCTACTGATGTTGAGCATCAACAGCAACAAGAAGATTTTCTCTGTGCTTATTTTCAAACTTTTTGTCTTCTTTGAGGAAGTGAGTGTAGAAATCTTTCAGCCATTTTCATTCTTCCTTATTATTAGGTAGTGAGACTTCTTTACATATTATGGATATAAGCCCTTTATTAGATTTAAGATTGGCTAGTATTTTATTTTTCTTGCCTGAATGTACTGCATAACACCTCTACAATTATACTGAATAGAAATGGTGAAAATGAACATTTCTGTATTTTTCCTGTATTTTAGTGGTAGAAGCATTCAACCCTTCACTCTTAAGTACGATGTTAGCCATAGTTTTTATTTATTTTTGTTTTTTTCCCCAGGCACATATATTTAGATAAAGTTATCCTCCTTTTACCCTTCTTAAAGTTTTTCTGATGACTGGATGCTGAATTCAGTCATTTGCTTTTATCTGCATCTACTGAAATTATTATATGGTTTTCATCCTTTAGTTTATTAATATAGTGGACTAGATTTTGAATGTTAAATCAGTCTTACATTTGTGAGATAAATTGTGGGATAAAGCCCACTTGATCATGAAGTATTCCTCTTTTTTATGTATTGTTGGATTTAATTTGCTAAAATTTTATTTGTATCTTTTTACTTATATATATAAGGAGGATATTAATCTGTAGTTTTCTTTTTTTAAATTATGTGTGTGTCTGATTTTGGAATCAGGATAATGGTATAGTCATAGAGTGATTTGGGATATATTTCCTTCTCTTAAATTTTTGTAAAGATTTGAGTAAATATTTTTGCAATATTTAATAGGATTCATTAGAGGACATGTAGGCCTAGAATTTTCTTTGTGGCACTAAATTTAAGTAAGAGAAATAACTAAAGTTAAATTGCTTTAATAAATATAGAGTGTATTAATCTTACGTTGCTGTAAAGAAATACCTGAGACTTGGTAATTTATCAGGAAAATAGTTTTAATTAGCTCATGGTTCCACAGGCTGTACAGGAATCATAGCAGCATCGGCTTCCATGAGGGAGATTTCAGGGATCTTTTACTCATGGTGGAAGGCAAATTGGAGCAGGCATCTTATGTGGCAGAACCTGAACCAAGAGGCAGTGGAGAGTTGCTACACACACTTAAATAACCATTTTGTTGGACAGCATCAAGGGGATGGTGTTAAACCATTCATAAAGGACCCACTCCCATTATTCAATCACCTCCCACCAGGCCTCACCTCCAGCACTGGAAATTAAAATTCAGCCTGAGATTTGTGGCGACAGGGGGAACCCTTATGCAAACCATATCACAAGATTATTCTAATCATCTATTTCTTATTGAATAAGACTTATTTTTGGTCAAAATATAGTATATCTAAACAAATATTCCATGTGTACTTGAAAATAATGTATATTTTGCTATTCTGCAGAACGTTTAAAAATCTAAATTTCATCTTATGGTTTATAGTTTTGTTCAAATCTCCCATGTGCTTATTGGCTTTTATTTTCCTTGTTCTAATCTATTATTGGCAGAGAAATATAGAAATATCTGCCTAAAATTTTAGATATGATTGTTTCTTTTTACAGTTGTATCAGGTTGTTTGTCTTATACTTGAGAGCTTTGTTGTTAGGTATGTAACATTTTAGATCTGTTAAGTCCTCTTAACGAATTGACTCTTTTGTCATTATGAAATTCCATTTTTATGCCTAATAATATTCTTTACTCTGAAATATACTTTGTCTGACATTAATAGCCATCCATAATTTGTTTTATTAGTGCTATCATGGTATATATATTACTACTAATTTAATTTTAATTCATGTGTGACTTTATTGTTGAAGTGCCTTTCTTGTAAGCAGCATATATTAATTTCTTCATCTTAAATAAATCATTAGTAAGTTTTTCTTCATCTTAAACGAATCATTAGTAAGTAGGTTATTTAGGCCATTTAGGCCATTTACATTTAAGGTGTTTATTTATATGGTTATGACTAAATATATCATGTTTTCTATTTGTTCCCTGTGTTCTTTATTGCTTTTTAATCTTTTTGTATGTTTTATTATTTGATAATTTTATTATTTCATTTTATCTCCTTGGAAGTGTTATTTAGCATAATCACGTATTTTGTTATTTTAATGGTTGTTTTAGGAATACAGCACATACTTTTAACTTAGAATCTAGCCTATGTATAGTATAGGAAGTTTGAATCTAGTTATATATTTTTATAATAAAGTAATGGTTCTAGTGCTTTCTTTTCTCTCTGATTTTTTGTCTTTTATGTGTGTCATTATTATTGTGTGAAAAAGTGAAACACCTTTTTACTTCTATTAGCTCTCAGAGTTTATACTTGAAGTCTGTCTCTTATATACAATGCTTTCTTATCCAGTCTGAAAATCTCTACATTTTAATTGGAGTGTTTACATTTGTACATGATGAAAGTATTTATATGGCAGGTTTAGGTCTACCATTTTTCTAGTTATTTTCAATTTGTCTTATATGTTCTTTTTTGTTTCTTCTTTTTCTACCTTTATTTATTTCAATATATATTTCTTAATATGTCATTTTATTTTCTCTATTGCTATGGCTTCATATTTTTTTAACTAGCTGCTCTAGGATTTAGAGTATATACTTTATCATACCTTATCTGGAATTAATTATATATCATCTAACATTTAATGTGAGAATCACAGAGTAGCATGTTTATTTAGCCCTTCCCATGCTAGTGACATTTTGTCATATATTACACCTCTACGTATGTTGCAATTTTCTCCTAATAAAATGTAATTTTTTATAAGTAGCCAGTCTTGTTTTAAATAAAGGAAAGTAAAAATAACTTTATATTGACCCACGAATTCACCAGTTCTAGTGCTCTTTATTCATCAGTGTAGATACAAATTTCTACGAGAATTCTCCTTCAGCTTAAAAACTTCTTTTAATATTTTTTGGAAGTTTAGATCTGTTGGTAATACATTTTCTAAGCTTTGTTTTATACATATGCATATATGTGTGTGTAACTTTGTGTATATAGGTGTACAAATACATATATACTTGTTATAATATTTATATTTATATTTTATATAATAATCATAACTTCAGCTCTATTTTTGAAAGATATTTTAAAAGAATATGGAATTTTGGTTGACATTTTGCTTTTTTTCCTGCCAGTATACTGATTCATGGACTTCTAGAATACACATTTAATGAGAAGTAGGTTGCCATTTTTGTATTTTTTAAATAATTGTCCTTTTATTTGCTTTGAGGTTTACCATTTTAGCTATTATGTGCCTAAATGTGGTTTAACTAACATGATTTTTCTTAAATTTAATTTTTTATGTTAAGCTTATGTTTTTAGTTTTAGAAAAATTTAGTTATTGATTTATGAATATTTGTTTCTGTTTAATCTTATTGCAACTCCTTTCCTTCTATGTCTCCAGGTACACAAATGACAAAGCATTTGCTATTGCCATACATGTCTTTGAGGCTCTTTTAAATTTAAATCTTTATTTTCTTTGAGTTTCAGCTTGGAAAAAATTTACTTGATCTCATATTTACTGTCTCTCTCATCTGTAATATTTAATTTTGCTATGTAGTACCATCTGGTGGTACTAAAAATTTTAATTTCAAATGTTTTATTTTTCATCCTATAATTTCTACTTTTTTCTGTTAGAATTGTCATGTTTCTACCAAATATGCCAAGTCTTCACTTATCATGTCCATCTTTTTCTATAAATTCTAAACACGTCAAAAGAGATATTTAAGAGTATTTGGTAATTCCAATGTCTGAGTTATATTATATAGGTCTGATTCTATTGATCATTTTTATCTCTTAATTATGTGTTTGCATGGCTAGAATTTTCCTTTTATAAACTAGATATGGTGGATAACACATTAAAAAGACTCAATTCTCTATCATCTTTAAAGAATGTTAAGTATAGAACTAGAAGATAGTTAAATTATGGAGTCTACCTTAACGAGCTTTTACTCCTAGGGAATCTGTTTTAATAGTCTTGACTAACTTTTTTGTTGGACCCTTGGCTCCCTTTCTAGTCATCAGAGTTTCATCATCTGTTAAGAGCTCTGCTTTTTAGCTCCTCAGTATCTCCATCCCATTTTAAGAGTCAAGAGTTCCTGTAATCCCAAGACTTTGGGAGGCCAAGGCAGACGGATCACGAGGTCAGAAGATCGAGACCATCCTGGCTAACATGGTGAAACCTCGTCTCCACTAAAAATACAAAAAATTAGCCGGGTGTGGTGGCTGGCATCTTGTAGTCCCCACTACTCGGGAGGCTGAGGCAGGAGAATGGCGTGAACCTGGGAGGCGGAGCTTGCAGTGAGCCGAAATGGCGCCACTGCACTCTGGCGCCACTGCACTCGTCTGGGCGGCAGAGCGAGACTCCCTCTCAAGTTGCAAATGGCTCAGAATTTTAACCATTATTTCAGACTCTTTCTGCATTGTTAGCCCTAAGATTCCATTTTCCGCTCAAAACCGACTGGGAGTACCACAAAGTCTGCAGCTTCTTATGTCTCATGCAGGCAATCAGAAAATCTCCTGAAGTGGAGAAAAGTGGCTAACATGGGTATCATCTTAATGGATTTTCTTGTCTTGTGGCTTTTGCCTCCTCAAATCTAATTTCCCTTGGTTGCTTTCCAATGCATCAAATTGCTAAATTTGTATATTTCTTTTTCAGAGTTTTTCTATAGTCTCAGTGGGAGACAAGTCTATCAGCTATTCCATCATTTCAGAAACAGGAAGTCTTTCCTTCTTTTTATTTTATGTTTATTAGTGTATTGCTATGTAGTAGAAAATATTTTTTAATTTTCCATAATTCACTTATATAGTTATCTATTCATTCAGAAAATATGCATTGTATAGCAGGTATTGTGTTAATTATTGAGAGAACTGTTTTAACTAGACACAACATTATTATATAACTCTTTATTGAACTCAAATGTATGTGTTTATGTTATCTTTTATTAAGCACCTAAGCACTTATGTATATGATATAGACACACATACACATCACTTTATCAAACTTTTAAAATATTATTATTACATTTTGAATTATAAGTAAACTGAGACTTGATGTTCATGTATTTAATAATATAACTGGAGTTTTCACCCAACAATAGATAACTTTTTATAGCATAGGTCTTTGTGTAAGACTTTAAGCATAATAACAATAGTAAAAACAGTAACTGTCTTGTTTTAAAAGATTATCATAATACCTGGTTCAAAATAAGCATGCTGGAAATTATTGCTTCATTTACAAATGATTGAGTCCCTAAAACAAAACATTCTGCCTTTACAGAGACTGAATCCCAAATCTTGACATTATTTATATCAGCATTCTCACAAGTTAAACAATTGGCTATGTCATGCTCATCATTTTGCCTAAAAAGCACCTACTTTCATCTTCTGTGTGCACACACCATATTTAAATAGGCTATATCATAACTATTGGGACTAAATTTAAACTGCTCAAAAACATTCGTCAAGATTTATAGACAGAGCTCCTTGTTTGCATTTTATTTGTGCTCTGTGATTCTCTTATACTAAAATTTATGACTCAGGTTGTAGGTATCCTTATGTGCCTTTTACATAGATTAAATAGAGAATTATGTAAACCAACCACATGTTAAATAATTAGCTACTAATTTTTAACCAAAACTGGAGTTGGTAGGCTGTAAGAATATAGATACGAATAAGAACTATGCTTTACTTATAGAGAAGTCTAGGAAAAGAGTCCACTTACAATTTTGGAATACATCTTCTTTAATTAGAAGCAAATATTTTTGTAATGTTTGGTTTCTCTAAGTTTCATGGGACACTGACACCTGTACAAATCTATGGCATTAAGATTATTGCCTTAAATTTCAAATTTCCAAACATTATATTGAACACATCAACATGTCTGTAATTTTTATTGGGTCATATAACTCATGATACTTTACTATTATAGCCTACTGCTGAGAGTTTTATGATTATGTAAATTATTTGCCTCTTGACGCTGTTGAATTCCTCATCTGAATTTTTAACAAAGAGGAAGCTCCATTAACTAAAACATTAGTTTCTGAATTTGTGCTTCTTTATGGTGTATAATTATATATTTGTACTTATACACTGTAATAAAGAGTGTGTTTTGATGTAAATAATGCTGATGCCTTTGGTTATCTATATAGAAAGAGTGACACTAGTACTCAAACAGGCAAATGTGGTATCACCTCCATCTGTTAACAGAGAACTGAATTTTTGGCAGAGCCTCACAGAGAAACTAACGAACTTCCAAATAAAATGAACCTTTTTTTCCTTTTAACTATTATAAAGTACGAAAGACCTGATCTGAAGATTTACAAAGTTCATCAAAACCTTCAAGGATGCATCTGTTTTATTTGGTTGTAGTAAGATTTCACAACAGTCAAAGAGCATGGGACACAGCTGTTTTCCAGCTGGTGCTTTGGAAGATTTCACTGGAGTGGAATGATTGTTACACTAGGCTTCATTAAAATTAAATTCTACCTTCACTGTACTTACCATGGAAATTAATAATTTTTAAGCCATAGCTCATGCTTCTACAAGGTTTAGTGTAAGAATAAATAAAATGGAATATGTTAGAACATCTGTAATTTTACAAAATAAAGCAAAAGTATTTTGAAGACATTTTGAAAGAAATATTTAAAGGAAAGTCAAAACTTAAACAGATCAATAATATCCAAGGTTTGAGGAAATTAATATTATTGATGCTGAGCATCTCTTCATCATTCAGTCTGTTTAAGTATTAGCCTCGAGATCAAATTGAAGAAGTAACTGATCTTAATCGCAATGTTTTTAAAGGCCAGAAAAATATCTGAAAAGGAGAAAGTTTATATAATAATAATGAAGTTAATTGATGTAAGTAATGCAGATATTATCTTAAGATCTTAAATCTAAGAAAAGAGAAAATGTAACAGACAAACAGTAAGGAAGGAGAAAAATTATGAAATGGTTTAAAATTTGCTCCTAGCATAACTGGCTTTAAATCTGTAGCCATTATAATGCTTCACTATAAGTTAAATAATATCACTGTCATACTGACTTAAACAATTCAGACATTTATTACATAAATTAACAAGAAGACTGGAGGTGGGCCATTTCATAGTTCAGTGACTTAATGATGTTATTAAGAATACAGGTTTTTCTCATCATTTTGCTCTGTCATCTTCAGAATAAGAGTACTATTCACATGATAATTGCAGCAGACCTAGGCATCAATTACCGTGCAACACTGCACAATGAAAAGGGAAGATGGGGAAAAGACAAAACAAAACAAAACAAAGCCAGCTGTATCCTTTCTCTACCCTTCTTTCCATAAGGGAATAAATTTTTCTTCTAAAAACAAATAGCAAACATCCCTTTGAGGATCAATGATCAGGACAGGGCCCTATGTGCATCAAAAGGGAAACCAATGAGGACAGGGTTTCTATGGTTGGATTATGTCAGTGGATTTTATAGCTTTTGATTGTGTCTCATGGTAAGAAGTCATTTTTATACAAAAAATGCGTACTTTTTTATCAAGCAAAATATGAAATGATGCAATTTCAATACTAAAAGAGGTATGCACTTTTTAATGGCATTTATTCAAACATGAAAAATGCAATTATTCTTATAACGTAGCGAGATATTTTAATATGGCATAACATAAAACTTTATTTATGTTCTTCCTAAATAGGAGAGAAAAGAAAGCAGTGTTTGATAATTTTGCTTCTTGAATCATTAGATTTTTCCAGTTCCATAATGTGTAGGTGGATCAATATGCTTTTAAATAGTAGAGGGGAAATGAAGACAGACAGACTAGGAGTAGGATGATCATATAATTTATTTCCCAAACTAAAAAACTCCTTAAAGGTTTATTTATTAACTACTACTAATTATGTAACAATAAATGGTGTAAACCATACACAGCAGTGGCCATAAAGGATATTACAGAAGTAATTCTAAGATTCTCTTGACTGGGAAAAATTATTGTATTCATTAAAAACAAAGTTTTTTATTATTAATCTGCCATTATTGCCTGCTTATTATGTGCTTGCCCTTTGCTGTGCATTTTACACGTATCACTTCATTTTTGTTTTAAAGAGCATGTGAGATAGATATTATTTTATTTTGCTTATGTAAAAAAAAAAAAAAAAAATGAAATCCAAACTCTTGATTACGATGCTTTAGTATCTTAGTCTGCTTTGAGCTATATTGTATGCTTTCCTAACAAGGCCACTAAAGCAGCAGAAGAAATGAAAAACAGCTATAAATCTTCTTTCCATGGGGACTTTATACAGCACTTGCCTCTCAACATCTGTGGGAACACTGAATCAAAGAAACTACAAACCTGTTTTCAAACAGAGATGATAAGGAATTAAGACACTTTAGATGATGCGGACAAAAATCACTCATGCGTATAGCAAATGGTTTTTGAACAACCACCAATTAGGAGACCCTACAGTGAATAAGATGAAAGAAATCAAGTTCTTAGCTTCAAGAAATGAACACATAGCCTCAAGATGAAATAGGTAAAACTAGCTCCACCACATGGCATTATTAGATCAGGATTCCAGCTGCCATGGGTTTCCATGGGTGGAGAATGATAGAGAAGAGTTTTCCAAGTACAGGAAATAAACTGACTGAACGAAGAAATGATCACTTCATCTTTAGAAAAGAGCAAGTTGATTTTATCATAGAGGGAATACACATACACATACATACATACACATGCGTGAGCTCGTGTCCTTACACAGTCACCTACATACATGCGTATGCAATAAGTATACACGCATTCACATACAGCTCTGCAGCAAAAAGAAAACAGAGCAATGAAGGCTCTGTGACTTTCTTTTAATTCTGAAAAAGCATATAAATCTAACATATATATAGCATTTGTAATTATAAATCTCACTTTGAGTCTCAGATACAGAAATTCTTTTCACCCAGTAAAATTAATCATCAAATTCATTTTTTTGGAAATCATATGTATGTTATTTGTGTAAAATAAGCATGAGATTTCCTTGACATGCTCCTAAATATTTATTGGGAAAATGTTATATCTGTCACCACATTTTTAGGTTATTTTACAAAGAAGAATAAAGCTGTAAATTATAGGACTTAGTCAAAATATAATAGACTAAGTCCTATAATACATGCTTTTTTTGAAATAATGAAAGACCCATTCAGGAAGCTTCATCTATAAAGAATGTTTTTCACAAAGTGATATAAAAGCTGAAAATCAAAAAGGGGAAAAGGGAACAAGGCGGGTAAATGTGTGTGTTATTCTATTTAAAACGACATTTAAAAGCAGAATAGAAAAGAAGAAAGAGATCTGGTTTCAGATACAGTCCTCAGTACTGGAAAGTAAAACAAACAGTGTGAGTCTGTTTTGCTTAAATTTGACATTTCTTGTTAGAACTTTAAGATCTAACCTCAGTGGAGTGAAAAAGACTACAAAGTCTATTATTACACAGCTTAATTTATGTTTCTCTAGTCTTTTACATTCTATCGACACCTCTGTTATTATCCTTTATTATTTTCGAGCAGTCCCTAGTACATTGGAGAAAATTTCTACTTATTGAATATTTTATGCTTATTTACCTTAAAAACTCCTGGGTAATAACTTTATTCGTAACACACAAAGCTAAATATTATGTTTCTTCTTTTCCTTTTAAGTTATTTTATGTGACCGCTGTAAGCATTAAGAACTTCCTTTCATAACCAGTTACTTTTTTTAGATTTAGAGGATTATTTGCTTAAGTACATTTTCTTTTTCAAAGAAATACTGCAACATGGAGTATAAATTGTGAGAAGCCAGAAAATTAAAATCACAAACAAATTGTAAGAAATTATAAGTCCAATGCATAAAATAATCAACATATACATTTCTTTGTGTTTTTTCTCTTTCCTCTGTTTCCGACTTGGTAGAATTGTTAATTTTGACAATTTATAGGAAGGAATTATGCTAAGAAGAAGAAGAAGTTTCTATAAGGCATTATTTTCTGCCCCACGCTAACAACATTACACCCTGTATTTTGCATAGACTGCTCTTGTCTACAAAATAGATGATAGATAGATAAATAGAGAGATAGATGATAGATAGATATAGATGATAGATAAATAGATAGATGATAGATAGATAGATAGATAGATAGATAGATAGATAGATTACAACAAAAGGGATAGATGGAATTTCAAAAAAAGGTAGAAATGAGAAAAAAGATTTTAAAAATAGAGCATATAAAAAGTCAATCACAGAATGATGGACTTAACTTTATCAATAATCATAATCCAGGTATAATGTTCATAGGTGCATCATAGAAGTAGGCTGCTATAACAACTGCCCCAGATCCACACCACCACCACCACCACCATTGCCGGTATTAGGCAACCACAAACATCTGAAAGCCACCATAATCAGTAAGCTATTTATACTGCTGCTTAATTCTGTGTCATGTGTGTGCTTGTTGTGATCTTTATGGGAAACATACATACCCTGAGCCCTGTTTCTCAGCAAGCACTCATGAATTATCCTCTGTGCTCATGGTGTCTCAGAGGAAAAACAAAAATTTAAATGCCTTATTTCAGGAGGAATAGCAAAAGCAACATAGAAAGTACAGTTTCTACCTACCCTCTCCCCTTAAATCTACATGATCTATAATATCTCAGCTGCAATGTTGTCTAAGAAGTGAAATATTTAAATTGTTATTATTCATATCACAGAAACACAAAATATAAGCAGGATGAAAAGGATTATTCCAGTCAATCTACCACAAAAATCACTATCTAGCACTGGTCTACTTGTAATCCATTCTTTTGATGTTAAAACTTCAAAACAATTAAAATGGTAATAAAAATTTCCTACTATCTGCTATAAAGAAATGTATAAATGTTACAACTTATTTTATAAGGCTAGATGATTCAGGATTGTGCAATAAGGAGTAAGAGAACAGTGAATCTCATGAGAAATAGTCAATTGCCTTACATCATTTTATTTAAAATTTATTTATAGTTCATCATTATTGTGTAGAATACTATGATAAGAATAAGGCATGTGGTATTGCAAGTAAGGAAGAAATATTTTCTAGCATAAATGTATATTCTGGTGTATGAGTTCTGAATAGATGCTGTAACAAATGATTGCAAACTTAAAACAACAGAAATGTATTCTCATACAGTCTGGAGGTCAGATGTCCTAAATCAGTATTATTGGCCAGAAGTAAATATGTCAGCAAGGCAGTATATCCTGTTGAAGTCCTAGTGGACAGTCTGTTTCATGTCTCTTTCACCTCTGATGGCTGCTAAGATTCCTTGACTTGTGGCCACATCACTCCAATCTTCAAGGCCAGAATATTTAAATCTCTCTTAACATTGCCTTCCCTGTGTATATGAAATCTCCCTCTGTCTCTCTCTTACAAGGATATATGTAATCGAATTGAAGACCCACTTGGATAATCTAGGATAATCTCTTCATCTCAAGATCCTTAATTTAATCACATCTACAAAGTACATTTTTTTTTCACATAAGGTAACACTTACAGGTTACGAAGACTATGAAGTGGACACCCTTTAAGAATATATAACCAGCCTATCTAATGATTGTTTTTTGTCTTCCACAATCAAATTGAAAATAACTTGTCACCAGATGATTAGTCATCCCACAGCAAGATACTTGTAGTTTAGCATTGGTCTCTACTTCCAGAAAATACAGTTATCATCAACCTTTTTTAACAATGTGGAAATTCCATTTCTGCCACTATGATCATTTGCTTCTTGAATTCATTCAGCAAGTGCTGAAAAAACTAGGAAAAGGTTATGGCTGAAGTCTATTGACTAGTTCATCTTTCTCACCGAATTATTAAAAGTTATTATTCCTCTGAATGTCTTTTTGTGAATATCCAGATGAGTCTCAGCTATTTTCACATCATGGAAAATATCCCATCTTGAAGCCCATCCTCCTATATTTTCTCCACTCTACTAGGCACCATTTCTGCAATCTTGTTCCTCTCAAATTCTTAACTGGGCAAATGATAGCCACTGTTCATAAATCAGCACAGATTCATAACTCTGAAAATCTCACCTTTCAAGCAAAATGGACACCCATAAGTAATACCTGAAGTTCTTGCTAAAGATATTTTATTTTTCTATTATACTTCAGAGTCAGTATTGAGTAGAGCCCTAATGTTACAGCAGTCCTCTTCTGACTGGCATTTATTTGTAGAAAACACAAACTATAAAGGAGGCTGGATTTATTTCTTTACTTAATCTTTTCACCAAGAATTCCCCATGAAACCATTGTTTTGGATTGAAACACTGCTGCTGGCGTAGTTTTCCTACAAATGTGAAACTTCTGCTCATAAAATGTACGAATACCCTCATCTATTTGATTATGCAGTGCTACTGAATAGGCCACCCCTGTGGCTTAATAGATAAAATAACACCCAGTGAATGATAGTCAACTCAGGATGCTTGTTGGATGTTTACATGATGTGTGATGTTTAGTAGTTTAATCAACGCTGATGTAGTTAGGCTTTGTGTCCCCACCCAAATCTCATCTTGAATTGTAATCCCCATAATCCCCAGGTGTCAAGGGAAAGACCAGATGGAGGTAAGTGAATCATGGGGGCGGTTTACACCATGATGTTCTCTTGATGGTGAGGGAGTTCTAACGGGATCTGATGGTTTTATAAGGGACTCTTACCCCTTCGCTCAGCATTTCTGCTTTCTGCTGCCTTGTGAAGAAGGTGCCTTGCTTCCACTTCATTTTCCACCATGATTGTAAGTTTCCTGAGGACTCCCCAGCATGCTGAACTGTGAGTCAATTAAACCTCTTTCCTTTATAAATTACCCAGTCTTGGTAAGTTCCTTATAGCAGTATGAAAACAGACTAATACAAAGGACAAAGATGATTAGTAATAATAATTATAGTAATAGCTAACAGTTTTATTTACAGGCATTGCATTAAGCACTTAATATATTTTCATTGGTTTGATGACTTATTCATTGATTTATCATCATTTAGAGTGTCTATTTTATATACCAGACATTATTTAGAAGCTGGAATTTTATCAATGTAGACAAAATAACTTTTCATATAGGGCACACATCTTAGTGGGATTTGAAAAATGCAATAATTTACTTATTAAGAATATTATGCATTAGGTTAAAAGGTGTTAAGTGACTGAAAAAAATGAGCAGAGAAAAAAGGCTAGAGTGTCAGTTGCAGGGGAAAAGAGCAGCTCCTATTTTAAATATGATGGCTTATGCTATTCTCTCATTGTAAAGATGATAACTGAGCAAAGAAAATAAGTTCCAACAAGTAACAGGAACAGATTGTGTGGAGTCTTGTAGATACTTGTTATACATTGATTTTAATTGTACACAGAGTGGGTACAACCAGATGATTTTAGCAGAGGCTTGACGTGATTTGATTTAAATTTTAGCAGGACTATTCTGATTATTGTGATCACAATATGCTGTAGATCATCAAAGATAAAACAGAAACTCCTTGCAGGGAATTATTATTATTATTATTATTATTATTATTATTATTATTACTTGAGAGAAGGTCTCACTCTGTTGCACAGGCTGACTGGAGTACAGTGGTATGAACATGGCTCACTACAGCCTTGACTTCCTGAGCTCAAGCAATCTTCCCACATTATCGTCCCAAGTAGCTGGGACTATGGACACACTCCCAGGCCCAGCTAATGTTTTGGTTTTTTTAAAATATATTTTGTAAACACAGGGTCTTGCCATGTTTCCTAGGCTGGTCTCAAACTCCTGGTCTCAAAACGATCCTCCTGCCTCAGGCTTCCAAAGTTCTGGAATTACAGATGTGCGCCACCACACCCGACCCCTTATAGGTTAAAATAGCAATGCAAGCTGGAGATGATAATTATAGAATTGATATCAATAGAAATAGAAGGAAGTTACAGATATGAAGACAGATAAAAACATAAATTTTACATGGATTTACCATAGAGTAGAAAACAAAGAGTAACATGAAGAACAAAACTAAGGAAAAAAAAAAATAAGAACAAACCTATGCTTTTGTCCATTATCTGAGATTAGGAAAAGCACAGCAGAAAAGATTGTAGGGAAACCTGAAGTTTTATATTAATTTATCTAGTACTCACAAAAACTTTATTGGATAGCTACTATTATTACTCTCAGTTTAGAGATGCTCAGTTGGGGTGCAAAAATGTTAAATAACACGCTTACAGTTATAAACTAATGAGCAAATGAGCCTTTTTTTTTTTTGGAAACAGTAAATTTGACTCCAGAATCAATGCTTTTAATAACAATGTTTACTGCTGCTAGGAAGCCAAGAGCTATCTCTCAAAATTAAAATAGATGTTAACCAAAGAAAGCATGCTCAGCTGCTTTCCTAAACACTAGAGCACTTTGCAATGGTTCTCTTATCAGTGTTTATCACAAATTTCATGTAGATATTTGAGTAACATTGGATCTATGGGCCATAAAGATCAAGTGGCAGAGTTGCTTTACCATAGCTTAGATCAAGGCAATCCACTCTCTTAATCTGGAGCAAAAAGAATAGTATTGTTTCGGCATAGCAACCTCATTTAGGGTGGGGATTTTTTGAGTCCACATTTCAGTCAACCAGGTAAGAAAATGGTAAGACAATTTCCAGGTACTCAACTGAAATACCTATTTGAAACTCTACACGTAATAAAGCTACCCGTATCAGTCACTTTCTGTAACACTGAATTTCTTACAATTCTATCTCATTTTGAGAACCGTTTATTACATATATTCTTCAAATTTGAATTGCTGAAAATTAGCAAAGTTTACAATTTGATGTATGAGCCTTCTCTTCATGTGTTACATTCTCTTCTCTTCATTTTCTTCCTATTTATCTATTGGGTACATGGCCCATATGCCCTTCTGGTGCAGAATGTGATGTGATTGAATTACATGTCTTCTGACACTGAGAAATTGTCAGGTTAGATAATGAAGGTGATTGACAGCTTCCTAATAGGTAACTATCTCAGATGTGGTCATTACAGTATTTCCAAACAAGGCAGAATCCATCCAATTGACAAAGGATGAGGACTACTGCTTCAATTCTGTAAGGTTCAGGGGAAACTGGGGCTTTGGGGCATCCAGATATACCCTAATGCCATCATGCAAATTCTCTCTTTCTCAAACAAAGCCCTACTTCTCACATAAAAGACAAGGCATATCTGTGTTAGTTGGGCCACTTACATGATCAAAGGTAAGAATAAGGGCAGTCAAGGGAGTTCCCACAGACCTTGGACTTGTTTTTTTGACAAGTCCTGGACTTGGCTATTCCCTGGACTTGTTCGTTTTATGTTTAAGCTCTCCATCACATTGTCAACTTATTGTAGTATTCTTATATTTTTTTATTTTTGCCACGGTAAGCTATTGTAGAACAATTTCAGTCTACCAAAACCTCACATTTGATAGGTATTTTATTTCAGCACTTCATTCTAAATAATTGTTTTGCCATAATTTTCTATGGAAATATCAGCCTCAGTTTTCTAATGTTCATGTACACACCAGTGACTTCAAACTCAGCCAGAAAGAACCAATCTCAGACTACTATATCTCTGAGTGCCTGTATTCTGCAACTACTTCAAGCATCAAATATTACACCAGTTATGATTCCATTCTACATAAGTGTCCATGCCAGCTATTTTAAGATAAAAGAACTATTTAGAAAATGTTAAGATTTTATTGTTATCTAGGAAATAAGGGGAGCAGACGCAGGTGACTCTTGAAAGTGGCTTTCAGAAATGTCTCCCAAAGTTATAAATTACAGAAGCAGTACTCCAAAAAGGTGCTGATTTGTCTACTCCAGAGAATATTGGCATTGCCATAGCTTCCATCAAAAATCACGATATCGGAAACCTGTCACATTCGGAAAACTTCAGGCTCCTGAAAGTGGGTGACATCAGCAAACAGGTGCCGCATGTCTTCCCCCTTGACATGCGTAAGTTAGTGACTGATCATTTCAGAACACTAACACAGAAAAACAAGGACTTCGGCAATTGTGCATGTCAGTAGAAACCACAGAACCAGCAAAAATTTCAACCCCACCCTACTTCCACCTTCACTATCCCACAAAAATACACCTAGTAGGCCAAATCTAAATTTTATCTACAAGCAAGCTGCAGATAAATCTGGACAATACAAGCAAATGTAATGCAGCTTTTCATTCTCTGCTGTACAAGGAGACAGACTAAAAGGAGGATGGAATGGATGCTGAGCGCAGATCCACCATCTCCATTACAGGGGCTGTTGCAAGGCCCTCAGAGATTCATCTCTTGTCATTTTTTACCGCAGTTTGCTTAATGCAAAATGTGAGCTTTGCCTCATCCTGCCAGTAACCTTTTGTCTTCTTTATTCCTCTGACTTCTGGTAGGTCTCTTTTTTGTGGAAGTTATAATGCCTCTTCTGAGAGTCCTTTTAGAACATACTTTATTAGGCTGGGTACTGTGGCTCACGCCTGTAATCCCAGCACTTTGGGACACCCAGGCGGGCAGATCATGAGATCAAGAGATCGAGACCATCTTGGCCAACATGGTGAAACGCCGTCTACTAAAAATACAAAAATTAGCTGGGCATGGTGGCACATGCCTGTAGTCCCAGCTACTCGGGAAGCTGAGGCAGGAGAATCGCTTGAATCCTGGAGGTGGAGGGTGCAGTGAGCCAAGATCACACCATTGCACTCCAGTCTCGGTGACAGAGCGAGACTCCATCTTAAAAAAAAAAAAAAAAAAAAAGTGTTCTGTTAATGGATGCCTCTAAGCTTATTCTCTTTTCTGGCATCATGTATATGCAAAGGAATCAGATAGTGTTCCACTTAAGGGACAGATGCAGCCAACTTCCAATGTAGCCTTCAGTCTGGTTGCTCTGCGACCAGGAAGAAATTTATCTCTCCATATTTTCTCACCTTTAGATTCCTTTAGGAACAGTCAACATCTTGTGGGTCCGTATCAGAATCTTTAATGTTTCTCTTGAAATCTCCCTCACTTGGTTTGAGGTGACCCCAGAGTAATGCAGAATTCCTAACTCCTGCTTTTAAAACACTCCTTTTAAAACTCTCCAAGTAGAAGACCTGAATTACAAAATATTTTACTGGAATAAAAAACTGGATCAGAATATGTTTTGGCTTGCTCTTCAAAAGCTGCTCTGTTGTTAATATATGTTTCTTAGTGTTGCAGCCTTAGGCAAAACTACAAAAGAGGTGATGTATTTTAAGACTCTGATATATGGAGAGAGAAAAAGGTGTTTATTTTAACATGACTATAAATAAATTTAACTTTGTTTGAAAAAACTATAGGTAGGGTGATTCCTACCTACAGTTTCTAGTGAGAGATACTCTTGGTATAAACATCAAAAATACCTGTTTCCCATTCTTGTTATACTCAATTAAGTTGGAATCTAAACATTACTGGCAGGTTTGCCAATACTTTACAGAATTTTCAGTAAAAACAGTTTATTTACTTTTCACTCAAAACCTTTTTCTCTGAAGAAATTATACATTATTTTATTAGGTTAGTGCAAAAGTAATTGTGGTCTAATGGCAAAAACAGAATTACTTTTGCACCAATCTAATACAAAGCAGTGGTTCTCAAATTTTAGCTCAAATAGAAACTATGTGGAAACATTTTAAAAAGTAAGATTATGATTCAGAATGTCTTCTTAAGAAAAGGTCCAGGAATATGCACTTTTAGTAAGTCTAGGTAACACTAATGAAGTTGTTTCACTATCTACAGAAGACCAAGGCTTGGAGATAGAATCTTTTTTAAGTGAGATTCTAAATGAGTGTTCCTTTGTATCATTGGCTTAGGCATTATTAATATATCAAACCTACACGCCTTTCTCTGCCTACAGGATATGTAGCCTCTGAAGATCCTTGTGCAGCTGATCCTCTGGTGAGCCCTACCTACTGGCCTCAGATGAGCATCTTGGCTTTATTCATAAATATAGGTCAAGGTGGGGTTTACAATATGCATTATCTCATTTAATATTAAAAAATAAAAATTAAATTAAACAATTAATCTTAAAATGCTTATAGATATTTTCTTCATTTACACTAAAAAAAGTGAGTGATCAAGAGAATAAGCCATTAACATAGTGATAGAGGTCCCCAAGCACAGGTTCTGAATCTTTTGGTTATACTCCACTCTGCAGAGCATTCAGAAATAATTATAAAGGTTCAACAAACATTCAATCAATTGCCTAATATTAATGCACACAATCTTTAATTTAGCATTCTAATTTTCATATTTTCAATTTATTTTTTATTTTTTCTATGATTCAAAACCCTAAGTAAACACTAGCATAATTTGTTCAGGAAATGTGAATTTTCTCAAATGTGGATAACCTAAATATTATTTTGCTAAAAGTATTTAACGTATTTTGGCAGCCCGAATGGAGGAAAATACTGTTGTGAGTGCTTGGAAAAATGAAAATTGTCTACCACCTGTCCTTTATGTATTCAAAATAATATCTGTAAATGAAATGCTAGTTTTCTCCAAAGTGTTTTGAAAATTCCAATGTATTTATGTTCTGCAGCTGTTATTATTGTTTTGTTTTCCATCACTAATTTGATGACAATCCTTAGATTATTTTCCATTTAAATTTAAGGCATTTCTTTTCACAGGCCAGCTCTCTGGGCTAAGTACCCAAATTTCTGCACCACTTTTATAATACAAAGGGTCATCTAAACCCTGGCAGGATTGGTAGTTTCTCACAAACCAAAGAAAGAGGTTATTAACATTCAGATATTTCTTCTTCAGCCTTTGCCTTTTCTTTACCTGCCCAACCATATGTACTAACAGCATTCATAATTTGCCTCAGTTCACATTACCACTGTCAGAGACACAGAGCTCGGCTTACATTAGAGATTACTTTCACACTCATGTAAAATAGAATTTGGAGCTAGTCTTCACTTTCCACTCCCGCGTATCTGGTGGCATTCAATAATAAATGTGTTAAATTTACTTTCCCTGGCTCCACAGACACACTGGATTGCAGCTTCTCTACCTGTCTCATAGATGCACCCAATTTGTTGAATAAATTACTGGCATATAATCCCTTTCCAGAACCTTACCAGAAATTCACTCTGCTCTGTGTGCTGGCATGGTTAGCTGAGGGTTCTGAACTCCTCACATAGTCCCTACTACTCTTCGCCAGCGTTAGATTTGGATTCTAATATTCTCTGTATAAAACATAATTTGTCCCATGTAATATCTCATGAATAATATAGGCCTTTCACTACATTTTGTATGCAATTTGATTATTTATTTTAGGTTTCAAGTTCAAAATTGTCTCAGTCCATATCAACTTACTTACTTTTTCTTCTACTGACTATTTTCCTTTGGGTTCTCTGCTAAAGCGTATAGCGGGTAGGCAGGATGGCCAAATATTGGAGGTGCAGTCAGAGGCTCCCATCGAGAAGAATGAAAATGGTGAGTAAATCCTGTATTGCAATGTAGGTATCTGACAGAGAAGGATCACTGTCATCTGGGACAAACACCAACAATTTACCCAGGGGAGGGGTGTCCACCATCATTGTGGCTGCCTTCTGCCTAAGACAACTGAACTCCCAGGGGGAGGAGCAGCAGCCATCACTTCAGCTCCAGTCTGTTGTTTTCTCCTGCTGATGCCAGGGGGACTGGGTGGTTTGAACCCAAGAGGAATTTCCCACAGTGCACCACAGCAGCTGTGGCATTGTGGCCTGACTGCCTCTTTAAGTCATATTCAGACCCATCCTTCCTCACCAGGCAGGGGCTCCCTGTGGGAATTTCAGCAACTCCAGCCAGGGGTTTATGGACAGAACTCTGATTTCCTTGGGATGGTGCCCCTGTAGACAGGGGGCAGATGTGGTTTCTGCACCTCAGCATAAATAAGACAGGCAGACAAGATTAAAGAAATAAGAATAAAAAGGATTGAACAAAATCTCCAAGAACTATGGGATTATGTAAAAGGACTGAACCTATGATTAATTGGGGTACCTAAAAGAGACAGGGAGAATGGAACCAAGTTGGAAAACATGCTTCAGGATATCATCCAGGAGAACTTCCTCAACATAGCAAGACAGGCCAACATTCAAATTCAGAAAATCCAGAGAACCACAGTAAGATACTCCATGAGAAGGTCATCCCTGAGACACATATCATCAGATTCTCCAAAGTCAACATGAAGGAAAAAATGTTAAGGGCAGCCAGAGAGAAAGGCCAGGTCACCTACAAAGGGAAGCCCATCAGGCTAACAGTAGATCTCTCAGCCTAAACTCTACAAGCCAGAAGAGATTGGGGCCAATTTCCAACCAGAATTCCATATCTGGCCACACTAAGCTTCCTAAGCAAAGAAGAAATAAAATTCTTTTCAGGCAAGCAAATGCTGAGGAAATTTGTCACTGCCTGGCCTGCTTTGCAAGTGCTCCTAAAAGAAGTACTAAATATGGAAAAGAAAAGCCATTATGAGTCACTATAAAAGCACACTGAAGTACAAAGACCAATGACATATGAAGCAACTACATCAACAGGTCTGCAAAATAACCAGCTAGCATCATGATGACAGGATCAAATTCATACATAATAATATTAACCTTAAATGTAATATCAGTTACCTTTTTAATATAACATTATTATATAAATATAAATGTTAAACTTACCATTAATATTAATACATATTAATTAAATGTAAACTTAATATTAATATAATACATAGTGAGTTTAATGTGTAATAGGTATCAAATGTAATAGGTAACCAATATTATAAAATGCCCCAATTCAAAGATACTAGTCTAACCTAGACTAATAAAGAAGAAAAGAGAGAAAAATCAAATAGACACAATAAAAAATGATAAAGGGATATCACCACTGACCCCACAGAAATACAACCAACCACCAGAGAATACTATGAAACATTTCTATGCAAATAAACTAGAAAATCTAGAAGAAATAAACAAATTACTGAACACATACAACCTCCCAAGAAAGAACCAGGAAAAAGTTGAATCCCTGAATAGACCCATTACAAGTTCTGAAATTGTGGCAGTAATAAATAGCCAACCAAACAAACAAACAAACAAAAAGACTAGGACCAGACAGATTTACAGCTGAATTCTACCAGAGTACAAAGATAAGCTGGTACCATTTCTTCTGAAACTATTTCAAACAATTGAAAAGAAGGGACTCCTCCCTAACTCATTTATTGAAGCTAGTATCATCCTGATACCAAAACCTGGCAGAGACACAATAAAGAAAGAACACTTCAGGCCAATATCTCTGATGAACATCAATGCAAAAATCCTCTATAAAATACTGACAAACCAAATCCAGCAGCACATTAAAGAATTTATCCACAATGATCATGTGGACTTCATCCTTGGGATGCAAGTCTGGTTCAACATATGCAAATCAATAAACGTAATTCATCACACAAACCAAACTAAAGACAAAACCCAGATGATTTTCTCAATAGATAAAGAAATTGCCTTTGATAAAATTCAACATTCCTTCATGTTAAAAAACCCTCAATAAACTAGGAATTGATGGGACATACCTCAAAATAATAAGAGCCATTCATGACAAGCACACAGCTGATATCAAACTGAATGGCAAGAGCTAGAAGCATTTCCTTTGAAAACCAGCACAAGACAAAGATGCCGTCTCTCACCACTGCTATTGAACATAGTATTGGAAGTTCTGGCCAGATCTATTAGGCAAGAGAAAGCAATAAAAGACATTCAAATAGGAGGGGAGGAAACTGTCTCTGTTTGGAGATGACATGATCCTGTGTCTAGAAAACCCCATTGTGTCAGCCCATATGCTCTTTTTTTTTTTTTTTTTTTTTTTTTTGGACAGAGTCGCACTCTGTTGCCCAGGCTGGAATGCAATGGTGTGATCCCTGCTCACTGCAAACTCTGCCTCCTGAGTTCAAGCAATACTCCTGCCTCAGCCTCCCGAGTAGCTGTGATTATAAGTCCCTGCCACCACACCTGGCTAATTTTTGTATTTTTAGTAGAGGTGAGGTTTCACCATGTGTGCCAGGCTAGTCTCGAACTCCTGACCTTAGGTGATCCACCTGTTTCAGCCTCCCAAAGTGCTGGGATTACAGGAGTGAGCCACCACACTCAGCCGGTCAATTCACATGCTTCTTAAGCTGATAAGCAACTTCAGCAGAGTCTCAGGATACAAAATTAATGTGCAAAGATCACAAGTATTCTTATACACCAGCAGTAGACAAGCAGAGAGCCAAATCATGAATAAATTCCCATTCACGATTGTTACAAAGAGAATAAAATACCTAGGAATACAGCTAACAAGGGAAGTGAAGGACCTCTTCAAGGAGAACTACAAACCACTATTCAAATAATAATAATAATAATAATAATAAGAGAGGACACAAACAAATGGAGAAACATTCCATGCTCATGGAAAAGTCAATATCATGAAAATGGCCATACTGCCCAAAGGAACGTATAGATACAATGGTATTCCCATTAAACTACCATTGACATTCTTCACTGTATTAGAAAAACTGCTTTAAAATTTATATGAAACTAAAAAAGAGCCTGTATAGCTAATTTGGTTCTAACCAAAAATAACAAAGATGGAGGCATTACAGATACCTGACTTTAACCTATACTACAAGACTACAGTAACCAAAACAGCATGGTACTGGTACAAAAACAGACACATAGACAAATGGAACAGAATAGAAAACTCAGAAATAAGTCCACACATCTACAACCATCTGATCTTTGACAAACCTGACAAAAACAAGCAACGGAGAAAGGATTCTCTATTTAATAAATAGTGTGGGGAGAACTGGCTAGGGACATGTGGAATATTGAAACTAGACCCCTTCCTTACAACATATAAAAAAAAAAAAAACCTCAAAATGAATTAAAGAATTAAATGTGAACCCCAAAACTATTAAAACCCTAAAAGAAAACCTAGGCAATACCATTCAGGACATAGGCACGGGCAATGATTTCATGACAAAGACACCAAAAGCAGTTGCAACAAAGGGAAAAATTGACAAATGGAATCTAGTTAAACTAAAGGGCTTCTGCACAGCGAAATGAACTATCATCAGAGTAAAAGACAACCTACAGAATGGGAGAACATTTTTGCAATCTATTCGTCTGACAAAACTCTCATATCTAGCATCTACAAGAAACTTAAACAAATTTATAACAGAAAAAGCAAACTTTAAATAGCAGGCAAAGGATATGAACAGAGACTTCTCAAAAGATGACATTTATGTTGTAAACAAACATCAAAAAAAGCTCAACATCACTAATCATTAGAGAAATGCAAATCAAAACCACAATGATCTCACGCCAGTCAGAATGGTGATTATTAAGTCAGGAAACAACAGATGCTGGTGGGGCTGTGAAGAAATAATATCGCTTTTACACTCTTGATGGGAATGTATATTAGTTCAATCATTGTGGAAGACAGTGTAGGAATTCCTCAAACACCTAGAGCGGGAAATATCATTTGACCCAGCAATCCCATTATTGAGTAAATACCCAAAGGGACATAAATCTTTCTATTAATAAAGATATGTGCATCCATGTGTTCATTGTGGCACTATTCACAATAGCAAAGACATGGAATCAACCTAAATGCCCATCAGTGATAGACTGGATGAAGAAAATGTGGTTAAGTACATACCAGGGAATACTATGGAGCCATAAAAGGGAACGAGATTATGTCTTTGGAGGGACATGGTTGGAGCTGGAAGCTATTATCCTCAGCAAACTAATGCAGGAACAGAAAGTCAAATACTGCTTATTCTCATTTATAAGTGGGAGCTGAACAATGAGAACACATGGACACAGGGAGGGGAACAACACACACTGGGGCCTGTCAGAGGTAGGGGCTGGAGGAGGGAGAGCATCAGGATAAATAGCTAATGCATGCTGGGATTAATACTTTGGTGATGGGTTGATAGGTGCAGCAAACTAACATGACACACGTTGACCTATGTAACAAACCAGCACATACTGCACATGTATCCTGGAACTTAAAATCTAAAATAAAATAAAATAAAATAAAGAGTGTAGACAAACTGTATTTTGTATTCTTTAGATTTTTCTCTATGAGTTTTTCATGACTATCCATACCTGTGCCATTCCTTCCCGCTTCCTACTTTAGAGTTTGAACATATTTTACTCACTTTATTCTCAAAAAACCACCATAAAAAAAGGATCTAATAAATATATTTAAAAGATTTGACTCAAAGACAACAAACCTTGAGACAAAGGAAAGCAGATGTAAAAATATACTACACCTTTACCCCACGATTGAGGGACTGTCTTACAGGTCACACCAAGTGCCTCAGTACTGTACTTTATGACCATCTCTGAAGACAGAAAATGTTGTTTTCAGGGACTAGTCTTTCATTCCTGAAGAATAATCTGATTTTGTGAAACTTTCAAGGAAAAAGACAAGCCAACAACTGTGGCACTAGAAAATTTCATGTGGGCCTTTAGACCCTTACTGAAGGATGCCTGTGTTCTTGTTTCAACGTAACACATGTATTGAACGGACTCAACAGGACAAGTTCTTTGCACATCCAGAAGCCTAGATTTAAATAGCTCTTTTGGGGACCAATATACTTTATTGGTCTCCAATTACGAGTTGTACAGACCTAGACTAAATTAGTTCTATGTTGGTTCATTGTGATATTCACTAGTTTTTCCTGAAAAGAACTTATAGGTGATAAAGCTAATAAATCAAGGGAAAGGACAACTGTGAATTTTAACAAGGACAAAATAAATCGTTCAATTTAAGGCTAATATTGACTTTCAGAATATGAAATGGGTCTTAGTAGTCCCAAAGGCCAACATTTTTCAAAATCTCTCTGAAATGCTAAGGGATATTTGGTAAGAGAGTAAAATCTTTATAAAGTGTACCTTTATAGTAATAGGCTATGGCTTCCTATTTAACATAATGTTTTCAAAGTCTGAATTTTCAAGAAGACTGAAATCTTCTTCAGAATTCAACTTACATTTTAAAGATTCTTTCCCAAAATATACACATATATAATCTATTTCCTTTCTTGTTAAGATTGTATTATACTTTATTAAGTTCAAACCAATTACTCATTTTATTTCATTTAATTGCTATAACTATTTTCATTTGCATGAAAGCAGAAACCAAGTCTCAAAGATTTCTTAAGAACTTTGTACACAAAATAATCACTAACATGCTTACTGACATGCAATGGAATCTAGCGAGTCAGTCATCTTTAGTTTTCTCATTTTTCCACATTACAAAAAATTTAAACTTGTTACTTGCCCTAAGGCTTTTCAATTTTAAATGTTTTATTAAAAAGAAACAATCTTCCAACAAAGATAACTTTAAAAATAAGTTTAAATTCCATATGAGTCAGCTGTGTTAATGGAAATAGGATGGGATTACTACAACTTAATATTTTCCAGAGTGTAGTGACTTCAGAAACATACTGAACTAAGTTTAAAACTCAATTATACTATTACTAGGAAACTAACGTTAACATCTGTGACTCAGTTCATACATCTGTTAATGGGTATAGCCAAAACTTTTCAAGTTTGCCAGAATAGATATAAAGAAGGGCCTTGGTCTGGGTCTGCAGGTCTACAAGGTTGGAACATGGTCATTTGTTTCACCAGTTATTGTAACTATCATGCAGGCTAATGCAGGGCTCATGGTAGTTAATCGTACCTGTTAGGTAGGCATGTAGCCAGAACTTAAGAGCATACAAAAGGATATTAAAACTAAAAACTAATTGAGATGGCAAACAGAGCTACTCATGGATCCTTAAAGACTCTGTCAAAATTAGGATATTTCCATTGGCACCTGGGAAGCACTGTGAGAAACTACTCTGTTTCCTATTCTATGTAGCTTTCTTCATGATGTACATCTTTCATGGTGTACTGTATTGGTCTATCCATCAGTCATCCTAGATAACTGTCTAGGTTGTCCTGATGTCATTATTAAAAATATATCTAAAGTGTCTAACACAGAATAAATATTTAAGAAATGTTATATTCTTTTTCCACGTGTTTGATACCAATTAGGAATCAGAGACCACACTTCATATTTACAGATGTATTTCTCTTATAGTCTTCACAAATACTCTGTCACATGTACCTATAGTGATTTTGCATAAAGATTATAACAGATATGAGATTTATTCCTTTTTAGTGAAACAGAATGAAAGAATACACTGTATTTGTAACTTAAAAATCTTTAGTTCAAGATTTAATACTCTTATTTACCATGTGTATGATTTATTATTACACCCCTTAAAAATATAGTCAACTGATTTGACAAAACAGCAAAAGCAATTCAATGGAGAAAAAGACAGTCTTTTCAATGAATGGTGTTAGAATAATTGTATATCCATGTTCAATGAAATGAATCAAGACAAAGATCACAAAATTTAACTCCAGATAATAATATATCTAAGTGTAAAACACAAAAGAAGTCTAGAAGAAAGTATATGTTAACATCTCGGTGATCTTGGGGTTGGTGTAGAGATTTTAGTTACAGCACCAAAACTATAATTCATGAAAGGAAAATTTGTAAGTCAAATTTTATTAAAATGAAAAGCTTCTCTTCTGTGGAAGACACTTTTAAGAGAATCAGAAGACAAACTACAGAATGAGATAAAACACTTGGAAAACAAATATCTGGAAGAAAAAAAAAACTTGTATTCAGAATATACAAATAGCTCTTAACATTTAAGTATAAATACACAAGCAAGCTTTTTTTTAAAATATGGGCAAAAAGTCTGGGCAGTCTTTTCACCAAAAAAAGTAAGTAAAAATAAATAAATAAAACTACAAAACATGCTCAATATCATTTGTCACTAGGAAATTGCAAATAAATGTTACTTTGATTTCATATACCTATTAGAATGGCCAAAATGAAAAAAAAATCTGAGAATATCAATTGTTATCTAGGATGCAGAACAACATGAACACTTATTAATCACTTTTGGAAATGCAAAATAATACAAGCACTTTGGAACACAATTCAGCATTTTTTCAAAGTCTTACCATGTAATAAACATAGTCTTACCATATGATATGAAAGTCATGTTCCTATTTGTCTCCCAATTAATTTGAAAATGTATGTTCACACAAAAAACATGCTCACAAATGTTTATATAAATTTTATTATAATTTCCAAAAACTGGAACTAAGAACTAACCAAAATATCTTTCAACAGGCAAATAATAAACAAACCTGCTATATCCATCAATACAATATAGTAATTTTATTATAAAAAAGAAATAAGCTATCAAGCCATTAAAATAAAAATGAATCAATCTTAAATACATTGTTTTAAAGAACCCAGTCTGAAAAGACTACATATTGTTTGATTTCAGTGATGAATATGACACTCTGGAAAAGGCAAAACTACAAAGACAGTAAATATATTAATGGAAGGTAAGGGTTTAGAGAAGGAAAGAGGATTAAATGGAGGGAAATATTTTAGAGCAGTGAACCTGTTCTATATGATACTATAATGGTGCATACTTGACACTACACATTTGTCAATACTCACATTACTTTAAATTGCAAAGAGTGAACCTTAATGTTTAGGAGGTCAGAGGATATCAATATGCATGCAGAAGATGACAAAGCCATCAACTGTATCAAGAGTGCCTAAAACAATGACATTGAATGATGGAGGAGGAATAACAACTTACCTAAGTAATTTGGAAAAAGGGTCAAGTCAATAAGACTAAAGGCAAAAGAAACTATGCATTGGCCGGGCGCGGTGGCTCAAGCCTGTAATCCCAGCACTTTGGGAGGCCGAGACGGGCGGATCACGAGATCAGGAGATCGAGACCATCCTGGCTAACACGGTGAAACCCCGTCTCTACTTAAAAAAGTACAAAAAAATAGCCGGGCGTGGTAGCAGCGCCTGTAGTCCCAGCTACTCGGGAGGCTGAGGCAGGAGAATGGCAAAAACCCAGGAGGCGGAGCTTGCAGTGAGCTGAGATCCGGCCATTGTACTCCAGCCTGGGCGACAGAGCCAGACTCCGTCTCAAAAAAAAAAAAAAAAAAAAAAGAAACTATGCATTAATACTGTATTCTAGTTTATACAATTTATTTCTAAAAGGTACAGGTTAACAATTCTGACATCACTCTATGTGCATACTGAAATTGAAAAATGGTTTAAATGGATGGCAGTTGCTGGAACTCTATTTTCTCATGGTTAAAGTGGGGGTTTATAGATAAATAGGCTAGAGTAATTCATTTGGTAATGGATTGTGGTCAGAGACATCAGAATGAAATCACATTTGCTTTAACATAGATATAGATGGTTAAACATAGACATATTCATATGTCTTTGTATATGCACAGATTAGCATACACATATATATTTTCATATTGTGCCAACAGAGAGGACCTAGAAGCAATGACACCTCAGTAGCAAGCAGTACACCTATTCACCTATAACCTAAATCTTGGTTTCTAATAAGAGGGATCAGAGCTGTTTGGAGCTCAATAACTGATGAATGAAGCATACGAAATGAGCTTAGAGAATCTTGTAGCGTGAGAAAGTAAGGAAATGCTCAAATTTAAAAATCTCACTATGATGGGGATGTCAACACAATATTGAGCCATCTGAGAGAGCTCTCAATGACCAAAACTAACACAATTTGAGCAACAAAATAAAGTAATATTGGATTATAACCCAAAGTATAAAATAAATGTTAATTACTCGATAATGACATAAATAAATGAATGAATGAATAAATGGGGGAGAAGAGATAAATCTCCTCTGCAAAATAATTTATGCAGGTATTCCACTCTCAAGTAAGTTTTGCATAACTCTCCACTTAAGTGTGGATTGCACACTGACCTCCTTCTAAGGTACACAATATCAAGCTATAACATGACTTATTACTGTTGATGTTGAAGTTGTCAACCGTAGTAAGTCACGTTAATAGTATGTACCCTTGATATGATGTGATAGAAATGTCACCTTATCTCTGTGGTCTTCTTCCCCAAATCCCATAACCACAGTCTAATCGTTAAAAAAATCAGACATATACCAGTTGAGGGACATTAAGCAAAACACCTGACCATTCCTTCTTAAAAATATCAAGATAGGTCATCAAAAACAAAGAAAAGTTTGAGAAACTATCATAGTCAAAAGGACTCTAAGGAAACATAATGAGTATATGTAATGTGGTAATCTGGATAGGATTCTCAAACACACAGAGAATATTAGTTCAATACCAAGGACATCTGAATAAAGTAAGGATTTTTGTTAATAGTAATCTATAATGTAAGTTCATTAATTATAACAAATATGTCATATTAATGTTAAATGCTAACAACAGGGAAAACTGGGTACTCTGTACCATCTTAATAATTTTTCTCTAAATCCAGAACTACTCTCAAAATAAAAATAATAGTTTAAAGCAATGTTATGTAACTTGTCATAGATAGAGAACTTAGCATGTAGCGGAGCCAGGATTTGAACCAAAGCATTCTGACCTTAAGTACCTTTCTACTGCCAACTAACACTAACTGTGAAGAGAGTAATATATAAGAAGAATATGAAGAGAAATAAATTTGCCACTGGGGTAACAAAACAAAATAAGCTTCTTTATCATACCAAAAGATTTCTAGGTATTTTCAATGAGGTAATTAACTGTGACTACTCAAAAAAAAAAGAATATCGTTCAACTACGGAAGCCTTTCCCTGTGGAACTTATGATTGTGAGGCACATCCTGGGACACATGTTGAATAAAGTATATACTGTAAGAACAATGTCATGCCACTCTCACAAATTTGGGGAGTGAATAAAACATTGCTCTGAACTAAACTCTACTCTTTGTTGATAAAATGCTTGTTTTTTTATATTTGTTTGTGTTCGCCATTTTAAGCAGAGGATGAAGACATACTAATACTATTTTGTTTACTTCATCAGTATCCGTTTTAAAGCAATACTAAGGAAAGGAAAAACAAAAAATGAAAAAGTATCCATTGCCATAGTTGGTATATTTCTCTGTCTATTAAGTGAACCAATTTTAGAATAATTTGTGTTTTTCTGTAATTCATCTTGGTGTGCATTCTATTTTCCTTGGTACTACTTTGTTCTTTTTCTTCTGATTGCTCTTGCAATGATGCTTGTGAATTAAGGAAGAGGAAAAACTACTTTTGTAATTAAAATATACGTTTTGCATTTCCATATTTTAAAAGCAGAGTGATTAAGCTAGCTTATTAGCTTATGAAACATTTGATTGAGCATTCATTCTTACTACCCTTCAGGACTTTTCTTCTTTTCTGCTTCCTACTGCTTAGCACTGGGCAAGATGGAAAACTATCCATATAGATTTCTCCTCTTCTGAAAATTTGAGATGAAATGGCTTATAAAAATGTAAAACTACTACAAATAAATTCCAGGGTACAAGATTAATATGGAAGATGGAACTAAGGTTTTCCTTGAACGATTACATATCTCGAGACCTAAAATTTCCTTGCTTCATGTAATTAAAAAATCTCTGTGCTTATTCCTATGAATGTTATGTAGAATGTAATCAAATATAGACTTTTTGACAGATATTCTATCTCATGAAATACAAGAAATATGAACCTCATTCAGCATGCCGTATTAAAGTGGAAAACTGAAATCATTACTGCTGTCCTCTCTAAATCCAAAACGCATGCAATTACAATTACTCAGGTTATTTTTTCAATGTGAAAGTCAAAGAGAAATCATATTACTAAATACTACAGATATAGTTTTCAGACATTTTGTGATTCAACTATATTCATATTTTTTATCTATTTATTCAACTAAACTACTCATTGTAAGTTCCAAACATTTAAGGCTATGTTACTTAGCTCAATTTGCTAAAGCATTAAAAATGATATTAAAGTGATTGATAGGTACCATATTAATTTAAAAGGTTATGTAGTCTTACAGTTAAATACAATATAATAAGACTCATTATGATATTTCATACACACAAAATGTGTTATTGGTCACCAGGTTAATTAGTACAGAAATCAATGGTTTACAATTAAAATGCATTGACATTAAATAAAAATTCTGTATTCCTCAGCTCTCAACAGACACGGGACTAATTCCACTATGCTTCATATTTCATGTTACCCAAGTGTGTATTCCTTTTATTCAACCTTTATCCTATCAGAATCCCCATAGTTTAGTAAATGCTCCTCTTCCTCAGCCCACATGCTATTTTCTAATATATGGAACTCCAAACTTCTGCTCTAAAAATTCTGCTGGGGTCAGTATATTTTGTCTTCCCCACTGGTTCTTTTTCTACTCTATTGACATCATGAAATTTACCTTTAACATGGAATATAGGTTTTAAGAGTACATGTGTTCTGAAGTCAAAATACACAAGTTCAAATTCTGACTTTGGGCAAGTGACCTAATTACTCCATTTTATAGTTTGATTTCCCTACCTATAAAATCAAAAGCATCAAGTAATTACCTGATAGAGATAAAAGTGTTTATATATGGAAACAGATACAAATGGAAAATAGTTTAGAGACTATTATAACCTAACTAAAATACTGTATATAAATAAAATACATAGCATTTGCCTATTACTTCATATGTTTTTAATAGTAGGTAGCTCTCAGTATTTTATTTGCACCTTGCTATATGTCATACAGAGAAGTTGCTAATTTTTTGAAGACTTGACAGTTTATTTCTTTCTATGGCACTCCAATTTCTACTGTTATACTGGGTGATATGAATAACATTATAGGTTACTCATCTAACACTTCTGAGATCTGGACTTCATTATTTCCAAACAACTTCTAGTCTATCTTGTTAGTTAATCTCAGTCACACTATGAACTCTCTCATTCCCACATACTTTCCTTATCTGGAATCACAATTTCATACCTCCCACTTTTAACTATACTTCTCCATTACTACATCCCTTGTTCTCCAGCTTCATTGGGATCTCCTAGTCTTGATTCCTTCCCTTTGTCTTTATCCACAAACAGCTTTTTCTCTTTTCTTACATCTGTGTATAGCTTATTTGGCTTAGCAGGTTGATTTCTTCTTTACAGCTAACTTCCACCTCCTGTTTCCCACTACACCTCTGCTTCACTGGACTACTAAATCCTTTAAAGTTAGTCTTTATTCCTGGCACAGAGTTTTCCCCATACTTATTGGGGTCAGCGTCCAATCCACATAAACTCCTAACCCCACTCACCTAAGTTTACTCCCCAAATCCTCTGATGGCAGTTTGAATACTCTGTATTTGAGTAAGCCGTCTGTGTGTTCTTACTGTACAATTTAACTCTTTTAGAAGTCATCAAATCAATGCTTAACTAAATTATCATTACACTTATTTATCCAATGACTTGTTTTTTGCAATCACTTGTTTTTTGCTCCAATAATACCCTTGAATTTCAAGACCTTATCTGATTTCTCATTTAAATAGTAATATGCTTTACAGATATTATTGTTATTGTAGATAACAATAACAATGTTAGCGCAGATATGAATACTCTTTTTGACTCCCTTTCTTCCCATATGCCCCCATCTCTAAACTATTTTCCATTTGTATCTGTTTCCATATATAAAACACAACTTCTTTTCTTGGAAATTCTGAGTTTCAAAGCTAGTAACATAAACTGGGGTGTGCTAGGTCACCGTATCCAAGTCATCTGTTTTGGATTGGCTAATATTATTTCTTGCAGATGACGGGAAATATAATTCAAACTGGATTAAACAACAGTACAAAAACATGTTTATTGCCTCATGTAACTGAAATGTCCAACTGTAAGTTTTCAGGTGCAGCTTGATCTACAGCCTCCAGTGCTGTCAACAGGACTTATTTTCCTCTGCATGTTGTGCCTCTACATATATGACATTGGCTTTGTTCTTAGTCTCTAGTTTTCCAGATTTAAGTTTAACAAAGACTTGTTTGTGCCTTTCTTTCAGTTGCCACAGAAAGCATCACATTGTATCTCAAAGTTTTATTTGGACACTCATCACATAGCCATCATGGAGTGCAAGAGAATGTTCTATTTCATTTGGTCAGATTTGGGTCTCCTTCCTACTTGCTTTAATCCTGATATTAGGAGCAGAATCCCACAAGAAGCATCTGGACAAATATTTTCTCCAGAGGAAGATGTATAGAACCATATTGGCTACCAGATAAAGAATATGTGGCAGATACACACACACACACACCCACGCACACACACACATTGTGTGTGCGTACTCTCCTTGGCAATTACAGAAGTAGAAGGGCATCAATGAATTATATATGATCATATCTATATCCCCTACCTTTATTGTTTTGGTTATGTAAACAAGAAAGTGTGTTATACAAAGAAAACTAACGAGCTATTTCTCTGATGGGCATTTAGTCAACCTTATTAGATATGTTCTTTATTTCCAAAGATTTGAAGATTAAAACCAAACCATGGAATTTTTGGATATATGTTCTTATCTTGAAAATTCACAAAAGTATGTTCAAAGCTCAATGGATATGTTTTAGGTTATCTTTTGATCAAAATATATTTCATATTAATACTCTTTTAACTAGCAAAGAATTAATATCATGTTCCATAAAATATCAAATATGATGAACCATGTGAGCTAAAAACTGTCTGAGATAATGTAGTTATCCAGTCTACAAGATAAAGATAAGGCATGAGAGAAAGTGGGGGAGAGAACACTGTAAGCATTGAAGGTAATGGGATAAGAATTCAACCCCCAAAGGTTAAATTCTTACACTAATTGAAATACTAAGGTAACTGGTAGAAGAAGAAATAGCCCACAGTTGGCAGAGAATTCCTAGGAGTACAGATAGAGATAATTTGAGTTGCTCCTTGTTCTTCCACTTTCTATTTGACTTTGGTAAGTTATTTATTTTCTTCAGGAATCTGTTTTCTCTCCTATGAAACAGGCATAGTAAGAGTTACCTCTCGAATAGTGATAACAAATATATATAACACAATAATATTAAATCAGTTATTACTCTGCTTTGAAGATGAAGCACTAATTTATAAGAAAGTGGAGAAAAACTGATGACTATAAAAGGAAAAAACAGCTAAAAGGCACCTAGGACCAAAAATAAGTACATGATAAAACTATAAAATTTAAGTTTTAAAATTCCGTAAGTGAAATCTTGACTGATTTTCATGAATGACATTCTCTATATTTTACTTGATTCTGCCAAGAATTGTTTTTTCTAAGTAGAAGTTTCAAATGTACCTGCCAATAGGGCCTACTCTTAGAGTCTAAGACCATCAATAACCTTCAAAACTGCAAGAAAGAATACCCAAATTACTCACTTAACTATTTATCTAATAACTTTCAGTGTTCAAGTTTTCAAATACCTTTTGAGTTGGCTATACTTGAAAAGTCAAAATGTTAAATCAAAGCACCAATAAACTGATCTGGTTACTCCTGGTATCATAGAAGAGAGTATGACTTGATTTATCTATATTTACTAATTTATTTTATGAATTATTAATATTTTACCTCATCTATCTTGAGACAATTTTGATTAGGTTCACATTATTAATTATAACTCAGTTTACATATCAACAAATATTTATTGAGGGTACATTTTTCAAAGCTGTTTAAAAAAATCTGTTAGAATGAAAATTGATAATATAAAATGAAAGAGAGTACATTAAAACTGATATGACAGAAATATAAAGACTATCAGAGATTGTTATGAACAACTGTACACTAACAAACTGGAAAGCCTAAAAAAAAGGATACATTTCTGAACACTGCCAAGATTTAATTGTAAAGACATAGAAAACCTGAATGGAACAATAATGAATAATGAGATTGGAACAGTAATGAAAAATCTTCCAACAAAGGAAATTCCAGGACCTGATAGCTTCACCACTAAATTCTACCAAACACTTAAAATATAAATCAATATAATCCTTCTCGAACTCTTCCAAAAAAATTGAAGAGTAGAGAATACCTCTAAACCTAGTTTATGAGGCCAGGAGTATCCTGATACACAAACCAGAAAAAGACTCTACAAGAAAAAAAATATATATATATGTGTGTGTGTGTGTGTGTGTGTGTATATATACACACACACACCAACAACACTGATAAACATAGATGCAAACATCCTCAGCAAAGTGCTAGCAAACCAATTAAACAGTATATTAAAAGGATCATTCATCAAATCAAGTGATATTTATCCATGGGATGCAATAATGGCTCAACATATCACAAATCAACAAAAGTGATATAACACAGAATGAAGGGCAAAAATGAAATGATCATCTCAATACATGCAACAAAGGCATTTGACAACCTTCAACATAGTTTTATGATTAAAAAAGCAAAAAATTTCAACAAATTAAGTATAGAAGGAGTGTACCTCAACACAATAATGGCTGTATATGACAAATCTGCAACTAACACCATACTTAACAGTAAAAAGTTGAAAGATTTTCCTCTAAGATCAAGATCAAGATAAGAATGCCCATTTTTACCACTTCTACTCAACATAGTACTGGCACCCCTTAGAGAAATTAGGCAAGACAAAGAAATTAAAGTTATCCAAACTGGAAATAAAGAAGTTAAATTGTCTCTCTTTGCAGACATCATGATTTTATATCTAGAAAATCCTAAAGACTCCACAAAAACTCACAGAACCAACAAATAATTTCATTAGGTTTCAGGATACAAAATCAACATACAAAATCAGTAGCATTTCTATACACTAACAACCATCTATTCAAAAAGGAAATAAAAAATACCATTTGAAATATCTTTAACAAACTTTAAGAACAAATGTAATCAAGGAAGTGAAAAAAACTGTACACTAAAAATCAAAACATTGATGAAAGAAATTGAAAAACAAGCACATATAAATGTAAAGATATCTCCTGTTTGTGGTTTCGAATATGTAATATTGTTAAAGTTTCCATACCACCCAAAGCTATCTACAAATTCAATGCAATTCCTTTTTAAATTTCAATGATATTTTTTATAGAAATAGGAAAAAAATCCAAAACTTTTATAAAACCACAAAAGACATGAATAGACAAAGCAATCCTGAGAAAACAAAAACAAAAAACAAAGCCAGAGGCATCACAATACCTGATTCCAAAATCTGCCACAAGTCTATAGTAATCAAAACAACATGGTACTGGCATAAAAATAGACACACAGAAAAATGCAACAGAGCAGAGAGTCCAGAAATAAATTCACACTTTCACAGTCTATTGATTTTTGACAAAGATGCCAAGATTACACAATGGGGAAAGGACAGTCTCTTCAACAAATTATGTTGGGAGAACTGGATATATACATGCAGAAGAAGGAAATGAAACCCTCATATCACACTATATTCAAAACTCAACTCAAAATTGTTGAAGACTTACATGTAAGACCTGACACTGTAAAAACTATTCAAAGAAAACATAGGAGGAGATCTCCATGGCATTGATGTGGACAATGAGTTTTGAATATGGCCCCAAAAGCATGGGAAACAAAGGTAAAAATAGACAAATGGAATTACGTCAAACTATAAAACTTCTGCACAGCCAAGGATACAATCAACAGAGTGAAGAGACAACCTACGGAATGCAAGAAAGTTTTGCAAACCGTACATTTGACAAGGAATTAATATCCAAAATATATAAGGAACTCAAACAACTCAATAGTAAGAAGCACGCAACCTGGTTAAAAATGAGCAAAGGACCTGAATAAACATTTCTCAAAACAAGTAATACAAGTGACCAACATATATATGAAGAAGTGTTCAACGTTGCTAATCATCAGGGAAATACAAATGAAAACCATAATGAGATATCACCTCGCATGTGATACAATGGCTGTTATAAAAAAGACGAAAGATAACAAGTGTTAGTGAGCATGTGGATTTAAAAGGAACTCTTACACACTGTTGGTGGGAATGTAAATTAGCACAGCCATTATGTAAAACAGTATAGAGGTCCTTCAATAAATTACAAAATAGAATTATCATATGATCCGGGAATCCAACTATTAGATATATATTCAAAGGAAGTGAAATCGTTATATTGAAGAGATATCTGAGTTTCTATTTTTATTGCAGCATTAAATACAATACCCAAACTTTGTAATGAATCTCAGTGTCTATCCATGAATGAATAGACAAAGAAAATGTGGTATATATACAAAATAAAATACTGTTCAGCCTTTAAAAAGAAGGAAATCTGGTTATTTTTACAATGTGAGTAAACCTAAAGGGTATTATGTTAATATGAAATAAATCAGGTATAGAAAGACAACGCATCCCTCACTTATATGAGGAATTTTTAAAATTTGAACTCGTAGAAGCAGAGAGTAGAATGGTGATTACCAGGCTTGGAGGTAGGAGGATTGGGAAAACGTTCATCCAAGTATACATAATTTCAGTTAAGAGGAATAAGTTCAAGAGATCTGTTATAGAACATGGTGACTATATTTGAAACATTATACTGTACACTTGAAAATTGCCACTAATTGAGTAGATTTAAGGTATTATTACCACAAAAAAAAAAAAAAAAACACAGAAAAATGTCAGACAATGCCTATGTCAATTAGCTTGATTTAGGCATTCCACAATGGATACATATATCAAAATATCATATCATATGCTCCAAATATATATAACTTTTGTCAATTATTATAACTTAAAAGAATAATGGACCTCTCCTGTTATTTATACAGATGAATTACTAGGTCAGAAAAGTTTTGTTAATGAATATTTTGCTTATTAAAGCATTGCAAAAATCATTTGCCAAATCCTACTTTTTCATAATGATATCTAATTTTCTCTCTGGGAGTGGAGTCTGTTTGCTTCATGACCACAAATTCTGAGAAGGAATCCTGTTTTCTATTCCCAACTCTCTCAAACTAGGATGTGTTTTTATGAGTGTGGGTTTTAAAAGTTCACATGTGTTCAATTTGGCTTTTGATGTCACAATCCAATAAATTAGGCAATGGCTGATAAATACACAGAATAATGTAACATGACACCATCCTAGGTTTCATATGCAGAAAAAATGCAAATATTTTCTGGAGTTCACAGAAGTAATGTATCCTCACATTTACGTCAATAACATTCCTAGAAGTTCTTCCTCTTCATAAGTAAGGGAATGAGGCTCAAACACATCTGTGGTGTCTCTGCTTCCTTTTATTCAAATATTCTACCCTGCCCCGTGAGACAATATCTCTTTTTTCCATTTTTAATTATTCCCTATTGCTTTATGTTGAACATTTCTAAATGATTTAACTCTGAGTTTGAGCATAATTTTTATAAATGGTATCATTATAAACATCATTGGTTTCACAGGTTTGATATTTGACCCTTGCAAACTTAGTTTGATAACATAAGTGAATTAATATTTAGAAAAAAACACAACTAATGATTTTGTGAGAAATTTCAAAAAGCATGACTGCAATGCATCAAGAGATACTAAATACTGAGGTTGTTTTTTGAGTTTCCAGTAGTAAAATACCATCTTTTCTTATGTTCACATACAAACTTGAGCCTCTTTAATAACACTCTGAAAACTGATATTTTTTTATTGTCTGTTTTTCTGACTATGCAATGAACTTTTCAAGGGCTGGAATTATAATTACCTTTTTCAGTATGGCATAGAATTATCTGACATATACCAGGTACTTATTAAATATTGTTTAATTAATAAATACAATTTGTAGATTTTGAAAACAAATATAACTTATGATTTTAACATTCCATCTCTCTATAATATTAATCCCTTAATGATAAAAGTCCTACCTAATGAAAAGATTGGGTTATTTCACACTTCTACTTAAAAGTAATAAATTATTTCTTTATCCTAACTTTCCAAATAATTCCCAGATAATTGTAAACCTTTCTTTTTCCCAGTCTTCATCCTCCACAATATATGTCCCCTCACTTTTTTATTCTGTATTTCCAATGTTATTACGTAGCATAGAGTATTATCCTTTGCCTTGTGTAACTACCCTAAGCTTAATTAACCCTATGACAGTACAACTTATATCACCGCCAGCCTAAATCTTCAAACTTGGAGTATCAATAAAACACAATTTTGAGAAATGGTGACCATGTTATCATCAGAGACTTCCTAAAGAAGATATGAGCTTGAAGAACACCCCTTCATTCCAGTTATCTAAATTCTAAAGAAGACATTTACAGTAACATTTACTCAAACATAGATGGTCAGAAAACACCATATTACACCCAAATAGCCTGCACACATAAGGGGAAGCTAAAGTCATGGTTGTTAATGTTGAATTTTCAAGTCAATGTATACATTACCTAAATAAGTATTTGGATTGTGATACATGCAAGTAATGGATACAATTTTCCAATTTAATCAAACTTCATCGTTTAATGATGCCATGGCTCTTGAATTGTAAATCCAATAACTAACTTACACAGTTTTCCCTTCTGTAAGTTGCTCATTTCTGTGACCTTTGCTGCTCTACTTTTCACCTGTTTACTTCACTTATCGTTCCCTCTTATCTTTCCATCATGTATACATCTTATGCTTTCTCCTTGAAGAAAATTTTTCTATTTCATTATTCTATTACATTAACCTATATTGAGTCCTCCTTCATTGAAGTCCTACCACATTTATGTTTAGTACATTATAAAAGTAGCTACTTGACAAAATCACTCAAGAGTCACAACATTAAAGGGTTACAAGAATGGGTTTTGCAGTTCTGCAGACTTTGCCATAAAAATCTGTATTGCCACTTTCTTGATGCGTGGTTATAGATGAATTGCTTAACTTCTCTCAGTCCTAATTTCTTCAACAGTAATAACTGTATGTACTTTGTGGCTTGTTGACAAGACCTAGGCATAGTTCCTGTCACATAATGGGAGCTTATTAACATTCACAACCAGAATATTACTCAGGGAACTTAGACATCAACATGTCTATGTTACTATCAGCATAACCTTGAAAAAGCTACTTATTTTTGAGAATCAGTATCGTTAATTCTAAATTGAAGATAAAATTATATATATTTTTGTTTTGCTCATAAAAGTTTTTTGAGAATTAGTGCAGTTCTATAGTCAATCATTGAACCCCAACATTATCATCATTGCCCTGTGTATTATTTTTAATTATAATAATCTGTTAAATCTGCTTCATTAAAGTAGGGCATAAGATGGAAAAAGATTAAGTCTTTATATATAAATTTTCACATGCCATTCTCTCAAACACGGGTTTGAAAAATAAGTAAGAGGTGCTTAGTAAAGTATTCGTGATCACGAAATTATAGACCAAAATCCAGGGACGTTACTACCTTCTTAGATAACAGGTATGTGAGATAAGACAGGAGCAGCATGGTAGGAACAGCATTATCTTGGGATGATTAGTTCATGTTGGGTAGTCTGTCCTCAGACATGATTAATCTACTTCATAGCTTACATATATTTTACATACATTCTCTTTCAAGTTTCAGATATTACATAAAATTCTTTTTTAAAAAAGTAGAAGTTGGCCAGGCGTGGAGGCTTACACCTGTAATCCTAGCACTTTGGGAGGCCGAGGCGTGTGGATTGCTTGAGTTCAGGCATTCAAGACCAGCCTGGGCAACACAGTGAAACCTCGTCTCTACTAAAATACAAACAAACAAACAAAAAAAATAGCCAGGCGTGGCGATGTGCACCTGTAATCCTAGCTACTCGTGAGGCTGAGACAGGAGAATCGCTTGAACCTGGGAGGCGGAGGTTGCAGGGAGCTGAGATCATGCCACTGCACTCCAGCCTCGGTGACAGAGCACAACTGTATCAAAAAAAAAAAAAGAAAAGAAAAAAGAAAAGTTACTGATTAAATATTTTCTAACTAGTGTGTATATATAAAATATATGAGATATTTTACACTTGAGATTAAAAAAACACAAATCTTGAGCTCAAGAAATATTTTTTTCTGGAAATACTTTACAAACCCATGCTTACAGAAGATTTTAAAAATTGTGTGAGAACCAAGTAAGATAAAAATATGTGGCACCACCCTCTTCCTTTCAATTTACATTTGAAATTGAATTTTGTAATCATCCTCCACCATGTACTTATTCCTATTGCTTGGTTTTACCCAGATTTTATTTCCTTGTTTATTCCCAAGGATATAATTATACTTTTTTAAAAATTTCAACACTCAGTAACACAGTAAAAAATTACCTGATAAGGAAGGTAACTTAATAAAAGTCAAGCGTTCTTTTGTGCGGCCACAACATATTAAAAATTGCTTTGAGTTTACATATAAAACTTGGCATGCAGAGGTAAACAAAGAACAAAGAAGCAGAAGCATGCTGTTGGAAACAGTTGTGCATTGGCCTCTGAGGATAGAGTATGAGGTGTAAGCTTATAGAAATTCTTTCTAGCTGGAAGTTGTATGCATTGCCTCCTGCTGTTTTATCCCTATATTTGCTTATACACTGGACTCATTGTAAGGCTCTATTCACAGAAATTCAGTTGGGCTATAGGCTCAAACCATGACTCTTTCATATGTAGAATGTTTTTTTTTTCTTTCTGTAACAAGCTACTTACGTCAAAATCTATAAAATAAACGAGTATTTTAGAAGTACAAAATGGCTCAGTGTAATAGGAATATAACTTTCTGAACTAGATTAAACTGTGACAAGTTGTTCAAATTTACATGTTCCTCTTCATCTCAGTAACATGCATCTGCATAAAGTGTCTCTGAAAAACAGAAATACATCAAATAAACAGATGTAAGAAACTGTGAGTTTGGCCAGAATGAGGAGATATCATAAGAAATATGGGCCAGATGCCTATCATTCTTCAGACACCTGAATTCTGTTTTATTTGCAGTGTGTAAAGTTTCCATGTCCAGTTGATTCCTTTATGATTTAAACTTAAGTCGAACATAAGAAATGTTTCAGTAGATTTGATGCCTTTCCTTTTGTGTCTATAAACTACACAAAAGGTCAGGAACTGTGTTAGCTTTCACTCAGTCATTTTGTTGAAACATATAACCCCATAGTTTCACTGGCTTAAAAACAAAGGTTTATGTTTGTTAACATTATGGATCAACTGTGGGTCACCTGAGTCTCTGCTCTACAAATCTTCATTCTGGAATCTAGACTGAAGAATCAGCCACTATCTGAGACATTTTACTCTCATGGTGGAGAGAAAAGAGTAATGGTAGAAATCTACATGGCCTCTTAAAATTTCTTCTTGACAATGGTATGCATGACTTATGCTTACAGGCCACTGGCCCTGGTCAATAGCATGGCCAACATTGATGTCCATTGAACAGAAAATGATATATTCCTACTTGGATGTACATTGCAAGGCATATGACAATATGTGAGGACTATATTCCTCTTAGAGAGAGGGCGGCAAATAATTGGGAACAATAAAACAATCTGCCACAAGGACTCAGTCTGATATTCACTGCCATGTGCCTCGTACCAAGGACAGTTTCCAACATTTAGTAGGTATTTCATTTTTTCTATGATTCTTCCAACCTTCACTTATTAAGTGTTTACTATGTATCAGATAATTATAATAAGATAAATTAGAAGATAATTATTCCCTTATTTGGAAAGGAAGACTAACATACAGGAAAACAAAGGAAAAGGAATAAATGAAAAATTGCAAGAGACTATAAGACTAGAAGAAACAATAGAAGAGAGTAGAGACTATGAATTGAAGAAGTTAAATAAAATCCCTCACAAATATTAAGTAGCATTTTTCTCTATAGAGAAGGGGAAAAGTGGAAAAGTGTATTTACAGAGCCATAGAAAAAATTAAATAATTAAATTATAAACTGGAACAAGTTCATAATTCAATTACCATTGATAATTAGATAGCTTTTGGCAATTTTCACCAATCACAGAATCTCAAGGTCAGTAATATACTGGTAAATGTTTAACAACTGGCTTTGCCAAGAATGGGAAGGCTCATCATCTGTAACATTTGTTCTTTTCCAAGGTGTAAATTCTGCTACCATCACTGATTTCAAGCTACCAAGGTGGGTCAACCAGCCTTAAAAATTCCTGAAAATTAAACAGCCTTGTCTGCCAAGCTAGTAAATGCCATGTTCAGCATGTCACTGCTAGACTTTCTTATAACTAAAACAAGTATCGTTATCACTTTGAGAATACCAGTTCCAGGGATATTAATTCCTCTAGATTGCCTGGAAAATAATTAGTTTTCATTTAATCCAGGAACATTTCTAAAAAGCTAAAATTACTTAGGTACTAAGTTAAATGTGCTTGATATTATTTTACTCATTGTTATGATACAGAACTCATAATATTTAGTTCTGTCCTCTGTTGTGCAGCAACTCACTAATCTCTCCTTGTGAGTGGATTCTTGGTTTGCCCCTGATGCTGTACCTAAAGGGGCTCACAGTTCCACAGGGACAATTTGATGTTGACCCCTAGTGGTCTCTCAAACTATGGAATTCAGTGTCTGGGGAAGCAGTTCATACGAAGAGAAAGAAAGAGACTTTGGGGTCAAATTGGAGTTTGCTAATGAAATCCTCACGTACCATCTCTGTGACCTTGGAACAATAATTATCTCTCTGAGTTTTCTGTAATTTTACTCAAATCAGTGATGTCTCTCTTTCCAATTCTGTTCCTAGGTGACCTCAGGTAAGTTAATTAATGCTTATGGATTTTATTTACATTTAAGTATTTAATGAAAACTTTGGTACAAATGATCCTTCAGGCCTCTTACTTCCTGCGATTCTGTGAAAATTTAATCCAAGTCCTGGGGTCATTTGTTGTTGTAGCGTGTGATAAAAGCAGCACTCATACAGAAGTTGTATATATATAGTACATATATAATATGTATTACCTATGCTCATATATAAGCTTATTTTATATGCAAAGTGATATTTCATGCTATATGTTTAACTTATTTTGCATATTGTCTCTCTCCTATCATTAGAATATGAGTATTATGATTTTAGGAGTTGTTGTTTTTTTGGTCACCATGTTTCATTTTAGGTTAGAAGACTTCCACATTTTCCGCTATCTTTCCTAATATGACTGGTATATTCTATCCACATAGAAGCTCTTCAAAGTTGAGGTGTCCAGTGAAGTCCCCATGTACCATCTCTGTGACTTTGGAACTCACCTCTCTGAGTTTTCTGTAAAATAGGCCAATAACATTGTTGCTTCCCCTATTAGGTAGCATAATTATCAGCTGGCATTTAGCTGTTTTCATTGTTTAACTTTAATCAAATCAGTAATGTCTCTCTCTCCAATGTGATAGCCACTAGTCATGGGTGGCTACTTAAATTTCCATTAGTACAACTAAATCAAATAAAAACTATTCAATTTGCCAAGTTGCAGTACTGCATTTTCAGTACTCAATAGCCACATCTGAGAGCACAGATTTCCATCATTGTTGTGTTAGTTATATTTGATAGTGCTCCAAAATTATCCATGAAATACCGTAATTCATGTAAGGCTAGCACATCAAGTCAGAAGTCTGATCTAATGTGGGGAATGGAACTTTTGACCAAAATCACAGTCTCTTAGCAGTTATTTCTTCTAAATTCAGTATCCATGGACTCAGGTGACATTGTGAGAAAAATCCTTGCCTTCTATACTGTCCCTAGCCTCAGACATCCATAACAATAAAATAGCTATTATCATTTAGAAGAACATGTGGCATAATGGCTTTAAGTGCTTTTTGCAATCATTCATCACTTGCAGATGACAAAACTATGAGTCACACAAGTCACAATGCTTTTTAGTGAAATATCCAGGAATGTGAACCAGACCAATTGAATATGCAATCCTTTGCTTTTATCCTAGATGTCACACTGCCTCACATTCCTAGGATTCGCATGCTTTCTAGGAGTAACTTCCTATGAAAATTTTGTAATAATGAATAGTTTGTAAAGGGAGACCAGAAAAAAAAAAATCCTAATCTATACTTGTAATGGATCATAAACTTAATATATAAAAGGTTAATGAGTATCAATTTCTAATGAAATGTAAATAGTTTTTCTTTTGAATAAAATTAAGTTTCTTATTTTTGTTTTATAATCTTAAATCTAGTATCTAATATGTTTATATATTCTATAATACAATAGATCTTAAGGTTATAGCTATATCAAGCTTACTAAGTAATGTATATTTGTGCTATAAGTTCCTTCTTTGGTAATAAAAATATATGAAAGATTCTTTTCCTTGAAAAGCAATTTTCTAAAAAATTTCCACTTTCCTAACAAGCTAAAGTCACTCTTTGAAGAAATTGCATGTAAACTGTCCCATTAATTTCAAAATATATATTTACTAGATTCATAGGCACAACTTGAAAAAAGAGATCCATCTCAGTTGGTGGTATTTATTTTCTTCTGCAATAGAACAATGTAAGTATAATAGAAAACCAGAAACAAAAATATTTGTTACATAAAGAATAACGGTAAGTTCAAACAAAGGTATTTGTTTACTTCTCATGGAAGATGAATGACATTATTTTGTTGCGTACATTCTTGCCTACTTGAAGTATGATTCTGTAAAATGATGAGTGTTTTTGACTCATGTTTTTGCTCATGTACAGATATAAACCATTAATTATAGAGTCCACTTGGGTAAGGAGCAGCATTGCAGTAGTTTAGAACATGCATTACGTATCTAGGCTGCTTAGGTTTGGCTACTAGCTCTGACAATCTTTGTGACCTTAGGCAAGTAATGTAACCTCTCTGTGCACCATTTCCTCTATTGTAGCATGGAAATAATAATTCTACCTTGGCTGAGTAATGAAATTAATTGATAAGAAAAAGGTTTATAATTGTGTCTGGAGTAGTAGGCCCTCTATGTTAGCAATTAACCCCATACAGATGCTTATGAGAAAAAGGTAAAATATATCCATATGAATATATAAGACAAACAATTTTTAATAGAGAACACTAAAGATCATACACTATTTTCGACAGCCTCAGTGTCACAAAGCTCAGGAAAAAGCCTTGTTTAATTTTCTATTTTGGTTTCTTTTATGTTTATATAGTAAATAGTAAATAAGCTACACAATCTAAATGTGCTCTAGAAATAAACTATTCATCTTTACAACTAAACAGCAGAAAACAAGTGGATATTTTCTAATATTTTATTAAAAGTAAACCAAATACATTTATATTAGTCAGCTAAAAGGATAAATTTACTTCAATTCCTTCTGCAAATATCTGATGAGATATTGAAGTTTACAACTAGACTTTCTGACACTAGGATCTCATAGTTATTAGGAAATTATAATCATATTTGGGAGAAACCTGATACAATAAACAATTGTAGCTAAAAGTCAGTTGCTTTGTAACTATTAAATATTTTATTGACAGTTTAGGTATGAAATCTTTTAATAACATTTCTTATAAAAAGTTTTATTTTAATTTTAAATAACTGCTTGCATCAGTCAAGGTTTCGGCAGTGAAATAGAAATTATGCTACATACTTCAGAAGAGGATTTAATATAGTGATTAGTTTCATGTGTGGAGGGCTGATAAAGCAAAAAGGAACATTGAGGTAATGTAAAGACAGAAACCATAGGAAGCAGCTACTAGCTGTAGAAAGCAGAATGATCAGCATCTAGAAGCTTATGGGAGGGGCCAGGAAGAGCTTGCCCTCACACCTCTGAGGAAGGGTTGCTGCACTGCTTGATGCTAGTAAGTTAAGAGCTCCAAGGAAGGGCCCTAGAGGGTTGGGGCTAAAATTGATGAGATAGATAGTGTTGTCCAGCATGTGTGGATACACATGAGAGAACACAATGAAGTTCATTTTAAAAGTCTCAAAACCTGGAACCAGCTATTGTTACACAGGTGAAAGATCATTGCTTGGGCTATATTGACAATAGCACCAATAAATAGGAGGGAGCATATCTCTTCTCTCTTCCTGTTCCAATATCCTTTCTTCTCTAGTTCCCCGCTAGTGACAGATGGAATTGGGTGACAAAGGAAAAATGCAATCTTCAGAGTCCCAGCCTCAGTGTCACAAAGCTCAGAATAGAAGGGTAAACAAAGGTTTTATGACTGAAATACACTTAAAAATGAGATTATTGTAAATGTAGACATTGTCAATGCTCTCAATGTATCACATTGCTCTCCCTCTCTCTGCCCTAGAATAGAGTAAACAACTTCTCACTTTTTACCCAGAACTTGCCTGGTTTTAGCACTGAAAGCCCTAAATCCAGAGAATCCCTCTGTCCTGGGCAAATTAGGATGGGTGGCCACCTTATCTTAGAAATTTCTAAATATGGAGAGGGAAATTGTCATATTCGGAGGAAAACAGAAAACAAGTTTTGCTGTAAATAGTTCTATACACTTTCCTAGCTTTAATTTGTTCTTTTAAGAAGAGAAGTGATAATTTGGGATTCTCTATACATCCACTTAACGGTAGATTCACTCCCCCTTGTTTTTTCCACTATTCTTGTTTGTAGAGGACCACAAAGAAAACTGTGTAGGAGAATGTGCAAGGAGAAAAGTTTTAACTCTGCCTTCACTTGAGTGAATCTGCAAATTATCACTACCTGACTGATACTTGGAGTTGATTTCTTCACATAGCAAAAAGCCAGACAATGATAGTCCACTGTATGGTAAAAGCCATAACTTTCGGAACTGAATGTCCCAATCTCTAAATTGGATTACTGTTGGAATTATTAGTTTGGGCAAAATTATACTAGTTATCATATTATCCATGGATGGCTTGTCCCTTTCACTGTGCTAAAAGTTAGTTTTCCAAGATTTATAAGTTCAGCAGGAGCATGTCAACATAACATATTGGTATTTTCTGTGGGAACTGGCAAGATGAAATGTTCTTGCCTGCCTAGTTCATGGTGAATACTTCAGGGTGTCATCCTATATCTGAACTATCATTTGACCTCTCTACCAGGCATCTTATGCCATTTGAAGCAAATTACAAATGAAAAAAAAAGTTGCTTTTTTTCATAGTTAAAATTGTTTTTCACTTTTGACTTTATTTGCCTTCGTAATATTTTTAATGACATCTGAGCCTCTTAAAGGTCTGGATTTCTCACTATATCGTCAACCTTAGTTCCTACTTCTCTTCTTCTCCATTCTCTGTCATCTGGTAGTACTAGTTCAAATATTTTATTAATTAAGGTGAAAGATAATTTAGGATAGCTATAACAAAAAGACACAAGTAAGTGCATTTCTCTCATGAAACAGTTCAGTTAGTTTTGGATAAACAGGCAGCTGTGCTTTGTGAGGTCATTCAGGGAGTGATACCTTCCATCATTTGCTCTGCTGTTGGACGTCGTACGCCATCATTGGCCATTGGACTCTGGCGTGGTCCACACTGAGCTGCGAATCATCTGCATTTTAGTCTGTACAAAGAGAAAAATGAGATGAAATCCCAGACAGTACTTTCTCTTAGAGCCAGTGAGGAAGCTGCACAAATCACTCTTCAAAACATGGGAGGTCAAGATCTGTAACAGGCAGCTGGGAGGCGATTGCACTTATGTACTTCAATGTCTACTGAAATCAGAGACCATGAAATTCTTAAGATGAGTATAGAGTTTTATTCATTTATGTAGTTTCTAAATTTTGCCCATGGTAGATGATCACTTCCTGTTACTGAATTGATTTGAATAGACTATATACTTGTGACAGATAATTAAGTACAGAGATTATAGCAACCTCAGTTCTACAGATGAGGCCCTGAGGCTCTAACAAAATCAAATGACTTTCTTTAAATCTAGCTCATGATGAAACTAGGATTAGAGCAACCTTTTTGATTTCTGGTAAATTTTATTAAAATTAGTCAAGCAATGCTATGGGTCTGCTCTGGCATGAAAATCATTAATTGAAAAACTAAACATTGTCTATTTGAATGACATTATGTTTATTGCATATGGTGGGTTTTTTTAAATGTCAACATTTAAAGACATTCTTCTGCATCATTTTGCAGCTTGAAAATATGCAGAAACTTATTCTTTCCTAATTTAGCATAATCTTACAACTTCCATTTGGCCTTTTTTTAGTGAATATTGCCAGCCAGAAATAGCACACTGACACTTGAGAGTCTTGCAATTGAGGCTGTTGCTATAATATACTATGAAAAATGCTACAAAAATAAAGACTTCCTGGCTTATAATTCATAAAATGAATATATTAGAAAAACCTAAATACAACATTTGTTTGGAAGGCTATAGAAATGATGCTGAAATTTAACAGAAAAAAAAAAAAACTATGGAAATTCAGTGGTGATTGATGATAATAGGTATAAATAGGTTCTAGAATCAGCCACCCTACCTCTACTACTTAACAGTGCCATAAATTTTGTAAAGTCGCTCTTCCTTTCTAAGCCTCATCTGCCACATTTCTAAAATAAGAATAACTCTGTAAGATCAACTTTATAAAATAATTGATTTAACACTTTTCCTAGAATGGATTAAAGAAATAATAAATGATGACTATTATTATTATTACAGATCTAAGAGCCCTATGAGACATGACTGTAACTTGTAACTATAACAAGATATTGAAGAAGCATTGTTTAAATTAGCTAATAGTTTTGAAATTATGAATAAAAATAATTCCTTTTCTAAATTTCAAGCATTAGCATTTCTAATAGGTTTCTTTTTTTTTTTTTTTTGCCAACATACAAATAAAAATGACATAGTTTTTGAATTAGTCTACATTATGCTTAAGATAGCTAAGCAAAGCATAAAAATCCAGCACAATCCAAAGGGAAAACAAGGAATTGTCAGAAGGGGTAATCACATAGTAATGTAGAAATTGGCAAATGCTTTAAAAGTGCCGAAAACCAAATACATATGAGGTGGCTATTTTTAAAAAGAAGAAATGTGAAAACATTTTTATAGCCAAAATTTTAAGAATAAGATAAATGAAAAAGAGAAGAGATTGAAAAACAGAGAGAGAATAGTTTTCACTGGTATATATCTGAAAATAAAGCATTTTTATTATCTACTATTTTCACTACCAAACTAATGTCAACCCTTGAGCAGTAGGTTCCTTACCAAAATAACAGCCTGAAAGAAATTTTGACTTAGAGAGAGGACAGGTTTCTTCAGATAGCTTTGAACTTTGAACTATCTATTTGGTTGTTTTTGAATAAAATAATGTTATTTCTGCAATCAGTTGAGCTAAATTAAAATTATGTATCTATTTGAACCACCATAGAATTACAGGGGTCAACACTGATAAACTCTCTCACATGTAGTTTAGGGTTTAAAGGAGAGCTCTCCAATGGGTTAATTATTAATATTTCATGGAAATATTTTACAAATGTAGTTTGTAATTACCAGATTTGAGATGACACTCAGAAAGCTGAATCCAAAGTTAAAGAGAAATGTGGACATGAAGTCCCCGTAATTATTGGTTCTTAAAACTCGAATTGCATTTTTTGCCATTTCAATCCATCATGTGAATATCTCTGTGATTACATTTTCATCTTTTTAATATATGAATGAAATAACATGAATTTAATTAATTTTCATGTTAGTTGCATTTGTGACTTTTGAATAAAATCTAAAAAGATAGACATATCAGAACCAGGTTTTCTCTAACTGTAAGTATTCTAATTAAAACATATTTGAACCTATTATTATTTACTTCTGTCTAGAATAGGAAAATAATCTAGTAAAAAAAAAGGAAATGTGAATCAAGAATAAATTGTTCTGTGTTTCAGGCAAACTTCATTTCATTCCAAAAGAGGGATTGTATTCATTTGCAATCTTTCATAGGCTTATATACATTTTTATTAATTTTTTTCTTATGTCACTAATTCATTTCACCCTTTACTGATAGGTTATTGCTTAGTTGTTGAAGAACAAATCGGGAAACATATTATGCAAAGGAAACAAATACTATGATTCAACCACATAGAATACAAAATCTGAAAGACTGATTACATGAGCATTCTTCAGGTAATTAATTTGTTTGCACTTTGACCCTTAAAAATTTAAAGTAGGTGTTGAAAATATTAAATAGTTTTAAGTCAATTGCTAAGGCCACAGTAATCATCCATAACAAATAGCTACAAAACCCCAGATAACTATTACAATGTGTAATAGTTGTTTGCTCATCCATCTGCAGTCATCAGCTACGCAGTACTGCTGTTCTCACCTGGGTCAACTCACATTTTTGCATGTTCCATGGCTGTTAAAATGCACTGGGGTGACTGGGCTGAGTCAGCTCAGTTCCTTGTCTTTCATCCTGCACCAGAGCAGCCTGGCCATGCTTTCACGACTGCAAGGTCAAAGGCACAAGAGAAACACACATTGTCTTTGAGGCATAGAGCAAGGATAGTGCACAATCATATCAACATCTTATTGGCTAAACAAGTTAAAAGGCTAGGTTAATTTCACAGTTTCTGAAAACTTCTGACTTTTTAGTTACAAGGATCACAGAGTCACATGTCAAAGGGTATGGAACCAGAGGAAAGGAAAGGATTGCCACCATTTTTAGACTCCATAATTATTTTCATGTTTTTAAATCAATTTCTTTTTCTTTTACATTAAGCCAACCAAATTATCTACATGAAGAAAGTATTCTATAAACAGTTAACTAATGTGTATATGTACTCTGTATTTCTGAAGTATGAGGCAATTATACTTGTTTTTTCCCAAACAAAAAATTTCTACTTAGATCACTTTGATCGTATTTTACCACATCTGAAACAAGTTGAACATTAACAAATTAAATTTTCATAAGCTATTGAATCTTTTGTGATTCTTATATCACATAATGCAGAAAAGTTTTCCAGTATCATAATAAGAATCTTTCTACTTAGCCACTTTTCCAAGGGAAATAGAGTCACAGACATAATTAAGTAAGAATATGTATATGCCTCAATGAGAATTCATAAAAATTATAAAAGCAGGAATGTGAAGTGTAAGTAAGCATTAAAATCTACTTCTCTTCAATGCAGTTCTTCAGAATATAACTATGAATTCTTTAAAGATGTCTAGGAAATAAAATTATCCTTAATGTCGAGTCTAGAAAGTATAATCTCCCACATAGACCAGAAAATTAAGTTATAGTATTAATATTTTAATTGATTCTTATTACTTCCTATTTACTCTCTCAAATTAGCTTAATAAAGATCTACATTTTTAGAATCATACCTATATTAATTCAAACATTTTGCGTGAGACTGTTTCTACATATTTCTTGAATATCATTAACACCTTTGATTTCTTCTAATGCATTACACAATAAATGACATAATGTTTCCAAAAGTAATTGTTGGCCTAACATAGAGGTAATTTAGACTTTACAAACTAAGAATAATTCAGATAAAATTTTAAACTAAAAATGATATTTTCTATTTGGAAGTTATATTACTGCTTTAATACAGAATTTTAAAAAAATAGTTGGATAGATTTGCTGATACTAGCAAATTTAAGAGTATATATGCTCCAAAGGGGAACATATTTGTCTTGTTCACCACTGGATTGCCAGAGCCTGGAATAGAGCCTGATAGAGAGTATGAGCTTAATAAATAAGGTTTTAATAAAATATCCATTCACTGAATGAATGATGTTGTTATGTAATTGAGTAACATTGTTCCTTGATGACATGGGAATAATCGACAGAGAATTTTCCACAATGCACATAATTAGAAAATAATAAAGACATACTGTTAGAAAGTCATCAGATCCTTCATAAATTTCTTAAAGGTGACATGAATAATCCCAAGATATAGATCAGAACTAAAAAGAATCCGTTTAATTTTCAAGTTTTATACATTTTGCAGATTTCTTTTTAGATTTCTGGCTGTTTGAACACTTCATTGTCAAATCAAAATGTTTCCTTCAAATTACTTTGGCAGGTAAAGCAGAACATATTCTTAGATTAAAAATCTAAGACCGTGTTTAACTTCAAGCACTTTATACACTCAGGAATTTATAAAATTTGAGGGCAAATATATGATTTGCGTTAAACCAGGAACTGCATGCCTGTTAAATTTTCCAAAGAATATCAATATACAACATAAGTTAGAAAAGTAATATATTTTCCAATATTTCAAAGTTTGCTATTCACAAGCTATCCTAAAGTCAAGAGAAAGTCATTGTTTTGTTATTATGTTACTATAAATTCCATAGTGTGATTCAATATGTAGAGAAATGAAAACCCTGAATTTCCGATCATTTAAAAATGGTGTATTCTCTTAAAAAATAAAAAAATATTAAATGTAAATTCACAATAATATGTCTTTTCTATCCACCATATAATAGTTGTTCTAAGAAACACTAAATTAGAAGTTATATAATTACCTAAATTATACAATTTTGCTGTTTTCTTGGGCATATTTAACTTACAAAATCATGTAGAGTATCTGATGGGAGGAAGTAGAGGAAGGATTAGGGAAGGGACTAATCGACAGACTCAATTACTGTAAATTTTCTACTTCTTAGATTGAGTAGATAGTTCATAATAATCTAACTTCATAACAGTATTGTGCTTTATAATTTATATATATTTTCCATATATATTATGCAAGTATCAAAAACTATTACTAAATGAAGTTCATTTTCAGAGACAGAAAATATAGTTAAAATTATTTATAAATGCCAATTATGCCAAAGTGCTATCAACTCTACGGAAAACTTGCTAAAAGCACGAGGAGCAATATTTTTCATATTTCCTTCCTAATGAGAAACAAAATCTTATTTTTTGTATATGAAATGTCTAAATATTATCTAATGAAGGCTTGAATATTACTTGGGTGAAGTCAATAAATTATATTCTACAATCCACAGAAGTGAAAAACAATAAAGATATGTGATGAATTTATTTCATTGAAATAAAATGTCCACTTATGTTTTTCGTGATTAAAAATTAAGGGAATTTAAAATTTTGAAAAATGCACTTATTTGAGAAAAAAATTTATTATATTACAATCCTTGTTTCTAAATATGAGGTTAAAAAGTACGTGTTTATACATTTTTAAATGTGTACGTACAGCATCATCAAAAGCAAAACCAAAAGTAGTTAATAGTATTAGTATTTAGTGTGTTAGATAAACTCAGGAATTCACACAGTTATCAATAACTTACAACTGTAAACTTCAATATATCACTTAATTCAGCTGTCAAAATGTAATAAGGTGATGTATACACAAAGTGTAGAATTAGCACTGAGACAAAAATAACATTGAATGGATAAAAATATAACTGGGTGAAACAATGATAGAAAAAGAATGCATTTCAGACATCTAGAAAATTTATCTTTATAGGCAAAAATGGTATGAAATTAACATCCAATATGTTTTATAAATGAAATTAATTTAGAAAAATTGTGATAGCAGTATATTACAATTATATTGTAATTTCAATGTTATTCTGGAAAAAACATTGCAACAAAAAATGAAGCATGAATCCTGAAAAATTGCTTTCTAATGTCCTTTATGTTTTTCTTCTTTCTTCTTATTTCAGAGAAATGGCGTTTCTCCATTCTTAACCACTCCTTAACTTACCTTAGACAGATCTTTACTGGTTGTAAGTAAGAAGAAATCAACTCACATTATTTTAAGCAAAAAACAAAAAGGCATTTACTAACACTTGTAATGAGTAAGTCAAGGAAAGCCATATGATCTTTGATATGTATGGGTCCAGGAATTATACAATGTCAGAAGGGGCATCAAATCTCTCTGTCCCTTGATTCTACTTTGTACTGTTTGTGGAAATACCATCAGGCCAACTCCAATTACAGAGTAAGAATGGTGACTACTGGCAGATAGGTAGATTCAGGCTCACATTCCCTCAGGTTGGTTAATCTGACAAAAAAGGGGTAGGCATTTTATGCAGCAATGTAGAAAAGTCCCCAAGGGTAATGTTCACGGCCTTTAGTTTTATGTATATTTCTGAAACAATCTCTGTCCTAGAAACTTACTGGTCCATGCCTGAGTTATGGTTTAAAATGGAAAAATATGTTTCTTAAAAGAAAAATCAAATGCAATAACCAAAATAAAGATAAGCATATTCTGGGCTCAAAAGCAACAAATAAAAATGCCTTTAAATCTGTAGCACCTAATAATAAAACATACACTTTTCCACCACATGTATAAATTTTGAAATGTCCCAGCATTCACCTCCTTCTTTGTATTTTTATCTAGTCTTTCTCTTTTTTCACACCAAAAATATTATTTTTCCAAAATACAGATATGTACACATCACTCAAAATTTACTTTTGAGTGATCATCTCAAAAATTACTTTTATTATTACATACAGAAACCCAAAATCCCCCAAAATATTTATCCAGGTCTTTCTTTAACTGTATTAATACAGAGTCACCATGATGGATAAACTGGACCAGATCTCAGTCCTCAAAAATGTTTAAGTCTGGAGAAAGACACAATTTAGCATGCAATTGCACCAAAAGTGTGGTAGTCTCCATGAAAGGAGAACAGAGAGTGCTATGTCAGCTCAAGGCCAAGAGACAGAATTCAGCACAGGCCAGGAAGCCACTGGGAATGTCAAGAGTAGCTTCCTAAAAAAAAAAAAAAAAAAAAAAAAAAAGTTACATCTAAATTGTCCAGAATAATGAGAAGGAACTATGTTGGTGCTTGTGGGAAGAAAGTATTCCAGGTTAAAGAAATAGCAGTTCCAAACACCTAGAATTAAGAGCAAAAAAGGTTTATTTGAGGAATTGAAAGGCATTCAACATAGCGGGATTATGGTATAAAATATAAGGGGATTCGTGGGGGTTGACAGCAGAGAAATAAACATAGGTTACAAAAGGGTATTTAAATGCTCTGTAATACGGCTTTTCCATGTATGTCTTTTCAAAACTTATCTTTCATTTATTTCTCATATCATTCTCTTCCTCCCTTTAGAATTATAAGCATCTGATAACCCGATACAATGAAAAAGATTCTAAATACCTCAATTTTCTTAAATATAATACTTTAAAAAATGAGAGTGTCTACCTCTTCGGATCACTATGGATTAATTGAGTTAACATATACAATCTATTTAGGACAGTCCCTGATATATACAGGCATACCTTTTTATCATGCTTTGACTTATTTTGCTTGTCAGATATTATGCTTTTTAAACATTGAAAGTTTGTGGCAAACCTGTATCCCCCAGGACCATCAGTGCCATTCCTCTAACAGCAGGTGCTCACTTCATGTCTCTGTCTCACATTTCAGTAGTTTTTCCAATATTTCACACTTTATCATTATTATCAGACATGTTATGGTGATGTATGATCAGTGATCTTTGGTGTTACTACTGTAATTATTTTGGGGTGCTCCAAACTTCACTCATCAATATAAGACAGCAAACTTAATTCATACATATTGTATGTTCTGACTGTTGCATCAGCAGGTCATTTTCCATCCCTGCCTCTCCTCAGACCTTTCTATTCCCTGAGACTCAAAGGTCAATTAAAAACCCTACAATGGCTGCTGAGAGTTCAAATAAATCGAAGAGTCACACTCTAAATTTAAAAGCTAGAAATGATTAAACTTAGTGAGAAGATATGGTGAAAGCCAAGATAGATCCAAAGTTAAGCCTGTTGCACCAGTTAGCAAAGTTGTTAATGTAAAGGAAAACTTCTTGAAGGAAATTTAAAGTGCTACTCCAATGAACACATGAAAGATAAGAAAGCAGAAGAGGCTTACTGCTGATGTGGAGAAAGTTTAAGTGATCTGGGTAGAAAATCAAGTCAGCCACAATATTCTCTTAAGTCAAAGTTTATTCCAGAGCAAGACTCTAACTTCCTTCAATTCTATGAAGTCTGAGAGGGCAGGAACCTACATGACAAAAGTTTGAAGCTAGCAGAGCTTGGTTCATGAGGTTTAAAGAAAGAAGTTAGCTCCATAACACACAAGTGCAATATGAAGCAGCAAATGCTTATGGAGAAGCTGCAGCAAGATACCTAGATCTAGGTACAATCATTGATGAAGGTAGCTACACTGAACAACAGATTTTCAACATACATGAAACAGCCTTCTTGCTGGGCATGGTGGCTCACGCTTGTAATCCTAACACTTTGGGAGGTCGAGGTGGGTTGATTACCTCAGGTCAAGAGTTTGAGATCAGCCTGGTCAACATGGTGAAACCTTATCTCTACTAAAAATACAAAAATTATCCAGGTCTGGTGGCAGGTGCCTGTAATCCCAGCTACTCTGGAGGCTAAGGCAGGAGAATCACTTGAACCCAGGAGGCAGAGGTTGCAGTGAGCTGAGATGATTGGGACATTGCACTGCAGCCTGGGCAACAGAGCAAAAAGTCTATCAAAAAAATAAAAGGAAAAAATAAAAAAGAAAAAAAGAAACAGACTTCCATTGCAAGAAGATGCAATCTAGGACTTTCATAGCTAGAGAGAAGTCAATGCCTGGCTTCAAAGCTTCAAAAACAGGCTGACTCTTGTTGGGGCTAAGGCAGCTAGTGACTTCAAGTGGAAGCTGATACTCATTAACCATTTCAAAAATCCTAGGGCACTTTAGAATTATGTTAAATTTACTCTGCCAGTGCTCTATAAATGGCAGAGTAAATAAAATAGCCTGGATGACAGCACATATGTTTGTAACATGGCTTTCTGAATATGTAAGCCTATTGTTGAGATCTACTTCTAAGGAAAAAAGATTCCTTTCGAGGTAGTATTGCCAATTGACAATGCACCTAAGTGACTCAAGAGCTCTGATGGAAATGTACAGATATTAATATTGCTGAGCCGGCTAACACAACAGGCATTCTGAAGTCCAAAGAATCAAGGTGTACTTTTGACTTTCAAGTCCTATTCTTTAAGAAATACATTTTGTAAGGCTATACTTGCCATAGATAGTGGTTCCTCTGATGAATCTGGAAAAAATAAATCGAAAATCTTCAGGAAAGGATTCACTATTCCAGGTGTCATTAAGAACATATGTGATTCATGGGAAGAGGTCAAGTATCAACATTAACATGAGTTTGGAAGAAATCTTTTGCAACTCTCATGGGTGATTTTGAGAGTTTCAAGACGTCAGTGGAGGCAACAACTACAGCTGTGTTTAAAATAGCAAGAGAACTAGAATTCAAAGTGGAGCGTGAAGATGTGACTGAATTGCAACAATCTCATAATGTAACTTTAAGATGAGGAGTAACTTTGTATGGATAAGCAAAGCAATTGTTTTCATAAGATGGAATCTACTTCTAGTGAAGAATCTGTGAACACTATTGAATGACACCAAAGGATTTGGAATATTACATAAACTTAGTTGCTACAGCAGTGCAAGATTTGAGTTACTTGAATCCAATTTTGAAGAAAGTTTGATTATGAGTAAAATTAAACAGCATCATATACTGCAGAGACATCTTTTGTGAAAGGAAAAGTCAATCAATATGGCAAACTTCATTGTTATCTTATTTGTGGAAATTGCTAGAGCTAGCCTCTCCTTCAGCAACCCAACCCTGATCAGGCAGCAGCTACCAACATTGAGGCAAGACCTTCCTCCTGCAAAAAGATTATGACTTACTAAAGGCTCAAAATATCATTAGAAGTTTTAGCATATTTTAAATTAAGATATATACATTGCTTTTCTAGACATAATATTCTTGTATAGTTTATAGACTATAGTGTAAACATAACTTTTACATGTACTAGGAAACTAAAATATTGTGTGACTTACTTTATTGTGATATTTGCTTTATTGTGGTGGTCTTGAACCAAACCTGCAATATCTCCAAGTTATACCTTTAATTGGTTATGTGTAACTGACATGGTTATAACTGAAGTCTGTCTTACATTTTTCCATTTCTTTATCTTTGACCAAGTTGGTCGTCTTGGCATGAATTATTTTTCTCCCCATATCTACATGCCATCTCAACATCATCACCTTTAAAAATACCTTTCTCATCTTCCAATTTCCATAGCTCATTCTGGCCTCTATTATGTGTAATACTGAATACACACTGCCTTAAGTTGAAATTATTTACATTTAGGTCTTTCTACCTATGACCTCCTGTAAATATTCTTCATCTGCGTCCTCCATAGCATGTAGCCTAGCTATGCTAATATTAATGCACATTTTTAATTTCTATTGAATCCAGATATTAGAGGAAAAGTAAATATAAAATTCAAAACCATCGCTCACATACAAATATACACAAATACTGAAAATCGATGTAAAAATCTCACTTATTTCAACCTCTAGTTATACATGTCTGAAGGTCATAGGGTACACAGGTATATATATATATATTCCTTTGTGAAAGGAAAAGTCAATCAACATGACAAATTTCATTGTTGTTGTCTTATTTATTGAAATTGCTGTAACTGGTCCCTCCTTCAGCAACCACAGTCCTGATCAGGCAGGGGCTACCATCACTGAGGTTAAGACCTTCATCCTGCAAAAAGATTATGATTTACTGAAGGTTCTCTCGCTCTCTCTCTCTGTCTCTCTGTTTCTCTCTCTCTCTCTCTCTCTCTCTCTCTCTCTCTATATATATATATATATATATATATATGTATGCAAATAATTTTAACTCTAGGCAACCTGTGTTAAGTGCTATATGCAAGAGAGGCCAACAATGAGCTATGAGGAATAGAAGATTTCAGAATTATTGTTAGATTCTGATAGATGGGCTGAAATTCATATTTGTATGATCTGTAATCAAATGATTAAGTTTTTAAGTCCAGAGTGTAAACTAAATGTAAAGACAGAAAATTACCAATGATTAAAGAATGAAGTGTTTTTCAGTGCTTTTGGAATGCATTTAATAATCAAATATATAAGCAAATCTATGTGATAGGATCTTACTTTGCTATGCTTACTTCAATTAAATGCCATCTAATTAGGAAAACAAGATTTGTCCAAGGAGGTATATATATTTTTAGTATAAAATTGCCATTTGTCTAAATATAGATAATAACTCAACATTTCATTAATTCAGATTAATTTACTCCTTAAATATCAAACACTTAAATACTACCATTTAAGTACTGATCTAAACTCTTTCTATGAATAATTTCATTTCATTCTTAAAAAAACACTTCTACTATTATTACCATTTTACAGGTGAGGAATTTGTCCATACAGTTGCTAATCAAGTTGCTGAAGCTCATGCCACCAGTAAAAGGCAGAGCCAATATTCCAGCCCAGACAGGTTGGCTCCAGAATACAAAGTGTAAAAAACACTCTGGAATGCTCCTTATGATGTTTAAGAATATACCTAAGCATAGAAAATAGGGGTTATAAGCTACTTCATAATATGTTTGTTAATACTGATTATCTTTTTAATGTTGCCTACCATAGCCTTTTAGGACTAGACATGTGATATGGTTTGGCTGTGTCCCCACCCAAATCTCATCTTGAATTGTAGCTACCATAATTGCCACATGTCATCGGAGGGAACCAGTGGGAGGTAATTGAATCATGCGAGCAGGTGTTTCCCATGTTTTTCTCATGGTATTGAATAAGTCTCAAGAGATCTGATGGTTTTATAAAGGGCAGGTCCCCTGCACACACTCTCTTGCCTGCTGCCATATAAGATGTGACTTTGCTCCTCCTTCACCTTCCATCATGATTGTGAAGTCTCTCCAGGCATGTGGAACTGTGAGTCCATTAAACATCTTTCCTTTGTAAATTACCCAGCCTCAGATATGTCTTTATTAGCAGTGTGAGAACATAGTAGTACAACATAATTCTTTCATATGGTGTTAATGACCACTAGAATATATTTGATGGATATGGCAATATGTAGAAAAAGCTTTTTCATGGCACATAACAGTTTGTATCAACTGGTGTATTCACAGGTTTGTTCTCTGTGTAACTAAAAACAGTGAATGCTGATACGGTTTGGGTGTGTCCCCACCCAAATCTCATGCTGAATTCTAGTTTCCATAATTCCCACGTGTCATGAGAGGGACCCAATCGGAGGTAATTGAATCATGAATCATTCTGTTTTCATGATAGTGAATGAGATCTCACAATATCTGATGGTTTTATAAGGGGATTGTTCCCCTTTACTTAACACTTCTCTCTCCTGTGCCACGTGAAGAGGGACGTGTTTGCTTCCACTTCCACTGTGATTTAAGTTTCCTGAAGCCTCCCTAGCCATGCAAAACTATGAGTCACCTAAAATTCTTTCTTTTGTAAATTACTAGTCTTGGGCAGTTCTTTATAGCAGCATGAGAATGGACTAATACAGATGCATTTGAATGTGTGGACTATTATGAGCATGTTTCAAGCCAAACTTCCTGAATATTATTTTCCAGATAAAAGAAATTATTTCTGCTCACAATTTTCAAAACCAAACATTTTTACTCCAAACTTATACATATAAAATAAAGCTTTCATGTCTTTGTTTTTCTATCATTTTTGTCATCTTTCTGCTTGCTGTTTTTTCATTTATTATTAAGTTCTCTTCCTTTAACATTTTCATATGCATACTTCAAAGAACATGTTTCCTTAGCACACAATGTTCTAATTGCCTTTTCTTATTGGTAGTTGATTCACAAAGCTAGAAGGTAAAGGGGAAAAAAAAGTCTGTGTTTTCTGAGAAGCTATTTAAGAATGAATGTCTAAGTACTGAGAAGGAAAAGTACAATGGATAAAGAAAAAAAAAAACACAAAAAAGGAAAAAAAAACTGTTGAAAATATGTTATTGGCTATTTGAAAAATCCTTATGCTTTTAAGCACCTTTCCAAGCTATAAATAAAAACTTGAATGTGGTGGCTCTGAACCTTAGCCATCCATCCAATAGATAGCTGATGCCTCTCAAAACTAATAACGGTAGATCAATGACCATATAATGACATTATAAACATCGATGTGATAATACCAAGAAGGTTAGAAAAGTTACTATTATGGATCAAATGGAAAACCAATTAAAATCAGTTTGGTAATTATAACTTCAAAAAAGAGAAGTTTAAGTATAAGAAACGGTTTGAGAGTTTCCTATAAAATATCCCGAGACACTGATGTTCAGTGATGCATTACTTACTAGGAAAATCCAATGTAATTTTCATTTAAAAAATAATAGTACACTAATTTTTTCAAAGCTAATACTTACAATGATGTTTAATCCTATTATTATTCCTGTTGTTTTCAAAGGATTTTGAAATTATGATAATTATTTCCTTGAAAGTCATCTAAGGTTAAATATTAAGTGCATTTCATCTTAGGATATTTTAGTGCCCTCTAGTGTGCAGATATTTACAATAGCATTTTATCTTCTAACTTATGTAATTGCTTTAAAAATGCAAGATTTTTTAAATGGAGATTTTGGATCGATATGAAGTGAGTGAAAAAAATTCAGCATGGAAAGCAAATTAGAGCCAAATGTCAGATCAACCTAAATATAAAAAACAACAAAATGTAACTTTTTTTTGCTTCTTTTCTTCTACTCAGATTGAACAGCCTCCTTTCCACTTATTGAATGCCAGACAAGACTTCTCATTTGCATAAATCCATCTTTAGATTTCAAAGGTTCAGCCAAGGTAGACTGTGGCTTTTACCCCTGTAAACATTGGGAGTTTCATGTTTTCTGGTGTGTGCATATATGAAATAGGGTAAACATTTGCTAAAATGGGTGCCTCCTCCAAATCTACTAAACTCCAACACACTAAAACGTTTAATCTGTGATTAGAGCAGTTTGTTTGTGCCAAGTAAAAGGAGCCTAACCTAAAGTCTCCTTCCATTCCAACAAAGGAATTGTTTTTAAAACAATGATGAGATTTTAAGAGATACCACTATTCAAAAACAAATCAGGGTCTGTGGGGCACCAAAAGAATGGATTTGAATCAAAATCCAAGTTTAAGCTGGGTTTGGAAAATCATTTTAAAGAAGGTCTTTTGAACTTTAAATCCAGTGATAGATCCATCAATAGCATTAAGAGGGTAATATTCTTTATATATCGAAGGCCAATATCAACCACAGACCTACTATATTGAAAAGATACAATGGAGCCTATCTGCCAGCATTCTTTTAATTTCCTATGTGGATCTATGACTTTCAAATTAGAGGCAGTCATACAGAAACCATAGGCAAATTAATACTATTAATATTAGATAATCTTTGAATGCCTCTCTAAACTGACTTGCTTCACCTTTCTTGTATTTACTGAAAAGAGAACAACACCAAAATGAAGTAACTCCAAATTGTTTGGTGGTTTTCAATATCAGAAAAGGTCCACTAATATGAAGAACCATTGCTGAATATTCAAGACACATTCAAATGTCAGGTAACGATATTTTATTTGGCAATGCTATATTCTTATTGTGATCCAAATTGCATGAACAATGATATCTGTTAAAATTACAAGGAATTATTTTGTCTGTGTTTTGACAAATCTCCTACATGTTTCCTGTGTGTAGCTATGAGATGAAGCCATAAAATTTAGGGGATTGCAGCATTCGAAGAAAATAACACTGCCACACAATTTCTATTCTAAATGAAAATTCAGTTGATATTTTCAGTATTTTAAGATAAAATATTAATAAGTATTCAGTCGATCTTCTACTTATCAATAATAAATATAACACATGTTAGTATATATTTCATAATACATTACTCAAACAAACCAAGTTTTCCTAACTTGCTACACTGAGGAGACATTACATATGGCTTTATCTCTAAAATGTACCAAGGAGCTACAGAGCAATGGAACCTGATGTGAAGTAACTTGTTTCACAACATGGTAAAGCCTCCCGACAAGCCAGGTAGTACTAAAGCTCAATAGTTCATTGGAACGTTCTGCTAGGTGAATCTACTCCATTCCTGTCTCACAGGTTGGGAGTAATTTTTACTATTTGCCATGGATTATTTGTTTGTACGGAAAAGTAGTTATGGGCTTGATAAACTGTCACTAGAAGAGCAGTGTTTGGAGCATTTCTTTCTCAACATTTTTTTTTTTTTTTTTTTTTTTTTTTTTTTTAGAGACAGGGTGGCAGAGACATGGATGGAGCTGGAAGCCATTATCCTCAGCAAACTAATGCAAGAACAGAAAGTCAAACACCACATGTTCTCGCTTACAAGTGGGAGCTAAACAATGAGAACACATGGACACACTGTAGGAAACAACACACACTGGGGCCTGTTGGAGGGTGGGAGGTGGGAGGAGGGAGAACAACAGGAAGAATAGCTAATGGATGCTGGGCTTAATACCGAGGTGATGGGCTGATCTGTGTGGCGAACCACCATGGCACACATTTACCTATGTAACAAACCTGCACATCCTACACATGTACCTAGTACGTAAAAGTTTAAGTAAATAAATAAAAGACAGGGTCTCACTCTGTCAACCAGGCTGGGGTACAGTAGTGCGATCATAACTCATTGGAGCCTTGAATTCCTGGGCTCAAGCAATCCTCTTGCCTCGGCATCCTCAGTAGCATGACCACAGGTGCAGGCCACTACACCCAGCTAATTTTTTAAAATTTATTTGTAGAGGTGAGGAGTCTTGTTATGTTATTTGAACTGGTCTCCAACTCCTGACCTCTGGCGATACTCCCAATTCAGCCTCCCAAAGCGCTGGGATTACAGCTGTAAGCCATTGCACCCAGCCCTGAAAACATAAGTTTTATCTTACATAAGAGAGAAGGATCAATAGCAGGCAGTGCTTCAAGCCATTATATATTTTTATCTTGCTACTTACTAGTTTATGGCATTTCTATCTGAAAATAAGTGTCCCCATTAAAGAAAGAAATGTCATAAATAAATAAGTTCAGTATTGTCAATCTTCTCTGGTATGAAAGAGCAAGCCAAATCACCTTACTAGGGGAGTATGGAAAGAATCATGTTCACAGACAATGCCTGTGGATAAAACCTTTTGTTTTTCTGCCCTCCTAAGACAAAAGAGAAGAAACTTCAGTTCTGCACAGGTTTTGAAGTGATTCAACGAAAGTACCTCACTAGTTAAGGTCTGAGACATGTGAGTAATATCTGAATTACTATGTAAGGTTATTTAAGAATAATATTAATAAATTAAAGAAATAAAATCAATAAACTACTCTCAAATTTTTCAATAAAATCTCTACTCTCTAACAAATGCTAGTCTTTTGCTATTTCAAACATTTTATTCTTTTGCTTTATAAAAATTATTAATAAATTAATGATGGTGAAAGCAGATAGAGAGCTCTCATTCTTTAACCAATAATTTTCCCCAAATAAATATGCAAAAATTCTGTATATAAAAAGACAGAGTTAGAAGCAATAATATTTCTTGAATGGCAACACATTTCTCCAGTATAAATAAGTAAGTAACATAATAATGGGGGAACAATTGATCCCTTTTTTATACCACCAAAAATATGCCATGTGAAAAGCCAAAAACACACAAAAAAACTGATACCACACACCTCTCGGCAAATTTGCTGCCTATATTATTAGCTAGGGCTTTAATTTAAAGCCAGGAAAAATGTTTTCATTCTAAGCTAGAGGCAGTCCTCATTTTCTGTTCTTTTGGGCCCCTGGCCTTAGTTGTCTACAGCTTATGGTTCAATTCTGAGAGAATAATGAAATAAACATACGTAAGCATGAGTCAATTTTTAAAAAACTTAACCTTCAATTCCAGACTCTGTTAAACTAGAGGAATTTTGAAACTGGGCAGGAATTTTTGACCCCTATAGCACTCTAGGAAGTGAAAGAAAGAGAAAATACCTCACACAAGATGCAAAATACAATGGGAATATTCATGAGGATAATGGTCTCTGAATTGTCTGTGCTAATTATAATTGCTTCACTCATATAATTTTTGTCTTATTCTGTCTCTGGGGAGCACATCCAATTTGCACATGGAACACCCACATGGTAAAGAGTTGCAGTTGTATAAGGATATTTTTATTTTTTATTTTTTCAAGCTCCATAGCAGAGTCTGATACTCCCCACCATCACCCCTCTATATTGGAATCACCATGTGTGAGATCCTTATCGTATGCCTGGAAGGAACCATTTTGCCCTAGACCTCTATAATAGCTTCTCTCTCTTTTTTTCTTTTTTTTTAACTTTTATTTTAAGTTCAGGGTTCCAAGTGCAGGTTTGTTACACAGGTAAACTTGTGTCATGGGTGTTTGTTGTACAAATTATTTCAACATCCGGGTATTAAGCCTAGTACCCATTAGTTATTTTTCCTGATCCTCTCCCTCTTCCCACCCTCTACTCTCTGAAACGCCCCAGTGTGTGATGTTCCCTGCTATGTGTCCATGTATTCTCATCATTTAACCCCATCTTTAAGTGAGAACAGGTGATATTTGGTTTTCTGTTCTCTTCTAAAGAAGTGAGGTAGCCAGCTTTTAGAAAATGCCTTTAATTCTTCTTGGACATAGTACAGTATGTTAAACAGTTATAAAGCCTTAATTTTAAAAAGGAACAATAATAATAATTCATAAAAAACCCCAATTCACATTTGTCTCCCTCTTCTCACAACTATTACACTTCAAATACTATGGGTAAAACAAACTTTGCATAGAATACACTAATCAAAATGGTTCCTTTATTCCTTTCTTCTTACTGGGACATAATTAGAGTGACTTGCTACCTCTCTTTCATTTTTCAGCCTTTACATAAAAATATGTTACACAACACACATTCAGCACACATTTTCAGCTCACAAAATTTCAAAACTGCACACTGAGCCCTTTATTATCAAAGATGTCATGTTTCTATTAAAAACAACCACAATAATAAAACACTACTAGTGTTATAGTCTGAAAGTTTGTGAACCCCCAAAATTTATATGTTGGAATTCTAACACCTAAGGTAATGCTATTGGGAGGTGGGGCCTTTGGAAGGTAATTAGGTCATGGGGGTAGAGATCTCATTAATAGAATTAGTGCCTTTATGTAAGAGACTCCAGGAAACTTGTTATCCCCTTCAGCCATGTGAGGGCATGGCAAAATGATGGCTATCCATGAAGCAGGAAACAGGTTCTCACCAGACAGGGACTTTGCCAGTGCATTGATGTTGAACTTCCCAGCCTCCAGAACTATGATAATTACATTTCTGTTGTTTATCAGCTACTCAGGCTATGGTATTTTGTTGCAGCAGTCTGAATGGACTAAGACAACTAGTACATCGTGTGAGATTTGCTCAGTGCTGGCATTGCAAAGAAGATTAAGACATTTATAAAATTTTGAATTAAATCCAGGTTTATTTCTTTCAAAATGTTATCTGCATCATAAACTGAGATAGAGGTGAATTTTAATCTTTTAACAGGGCACTCACAGTCTTTCAACATCAGGACCTGAGGCAGCTTCTCTCCTGTTGTCCCCTTCACTCCTGATCTCTGACTGTCATCTGGCCTATGTAGCCCAAGACTCCCTAAACACGCGTTCCCAGTGCAACTCTTGTCCCAAAATATCCTCCCTTCTCTGTTTTAAAATGATTGACTTATATTTTTACATCTCTGCTCAAATATTACATACTTTGAGGGGAAACGCCTGATCCCAACAGGAAAAGTTAATGGCACTGTTTAAGGTACCATATAAAACTCTGATGATAACATTCATTGTATTGTATGCTGTAACGTAATATCTATTTACAGGTCTGTCTTTTTCAACACACTGTAAATGACTTGGGGCTATGTTCTTTTCACCTTTTTAAACATACTGTCTGCTTAAAGGGTTTTATCTATTTGAATGAATCAATCAATCAACAAGGTCTGCTATACTGTCACCTTGCTAAAACACCTGTGGTTTCCATGAGGACAAAGCTATATCTCTTTTGTTCATCAACATTTATCCTATCCGAGAGCACTTTATCTATGAGAAAACAATGATACACTAATATATAAACAAATTACTTATAACAGTTTTTAATTTTTATATGATTTTAAGAATATTCTTCAATTATAGTTTTTATTTTTCTCACTTCAAAAATATACATACATTTTCATATCTTTTTTAAATGTAATTTGTATCTATTTCTTATATGTTTGCATCATAACTACCATATAGAAAAATCTTAACATTTTATGTTAGCCTGTACATGCAGAGGAGTTCTAATAAATGTTAATAGAATGAGAGATAAAAACAATATACAAGTGAGGTAGTGACAAATATTGTCAGTTTAAAATAAGTATTTCATATTCTGCTTTTCATATCTCCAGAAGGGAAGAATGTATTTCCTCAAAGCTAGCAATTCTCAAAAGTAAGTATGTTAAATGTTTCAACAAATAGCTGGCACAGAGTTCTTGCTTAAAATCTCTCACTTCAAGTATACCCTGCCCAGACTTCATTCCAAGCAAAGCAGAAATTACTCCTTAAATTGGATTCCTGAAGATAGTGAAAAAAGAACAATCAGACAGCCACAAACAGGTTCTGGTTATCCTTTGCTATCAAGAAGACAAGCTCAAGTTTTTCAAACACTTGAAGCTATTTTATTTAGTGATATCTTTGGCTAAGCTTATTGTTTTTTACATTCATTTTTACAACTTGCAAATCTTCTTAGTGAGAAAACTACCCACATCCCTGATAATCTGTGACGTAAAGCAAATAGACTACTGGGACATAATGTGCTGCAATGTTACTTAACATTTTCTCTTCATGTCAGAACACTCTAAACTTTAATTATCAAACACAATGAAAGAAACAAACAAACAATACTCTTTTTTTTTTCCTTTGAGACGGAGTTTCGCTCTTGTTGCCCAGGCTAGAATGCAATGGCATACAACATGGTCTCGGCTCACTGCAACCTCCGGCTCCTGGGTTGAAGGGATTCTCATGCCTCAGCCTCCTGAGTAGGTGGGATTACAGGGGCATGCCACCATGCCCAGCTAACTTTTTATATTTTTCATAGAGACAGGGTTTCTCCATGTTGGTCAGGCTGGTCTTGAACTCTTGACCTCAGGTGATCTGCCCTCTTTGGACTCTCAAAGTGCTAGGATTTCAGGCGTGAGCCACCGCGCCCGGCCAATAATCTCAAACAGTTGATTTTGTGTATCAACTATGGGTCTGGTTAATGTCCTTTTACAACAGCTAAATAAAATTATAATGTTTCTGATAATCATTCAGGAAATTGTGACCTTATTATAAATGACCTTTTCTTCTAGAATTTTGCTTTCATTTAACAGAATGCAAGTTGTAGACATTCTGGCTACTTCTATTTATATGTGTTATGGTAAAAAGGTGATAGTTACCTTTAACTCAGTTATGGCACAAATTCATCTGTATGGGCTAATACTGCAGAATCTAGCAATTTAAGTAGTGTAGAGAGAACCTACTATTTTATTTGTTAAAGGTATCAAAAGCTCCCAAATAAAATAGACCTGTATGGAATTATTAATCACTTAGTGCTTCAACAAAAAAATGTGATTTTGAGTAATTAAAGGTCTGGAGAATGACAAAATATATATATACTCAAACAGCCGCCTGCTTCTATCAGTAGGTAAAGTCAAGATGATAACAGCCTTCAGAATTTTAAGTTATATAATTTGTCTTACTCTATGGGAATGCTCAAAATATAGTCTAAAAACTTTCCTAATAGTTCCCATGAGTAAGAATATAACTAAAAAATTTAAGATGTTTTCTGTGTGCTTTATATAAAAGCATGACTACTAAAGCTGAATTGGGTTTAACTAAACAAATGGTATACCAGGCACTCTTCTTATTTTCTAGTTGTTTCTATTTGTTTTCATCTCCCTTCTTTTTTCCACCATTTCTAAATACTAGTTTCTTCCATTTTCTTAATACTAGTCTTCAAAATTTTTCTATTCTTTTTCCCTAGAGACAGCTCAATGAAAACCATTGCAAAGCAAAGCAGTTATCAAACTACTGACATGTTCTGCCTTCCACTTTATCACCTAGCAGTCTTCAGCTACTTGGAGAAGTTTTATTATATGCACTATTTCTACTGTACCTTTGTTTTCTATTCAGAACACCCATCCCTCCTTCACTTATATTGATTGCTAGACTATGTAGTTCTTATGAAGGCAAAAATTAGGATAAATAGGAAGAATCACTGTCTTTATCTTTCATGTGTTTAAAATTATCTTTTAGGTTTTTGTGGTTGGCTTGTTACAGGTTGTTGTACATACCAGTACTTCAGGGACCAAAGTGAGGGTGGATTATTTGGAAGTGTATAACCTCATATATATGTATTTAGGATTTTAATATATTATATATATATATATTTTGATATTATATATATGTATATAGATATATATATATAAAGGAGAGAGAGGGAGAGAGAATCTGCAAAGTCAGGAGATAAGACTTTATGAGGCTGCTGTATTGAGCAGTTGAGGCACAAACACAAAAACTATGTCAGCCAGAACACAGTAGACATATTATAGAGGACTCTAGAAAAGCGGTTCTTCTCCATAATGCTCTATATTTTTTATAAGGAGACAAGACAGCTTTCATCTAGGCTACTATATTGCAATAAGAACTTCCTGATCTAGGAATTGGCTTTTTAGGAAAGATAACTCTGGAGTTAAGTGGTAGGTATCATTTTATTCCCATGTTGAGTTAACTCAGTCTTTTAAGGCCAGCTCTTGCTAAGCCAGAGCCAACTTATCCCAACCACTTGTGTGCAGGTTGTCCTCACACTCTCTCCTCACAGGAAAAGGCAGATTCAGCCTTGATCGCACAGACAGAGCCTGCGCCATATCTGGACCTGTCAAGAAGACTGGTGCCTTGTTTTCATGACTCCTTCCTAGTTCTACTGTTCATGCTTCTAAAATAAATAAGACTTGATCACACACACACACACACACACACACACACACACAAATAGTTTAAGGGAATTTGAATGATTCTCCAGGGACATCTAAATTGTGAGATTAATTTTAGCTGTAGTAATCACAACAAATCAAAATAGTTTGAGAGCAATCTTGATATACCTAGGGGGTTATACCAAGTGATATATTAAAAGGGAAAAAAATAAGCCTTATTTCTAATACTAAATTTTACAAAGCTGAAGACGGAGTAAAATATAAGGACCCTAGAGGTTTCCCCTGATGGATTTCTTCATATAAAACTGAATTATATCTAAAGAATAAAGACAAAGCTATCTCACTTAAATAAACTCAAGCATCATTCCTTGACATTGCTGCAAGATCATTGCCACAAAGGAGTGTGTACATGGGGAGAGTATCAAGATTGCTCAAGAAAATTATATCATATTTAATGATTATTATTTCTAAAAAATGAAATAGAAAAAAATGAAAAACCATCTAGAATTTTAAGAAAAATAAGTATTTTTTCACTAGCAAATTTGAAATTTCACTTCAAATATAGTACATATAAATTGCTTAATAATGAAACTTTTCTTCTACATTTCAATTTTTTACATGTTCAGGATTTTAATTACATATTTAACTTCAATTGAACATGTCATAACCAAAAAATAGAAAAAAGTTTAAAGAGGGATAAAAATAGGCTTCATTAAGGATTTAATATGAAGGGTGTTCATAATTAGATAAAATATATTCAATTTTAGATTTAGATCAATATTACTTATGCTCCTTTGATGGCTGCGACCAAATCAATTTATCCATTTCCTATATTCAAAAGTGATCCAATACTTATTATTCACCAAATAATTAAGGAGTCAGGACTACTCTGGGCACTCAGTCTATAGCACCAAACAAAACAGACAAAAAAGTCCCTGCCCTCATAAAACTTTTAGTTTATTTGTTTGTTTTGAGGAGACAGAAAATAAAAATAAACATGTAGCATATTAGCCAAAGATAATTCATAATGGGGTAAGAAAGCTGGAAAGAATATAAAGAATGAGTGAATTTATAATTGTAGATAGAAAAGCCAAGGAAGACTTCAAAGACATGGAAGACTTTTAAGCAAAAGCCTGAATGAAGTGTGAAAGTCCCATGTACCTGGGAGAAGAGCAAGCTTCCCAAGTAGAGGGAAAAGCGTGTGCAAAGCTTTTGTTCATAATATCCAATAACAGCAATCAGGTCAAGATGGCAGACTAAGATGACCTGTCAGGAAGAAAAGCATACATTGAGTTCAGAGAAAGAGCAAGGTTTACTATCTTACAGGGCTTTTGATGCCTTGTAAAGGCTGTGACTTTACTTGGAGACAGCTGAAAAGACCTTGAGGGTTTTGAGCAGAAGAGTGAAAAGATCTGACTTATATTTTTAAATTATCACTTTGGTTTATCACAGGGTGAGGGTGGCAGAAGAAAGGAGTCAAATTAGGAGGCTATTTAAATAGAAATAATTCCGGTGAAATAAAATCATAGCTTGGACCATGGTGAAGGGTGGTGAGATACAGTTGGAAGATGGAGCTAAAAGAATTCTCTGATTGACGAGAGTGTTAAATAAAGAGAGGAGAAAAGGGCAACACCAAGTATTTGGGCTTGAGCAAATGAGTTCAATAATTTAATTATCATTGACCAAGGTAAAATCTTCAGCACGGCACAAAATAAGCAATTAATATAAATGGAGGAGGGATGAGTGTTCTAAACAAGAAACAGAGATACAATAGAAATAGTGGATATAAGACTCCTCCAAGTAGTTAAAGACTGCTAGGTGGTAAAGTGGAAGGCAGAATATGTGAGCAGATGAAGCACGCAGAAGTCAGTTTACAGGTTCTTGTAGGACATCCTAAGCTACAACTGTCTTGTGTCAGTTAGGAAAGAGAGGCAAAGATAACAATTTATAATATATCACATACATATGTTATATACATTATCATAAATTCTTGACTCTGCCCCTTACCCGAATAATAAAAAAATTCAGATATTCAAAGAGAGAAAAAGAATAAAGAACAAAACACTGAGCACTGAGAGAGAGAGAGAGAGAGAGAAAATATAGAGAGAGAGACTTCATTATGTTTGAGTTTCTCATTCAAGAACCCCTAATGTCAGTGCCACCACTTTATTCCCACATATTAATCACAGAAGTCAAACATTCCCCCTTTTGTATAAATTTGGACTGGATTCCTATATTTTGCTACAAAAAGTTATAACTAATTTTATCAACTTATATGCTGATGAATAATATTCATCCATTGATAGGGAGTTTTCAGTAGTAAACCAAACTCTTCTTCAATATATAATTAGTATTAAGCTCACATCTCAGCCCTAACTCCAGTTTAAGTATTTTTCTGTCATTCAGCTGGCCCTATTTCATGTTATGATTTTATTTGTCACATTCTGATCTGTATTTTATATTCTCCCATACTATTCTGTATATAACTCCTAGCTAGTTAATTCTTCCTCTGCAATTGTTCAAATTTAGCCTTTAAATTGCAGTCGTTTGTATCTCTCAGTAACCGCAGCTATTTTTATTCTTCATACCTACCAAAACATTTCTAAGAAGTTCACTCTTCTCCATTAGATACTCAGAAAATTCTCCTTTTACGGTTCAGGAATGCCATATGCCGACTGTGTGGTAGTGTGTGTGTGTGTGTGTGTGTGTGTGCATGTGGATACATTTGCACACTCACGAGCATGTTTTTAGACTAACGATGTATATAAATGTGTATGTACAAAATAAAGAATAATTACAAACACCTATGTAACTGCTATGCAGGTTAAGAAATGGAGCATTACCATTATTTTAGAAGTCCTTCTGTCCTCTGCCTCATGTGCCTGCAATAAAGCACATCTCGCTTTCTCTTGCCCCCACAGATGACTATTATCTGACTTTTGGGATAATCAGTTCACTTTTTAATATCTATTATCTATTTATGTCCTTAAATAATATAATTACTAGCTTTGCACCTATATCTAGCTTACTTTTGCCTGTAAGTTATATTCATATTGATGTATACGGCAATAATTTATTTTCACAGATGTATAACATGCCATTTTAACACTACTGCACTTATTTATGCACTCTCCTGCAATAAGGTTCATAATTAGCATAAATATTATAACCCTAGGGATGAAGATTTTCTTGGAGAACAACTTCATTATTCAAATAATATTCTATAGTATGGTGTCCCAAAATACATTCTGTAATGTTAAGGAAATGAATTGTTAAACAGATTTCTTTACACTCTAACTTCTAGAATGGTTACATATTCTAAAGATAATTTGAATCAACATAAGGGATATATTATGCAATGTGTTTACCGAACAAAATTTAACTAGTGTAAACCTTGTTCAAAGAACGTTTCTTAAGAAATATGTTTCAAAGAAAATACTTTGACAGACAGTACTCAAGGGTTACTTCCTATATCAAATATTCCTTCTCTTCCAGTCTCTCCCTCAGTCTCATCAGCCTACAGTTTTGCCCTTAATAATTTCATTCCCATGTATGTGTGTGCCATAAAGTGCCATGGATTTCTTTTTCGTTTGGAGGAGGTGGTTTTCTCTGGATGTCCATATGCCCTTTTGCACCCTATTCATACCCTCTTACCGTTTCTGAGAAAACTATCAGTTTGATGCCTCTCTTCATTATGCCCTTCTGCCAATTCCACCTTTGTGTTTTCATTTATTCCTGGACTCACAGCTGAGATTGGGACTACAGTAGTAATATAGTCAGTCAATAACATGGATTGCATACATAATGACCAAACTCAAGATTTTTCAAGACCTGTTATAAAACTCAGCATCTTCCACTGTCAGAGGCTATGAGAATTTGAATAAAGCATTTGAAAATTACATTTCAATCCAAGTCTGTTTCTCCTATAGTGACTATCTTATCATGTTTACACTGAATTATAAATTGAATGCAATATATTTTACAGAAGGTCCCTGCTTGAAACCCAGTAACATTCAATTAAGAATCAGTTAGCTTTTAGCAGCTCAATTTAATTTTTTATGCCATTTGAAGGGCTGAAGATGTAAAGACCTGTATCCTCATTTTTAGGAACAGACCTGAATTTCTTCAGAACATGTCAGAACCCTTCTGCATCTTTAAACTTTGATGCGTGCTCACTGTCATCCATTTTTCTGAGCTAGCAGTGCAACATTTTCTCATTCTGTGTGTGGCTGCCACCTTTACAGGGTAAACAGTGTCTCCTATGATAAAGTGACTGTGTCACTCTAGGCTCCCTTGACATACATTAGGACACATACTCTCCCACGCCTACAGTGGCATTGAGAACTCTGATAACTGTAAACAAAAATTATATTTTACTAGCTGGCTAACAAGAACTTTGGCTTTTTCGATGAGTTTTTCAGCCTGAGGCACAAACACACACAAATGATTTTGTGAGAGCTTATAGATTAAAATCACTGCTTTAAGCCTAAAACTAATTTTTCCACATTTTCCCAACGTGTCTTAAAAATCAATAGAGGAGAGTAATTTAAGAGAAATTATAGAAAGGCATGTCATAAGACATTCTTAAAGAACCTAACTTACTTTCATTTTAAGTTAAAATTATATGCAAACAAGTGTTTTTTGCCTAATGGTTTCCTAGACCCTGACAAAAACCCTGTTGCTTTATGCAGGGGAATTCAACCATGTTCAAAGATGGCATAAGGATTTAAACCAGAACATCGATTTTTATGATGATTAACTCTAAGGAATTTCTTCTTAATCTCATGATCACTGCATAGGAAGTAGCCATAACAAGGACCTTCTGGCATGAAAGAAGATGAGATAAACTCTCACTAATTTGAACTATTCTCATTAAATGTAAAACTAGTATGAAAGTACTAAAGAATGCACAAATAAGGGTGTGTACAATCTCTGGCATAGTATGATGACGGTATTAGCTATGATAGTGGTGTTAATGGTGGTTGTGACAGTATTTGTTAAATTCAACAGTCTGAGAGGAAATGAGAAAATAAATTTTTGCCTAATTTGGAGATTCAGGATTGGTAGAGAAGAAGATATAATGTCAATTAGTTTAATCATCTTTAAGTAAGCTAAATTAAAAAATAAAAAAAATTGTTTGAATGCAGTTTTCACTGTACATGGGTAGATATCATGCTACCCTGATTTTTGGGCTCCCTAGAATTTGTCATATTCATGTTAATAGAAATCTAACTGCGTATAGCAGACAAAAAATACAAACACAAATTAAGCGGGGTTTAAATGTAGCACATCAGACTTAGCTAGAAACTCTGTTGTGGAGAATAAAGACAAATTATTAATATCAAAAAATAAAATCCTGATAATCTTGACACTAAAAAATAATCATAATTAAAAAGTGGCACAAAAACGTGGAAAGTATGTAAAAACAGTAACAAAAATGTTTTAAATCAATGAAGTGCAAAGAAGCAAACAATTCATAGGAAATATATATGTTATTTTTGAAACTTGCTTTATTTGAACTTTACTGAGGTACAATTTACATACAATAAAATATACACATGTTAAGTGTACAGTATGATCAGGTTTAAAGTTTGTATTCACCCACATATCCACCGTAATCAAGATAAAGATCATTAGCGTCACACCAAAAAGGTCCCTTGAGACTCCCTTGCTGTCAACTGAATGCACTGCTCTCCTTGAGAAGCCAGTGATCTGCTTTATGTGGTTAGATATTAATTTTGCCTTCCCTAGAATTTCATATAAATAGAGCCATAATAAGTATTCTTTGCATCTGGCTTCTTCTGTTCAGCATAATATTTTTCAGATTCAGTTGGCTATTGCATGAGTCAGTCGTTTGTTCCTTTTTATTGCTGATTAGTATTCCAATATAAGTCTACATCATAAGTTGTTTATTCATTCACTGGTGATGGACATTTGTATTGTGTCCAGTCTTTGGCTAATATGAATAAAACTGTTATGAACGTTGATATACAATTACAGGACATGTGTTGGCATTTTTAAGTAAATGAGGCAATGCAATTCTATTTCTGGACTCAGTATTGTGTTCAATTGGTCCATTCATCTGTCTTTTATGCTACACCATACTGTCTTGATTCCTGTAGCTTTATAGTAAGTCACAACATCAAGTAATGTAAGTCCTTCAACTATGTTCTTTTTTAAAATTGTTTTGACTATTATAGGCCTCTGCATATTCTTCTATATCTATGAAACAGATTCTTAAACCTCTCCCAAACCTGATAGAAAAACAGGAAAAAAAAAAAAAAAGAACCCAAAACAGAAAAAAACCTATTGGATTTTGAGTAGAAATGTATTGGAACTATAGATTAATTTGAAATAAATCATTAGAGCAATACTGAATCTTTTAATACATAAACATGATGTATCATTCCATCCATTTGGTTCTTTAACTTCTTTAACTTTTGTGATTTTCTGTATAATCTTGTGTTAAATTTATCTCTAAGTATTTTATGCTTTGAATGTTATCGTAAATAGTCCATATGAATTTATCTTCCATTTTTAAATTGTTGTGTACATGTAAAATTACATTTTATATATTGATCTTTTATCCTCTCATCTTATCAATACCTAGTAGCTATTTGAGACGTTCTTTAGAATTCTCTACATATATAATTGAATTAGTTTTCACACTGCTGATAAAGGCATACCCAGGGCTGCTGATAAAGACACGCTTTCTTCATGATAAAGACGTAAAGAAAGAGATTTAATGGACTCACAGTTCCAAGTGGCTGGGGAAGCCTCACGATCATGGCGGAAGTAGAAAGACATGTCTCATATAGCGGCAGACAAGAGAGGAAACTTGTGCAGGGAAACTCCTATTTTTAAAACCATTAGATCTCAGGAGACTCATTCACTGTCAGGAGCACAGGGCAAGAAAGACCTGCCCCCATAACCCAATCACCTCCCACCGGGTTCCTCCTATAACACGCGGGAATTGTGGGAGTTACAATTCAAGATAAGATTTGGGTGGAGATACGGCTAAACCATATCAATAATCATCTTGTCTGCTGATTTATTTGCTTTTTGTGTATTTTTATTGCCTTATTATACTTAGTAGACTTGCAGATAAAATATTAAATAGTAAATAGATAGAGTGAGACAAATCTTGTTTTCCTGAGCTTTCTTAGGGGGATATCATTATCTGATGATAAGTTTCTCATAATGTCTTTTCAAAGTCTGAAAAAAATTATCTTCTATTACTCTTTTACTAAAAGTTTTCACCATAATGGAATTGTATTTTATAAATTCCTTTTTGGGCTTCTGTTTCCTACTTTGTGATGTTATTATAATAAATTTTATTAGCTGTTTTAATACATTTTAAAGCAACTTTTCATTTCTGGCATAAACTCTATTTGGATATAATGTTCTATTTGTATTTATAGGTGGGTCTTCTTTATAATATATTTGGATAATTTTTGCTTGTACATACCTGAAGGATATTGATATGCAGGCTTTTTAAAAATGTGTAAGAACTTTATAAAGTTTAAATGTCAAGTAATACTAGTATCATGAAATAAGTTGGGAAACACTTCTAATATTCTTTATTTTATGAACAATATTCTGGAATGTTAAAATGTTTGAGAGAATTCATCAATAAAGGCAGCTGGGTCTTAAATTTTTCTTTGAGAGATGGATTTTCAAATAAAATTGTAATTTATTTAGGCCTTTGTACTTTCTACATATTTTTGTGTTCATTTTGATAGTGTGTCTTTCATGGAATTTATCTATCTGATAAAAGTTGTATAACTTATTGCTGTATAAGTTGTAAAATGTACACATTTATTTGTGTTCTGATCTAACCCCACTCAAGATTTGCAATTTTAAAACTCAAGCACTCAAGGGAAATTTTTAAAAATTGCCTGAGTTTGTATGCTATTTTAGAACACCAGCAAATATCCATCTCGTGCCTCTCTGAACAATTTGTCCTAGGAATTTTCATAATAGTTTTGATAAATGGTTAATAATTTTCCTTGTAGAGAATTTACGTCTAAATAATATGATCATTTTATGCTAATTTTAGCAATAATATAAGTAATCTTTTAAGTAAATTATTATTTAGAACTTATTTTTGTGAAGTATATTAAGAAACATTATTTGGAAGATCCTGAAGGAAGAGAAAACTATTATTTCACAATATCCATAAGTAAAAGAATAAGTTGTACTGCTTTGAAAGTAAATTATAGGCAAGAGTCATTTTTGAAAGCATCAAAAAAGAGTTGATTAATATTTTTCAAAGATGGTGGGCAGCAGAATAGAAGGAAAATACCCAGTTATTAGACAAATATTTACTTTATGGGATCCTATATTTTCTCACTGTTGAAACAGGAAATTTTTATTTTTTTATTTTTTATTTTTTATTTTTTATTTTTTTTGAGACAGAGTCTCTCTCTGTCACCCATGTTTGAGTGCTGTAGCACAATCTCAGCTCACTGCAACCTCTATCTCCCGGGTTCAAGCAATTCTTCTACCTCAGCCTCCTGAGTAACTGGGATTACAGGTGCGTGCTACCATGCCCAGCCAATTTTTGTATTTTTAGTAGAGACAGGGTTTTGCTTTGTTGGCCAGGCTGGTCTCCAACTCCTGACCTCAGGTGATCTGCCCACCTCTGCCTCCCAAAGTGCTGGGATTACAGGCGTAAGCCACAGAACCCAGCTGAAGCAGGACATTCTTTTTTTTCATAGCAATACAACTACCTCAGAAATGAAAACTTCAATAACTAAAAGTCTTAAGAATTTTAATAATTCATCTTCAGGGTTCACACAAATCACATATTTTTTGAAATTATGTTATAACTTATCTTGTTGTTTAAAGAATAATGTTTCTCTCCAGGTAGGTTATAATTTCAGTTACAGAATAGGGATTAAAAGTATAGTTTATCGTCAAATACTGGCAACCCTATTCAGTAGAGTTTTGTGTTCGTAGACAATTCAGTTTCTTTAACTTTTCTCATCTGCAATTTGTGCATAAAAATTAGTCCTTCTTCCTGGCATAATACATGTAAACCAGAATCTGGCACATAATAAACACTAAATCTATTTTAAATAATAATAATGAGAATGACAGTAAGATTAGCTGTTGATTCTTCACTTTGTTTCTATTTTCTTCTTCTTCTTCTTTAGAGACATTGGAAACTATTGTTCTCTTAGGCCAAATTATGTCTATGGCCTCATTTGGTATGGCTCTTGACACAATAATGGTTTTACATTTTTAGAGGGCCATAGGAAAAGAAACACAAAACAAAGAAGAAAATGCGGTAGAAACCTCATGGCCTGCAAAGCCTAAAATATTTATCACCTGGCCATTGAGAGAAAGGTAACTGACTCCTTGCTGAGTTATATGCAATTAATATATAGATTTAATTTCGTATTTAATAAATGCTTAGTTACTCTTAATTTGTCTACCTGAGAAAAAAAGTGAAAAGAATTCAGTAATCATACAATGCCCTCACATTTGCTTAACTGATTATCTTACTCGGGATAAATAAAAATAATAAAAGAAACTCAATTTAAGGACCATGTTTTGAACAATATGGGTAAAATTTTGTTTACATATAGTAGGCCTTCCTTTAAAATGGTTTTGTAATACTTTAAGCTAGATCATGTAAAGCAAAATAAATAATGGAATATTTCACAAATGGCCAAAAAATGGTCAATTTAAATGAAGAAAAGTTGAATAAAACCAGGACAAAATTACTGGAATCTATTTCGGGAATTAATTGAAGTTACGGATATTATAATTAATTGATGACGGCTAAAATAGCATCTCTCCATTTCTGCTACTTTAGATGCTTTTTAAAGGAAATAATGAATTTGAAAAACTAAATGCAGTTAATTAAGAATATTATTTAAACTTAGGCAAAATTCTATCATGGCCCCCAATATTCCCAGTAGGTGGTGCACCTTTTCCCAGTTGCTCAATCAAACACTCATATAGGTATGGCTGTGAAGAGATTCTGCAAATATAACTAAGGTCCCAAATCAAATGAAAATTGGATAGGAGATTATCTAGTGGATCTGACCTAATCACCTAAGATCAACATCAGGAAATCAAAGATTCAACATGAGAGACAGTCTATACAATAGCAGTTCATTATTGGCTTTGAAGCTGGTGGGGTCATGTGACAAGGAATGTGGGTGTTAATTGGGAGCTACAGGATGGCTCTGGAGGAAACAAAAGCCTGTCCTACAACCACAAGGAACTCAATTATTCCAAAATTCTGAACGATGTTAGAAGCAGGTTCTTCCCCAGAGCCTCTTGCCTTGAACTCAGCTCATCTAACAATTTGATTTTAGCCAGGAAATTCCTGAGCAGAGTATCCAGTCATGCTATGTTTGGACTTCTTTCTCACAGAACTGTGAGCTAATGGATATCATGTCAAGCTGCTGAAGTTGAGGTCATTCTTATTAAGCAATAGAAAACTAATACAAAAATACAAACAGACATTCTTTAATGTTAAATTTCTCACATGTGGGCATTTTTAATTATTCTGAAGATTTTAAGTTTGCCAATTTTATTCTTTTTGTACTAGTCAACAGATAAAGTATAACTGTCTGAATAGTGAATATATTACACTTAAAGTACATCATTGTTAACGGATGTCAGAGTTAGAGTTTCTCAAGCAGGGAAATAGTAGACACATCTATGATTTCATAACACTTCTTTTAATATATTACCTATCCTTCAGTTTCACAGTAATGACAGACAAATGTAAAAATTTTTTAGCTTATTTTGAACCTCTAATACTTTCAGTTTTGAGCCTTTCACCAGGAAACAGAGGACTCTGAGCCCCATGTAGCTATCATGGTGTCTATTTCAGACACAAGAAAGAAAAAAAAAAGCAAACAATAATAATTTATGAGTTATTATTACCAGGTGGATTATGTTCAAAATTGTGGTATTTAAATTTTATCCTGGATTTATAAATGTAACTTTTCCTGAAGGCAATCGTCTTAGATGGGAGATTAAAGAATTGTTAGAGTTGTGAAAAATATTTGCCTCAAGGCATGTCTCCTGATCTCCAGAAATATCTTGTCTAATACACCCTGTGGAATGGAAGCAACTAAATGACAGGAAAATACTGTGTGTGGGATGCAAGCCACTACATTTTCTGAATTTTTTTTTTTTTTTTTCTGCTTTGTACAAACTACTTCATCAGCATTACCTTTTTTACCTTCATGGCCAGACTACTGCAGTAAGTACCATCATTATCTCCGTATTACAGATGAGTTAGCTGAGTTTAGTGCGGTTAAGTAACTTGTCTAAGATTGCGTGGCCAGCAAGAGGCCATGACAGGAACTCAACCAGGCTTACAGATCTTTCCTTAATCACTGCGCAATATTTCCTTCATGACTGAACATGAGAAACTGAACACCTTCAAATTAAATCAAGTTAATTCATAAATGTTGATGTTTTAAAGCATGTTTAAAACATTTCTAAAATATTTTAGAAAATGCTACATACAGCAGATTTTCAGATTTAAATTTAATTTGAAGTCTATTTGAAATTTTTAAAATTGACTTCCTTTAATTACATATGATAGAATCAGTATCTTACATATGATAGAATCAATTGCACAATAAGTTGCAGTTGTGCAACTTATTTTTTCTAGTTGTCTTTTAGTTATTATTAACTTCATTTAACTGTGGTCAGAGAACAGATGCTGAGTGATTGCAACCATGTGAAATTTGGCGAAGCTTAATCATAATGTCAACAAATGCTACATTTTCAATATTCTGTGGTGCTCTATGAAAAGCTCCATGGAAAGACTCTGTATTCTGTCATTGTTGGCTACAGATATGAATGGAAAATAATGTCAAATAGGTCAGGTTTGTTAATTGTGATGTCATACCCTCTGAATCATGACTAAGTGTTTTCTGCTTATTTCATCAACTATGGAAACGGTTCTATTGTGATTGTGGATGTATTTGTTTCTCCTAGTTGTGCTGGGTTTTTCTATCCTACAGGTAAAGCTATGAAATTGAATGCATATAGATTTAAAATTGTTATATCTTCCTGGAGGACCATTTTATCATTGTGAAAAGTCATCTACTTCTCTTAAAATGTCTTATCTTAAAGTCTACTTTCTGATAGTTATACTTATCTCATCCTTCATTGATTAGATTGATGCTTTTATATTTTCCCATCATTTCAGTTCAACCTTTCCATATCTTTAGATTTAAAGTTTACCTCTGGTAAGCAACATGCACTTGGGTTTTACATTTTATCCAGTCTTACAATCCTATAGTTCTAGAATAGTTAACTTAGATTTATAATTACTGAACCATATGGACTATAACAACATTTTTCTTATTTGTTTTCTATTTGGTCTCTATGATATTAATTACTTTCTGTTGAATGAAAAAATAAACTACTTATTATCTGCTTTCTTGCCTTTTTAAAATTAATAAAACATATTTTCTTATCCTGTTTTCTCTTTATGGAATTATTAGTTATCTAAACATTAAAATGACTACTTGATTAATTAAAATGAAATAAAAATTTTTGTTTATCTTTGACCTCAATAATGTTATAATAAGAGAACTCTTCAGTTACATATATATCATACACACCTTAATTTTATTGTTTGATGCATTTTGATTACACTCTTATTTTAATGAACACAAGATGTTATTACTAACTTCTAGAGGCAATATTTATTTATATTTATCTACATATTTGTCATTTCTGTTTTCCCTCACTTTTTCTTGCATTTCTGTCTTTCTCGTTGAAATTTTGATATTTTCACCTGAAGAACTCCAGTTAATGATATCTTTTATTAAAATTCTGTTGTCCCATTAACCCTTAAGTTTTTATTTGCTGAAAATGTCTTTACTCTGACTTGATTTTTGAAAGTTATTTTTATTTCTTAGAGAATTATATGTTGGCAGTTATTTTCTTTCTAGATTTTAAAGTAGTATCCCATTGCCTTCTGAGTCCCATTGTTTCTTTTAAATATTGAATAGTAAGTCACAGTATTGCTCTTTTGAAACTATTGTGCCCCTTTACTCCTCTGGTTGCTATGTAAGGAATGCTTTTAAAAAAAAAAGTTATGATAATCAATGCCATTAACATTGTTTAAAAACTTACTGTTTATCAAATTGTAAATTGTACATTTTACTTATGCTGTACATGTATGGAAATATCTAGAATGTATATAGAATGTTCAATTCTCATCAGTTGATTCATGTTTTTGCCTAATAAATTATTATAATTTTTAAAATTTAGATATATTAAAACAAATCATTTTAGCATAAATATGTTTACAAGTTATATTAAAATATTTTTAATTATATCGAATCTGATGGGTTTCCATTTCTTTAAATATTCCATAAACAGATATAATTAAAAAATTACTCATAGAATATTAATCAGTGTCTCTGTTTGTATTAACTTTGTTTTTAGATAGATGAATAGACAGGTAGATAGATAGATAGATAGATAGATAGATAGATAGATAGATAGATAGTTTTTGGTATATGTTCTTAGAAAGATCTTCCAAAGAGAATAAATAATGACAAATTCATATTCCCCAAGATATTATTATTCAGTAGCAGGATAAATGATCATTTTACAAAGTCACCTTATATAGTGGTTTTTCTAGTCTGTTCTCTTTTTTATACTAAGTTTATACTGAGATACTAAGATAACATTGTACACTTCTGAACCCATTATTTGTGGATGAAAGAGCTATGTGTTGTAATTGCCTTGCTCCCATCATAGTTCCTTGAATAGAGTAGGAGCTTGAAAAACATTTGTTGAATGAATGAATTATGATATGTTTGGATTAATCAATGAATGCCTTTGAATCTAGGTTTTCTGACTTAATGCTCTGTCTTTTAAATTACTTCTAAATGTATTATCTTTTTTCAGCTGTCATATTAGTTTACACTTATTAAAAACCATTTCCCTTCACTATAAATTTCCCCAAGTATAATGATTCTACAAGGTACAGCCTGTATGAGGTATTGATTGACATACGGTCCGGTCTTCAGAGCTTGCCAGAGAATGCAGGTTATGGTGGAGACAGTGAGCACCCTGTTGAGATCAAAGTTACTAAATTCTTCAAGGCCAAGATTTTTAAAAGTCTGTTTCTTGGCATAATATACCTTGTCTGCTTCTGAGTATAAGAGAGGATGAAATGTTTTATAAATTTACCATGAAAAATAGAAGAAAAGCAAAATAAGTAAGTTGCCATTCTCTTATACCCAATGGCTGAAGGAGCATTGGTAGCAGGAACAGGCTAGAACAGACAGAGGAAGTAAGTGAGGCCATGCTCTCTCTTCCTCCCCACCTAAGAAATCTTTAACATCTGATATTATTATAACCAAATGTGAATACAAATTATGAGATCATACAGAGATGTCATTAAGGGAGTTCACCAGCTGGTAGGAAGACGGAGAGACAACAAAGTAAAATCAATAGCAGTTGCTGAAATATTAAACCTTTTCATGTTACAGTTGTTCCCAGGAGATTCATTTTGCCTATAGTTTTATTTCTCTTATTAAACTTTCTGATTTGCATAATCTTTTCCAGCATTGTATTGAGCAACTGATCAATTCCAGTGTCTTAAACATTTCCTCTTTCTGCATCTTTTCAGTCCAACTATTGCAGAGAATAAGCAATTCTCTAAGCATAAATTTGGCTACACTACAAGAGATGCTGACATGGAAAAAGAATGTATTAACCTTAATAGAAATCTTAGTGAAAATGTGAATACATTTTCTCTTATATAAAGAGATGTTCAATACTGGTAAAAAAAAATTTAAATATTAAGTGTTGAGTTACAAGGGCTTTTCAAAATGTGTAGATTACCAAAACTATAAATAAATCTGACTGTTGGTTTTCTTTCTGATTTATTTTTATTTTTTCTTTTTTGAACAAAAATGTCAAAATATTTTTGTAGAGTTACAGGTTTACTTAATGGAACAAATCCTAGTATTAATTTGTATATAGTTTGCACTAAATTAGTCAGACCTCTTTTTGTTGCTTATACCCTAAAATATATTCAGTCTTTTTTTTTTTTTTTTTTAGTCTTTGGCATGTATTTGTACTGAAAATAATCTTTAGGAACATTTTCAGCTAAAATGCTTTATGCTTTGGAGGAAAAATGCCAGCATACGAAGAACAGTATTGAGGAACCCAATAATCAGCATAATCCCCACCCTCCAAGCAATTTCAAACAGATTAGAAGCTTCAGATAATAAACCCTAAGGGACTTATGTGATAAAACCATGTTGAAGAAAATTCATTAATACATCAATTTGTGAACATAAGCAGAATATTTTTGAGATGTTTGTTTATGTCCCATGAAAATTTTAACAATTAAGCCTTATGTTTGAATGAACAAAAATTTGATCCCATTCAAGATCAATTATTTTCACAAAGCAGATTTCTATCTTCTGTACCTTAGCAACATGTCAGCATAGAAACAAAAGAATTGGAATGTTACTGAAGTCTTTCCCACATTAAAGTATTTTTTAAAAAGCAAGAAGCTATTTTAAACTGCAGAATGAATTAAATATTTAAATTTTCACTCAAGTATACTTTTTGAGATAGGGTCATTGGGATTTGGGGAATCAGGAATTACACATTATTGAAAGACTAAGGCTTGATTTTAAGATCACCATTGAAAGAAATGTAAACAAAGGCAGCAACCAAAGGGATAATAATGATAGTAAATTTAGTTTACTAAAGTCAAATTTTTCTGGTTCCCCAAGGACAGTGTTTTCTTTATGCATCCTATAGCAGCCAATCTTTCTTACTCTCTAGGCATTAGAAATTATTTATTTTCTATGAATGGTTTCCTGTACATTATTTCATAACATACAATAAAATTACCTAAGACTAAATCTGAAGTATTGCTACAGCACTGGGAGAAGATGGCGTTAGTAATATGCACACAGTTCTCTGAAATACTGGAAAACAGAAGAAATGCAACTTTTCACAACACAACTAGCTAAGTTATAACCCCTCCTACCACCAAATTTTATATGACACGAATTTATACTTTTCAGTCAGGAGGAATAGGGACAGGTATACACGGACTAATTCTGGCAGAATGTCCTCTTGGTGTATTCATGTGGAATTTATTTCTATACACACACACCCACCTACCCTAGATTTTCCTCCCAAGCCAGGGAAAGATGGTGAGAATAAGATTATATAAACATAATTAAAAGACAGCTATCTTGGGTGCTAGGAGAAATGCAAATAATGGGACTAAGAGGAAAACTTGTAACAGAATATCTTATTTTCTTTCCTTTCATGAATCCTCCCACCCCAGCTTCTCTCTTTCTGTCTCCATTTGACTGATACCATCACTCACTCTCCCTCCCCACCCCCACTGTACAGACCAACTCAGGAGTATATAAATGCCATCTGTTTCATTGTCAATTCAGTGCTAACAATTGCTGATAGATAAGTTTCACAGAAATAGTAAAACTTTTTAGATGAATCAATTAGAGAAACAAACAAACAAAAAAAACACTTCCAGAAGAACAGCTCATGTAGCCATGACCAATTACCAACTATTTTCAAATTCACAGATTTGACATAAAACAATTCCCAATCAAGGTAATTTTATATTTTGTATGATTATATTTGATGATTTTCAGAGGGAAGGCAAAATCCTCTAATTATACGTGAGTTCACACTAGACAGAACATTGGACTAGTGAATGGAACATAAAGGATAAACAATGCAAGTAATGAAACAGGCAGTAATTCATTAGTAAGTAATTCCCATTGAGATAAACGACCCTACACATCATCAAGTAAGTTAGAAGTTCTATTCTTAACAGATATTTATTATCTCATTTTTCATAGAAGGTATGTGTATATCACAAACAATTAGAATTACATTGCTAACCCACGATGATGTTTTGAAAGTCAAAGCTCCCTCTTTGCCTAAACATTCATTTTTTACTCAGATAAAATGAATCCTAAAAAAGTAATTCTCTCCTTGTCTGAGATACAAACAGATATCAAATATCTTCTCAAATTGTTTATGTTCTACAAAAGTGTAAGAAGCACTTTCCTCTGCTTCCTTCTCAGAGTCATTTCTCATGAACCAATGGATAACATGGCACCTTTTTTATTTACTTAGGGAAATGCATTGAGCATCTAACTACACTTTAGTCTCATTAGGAGAGAGTCTGTCTTTATGTATTTGCATTATTGCCTGTCCCAGACCTTTTCATTCTGATTGCAAGTAAATTTCAATGTACCTGACTCAGCTGGTTTCCTGACACTGATGACTATTCACATTTCATGTTGGATATCTAATCTACAGAGTGACCCTGATGTAAATTAAATACTCTAATAACACACCATATGATACAAAAATATGAAGATGAGGAGAACCATTGCCTATGGAAAATATTTCTATAAGGTAGCTAAAGGCACAGCATGGCTGAGACCTATGAGGAAAGGGAGGTTGCATAAAATAGTGCACTTTAGGGAGCAAATAGAGATATTTTGCATCTCCGGATCCTGAGATGCAATGGAATCTCAGGATGCAATGGATGCATAATGGAAACTATATTCACCTTAATCTGAATAAACATCTTTCATTATACAATTAATTTATTTTACTTAGACTCTGTTCATACCTCTCTTGCCTAAAGGAAATGACCAAAAGAGGAATATGTTCAATTATTTTCTTCATTTAGATACTTATAATTAGAAAATAATATTTCTATCTTCTAAAATGTTTTTATATGAGCTATAACTTAATTAAGCAAACAGATATCTTGGTCTTTTCAAGTGGTCTTAGCAAAAAAAGTGACAGAAAAAGAAACAAAAACATAAATCTAGTTACATCAGAAAACATTGCAAATGCTACACCTAAACGTAATTAGTGAATTATTATGGCTAAAATATGCATTTTATGAGATTTTTCCATATCCACCAATAGAAGTAAACACAGGAATTTTTAAATGCCTTTTTGGACTAACACTTTAATTTTGGAGGATGTGAGCCTGACAAGTTTTTCCCGGAATATATCATAAAAAAATTAATGATTTGATGCACTTTAGCTATTTTTATAATTGGTGATTTCACATTTACAACAAAAACAAGCATTAGCACTTAATGAATAGTAACAATGCATTAGGCATGGTATTAAGCGCTTTACATTTTGCATGCATTATGTAATTTAATCTCATAATAACCCTATGAGACTGTTACTAATGCCCTCATTTCACAAATGAGAACAACTATTTTCAGTCACAAAAATGATAGACATTATTTATATTAAATTTTTTTTCTAAGGGAGTATTTAAAAATCTGAGTTTTATTTATTTGTAAGATTACTAAAAGATCTAATTATTATATAATATGCCATATACAGTTTGAGGATTATATATTAATAGAAATGGTTTTTCATTACACAATCCTAAAACGTTTAGCAGTTCAAAAAAATTTAACTATAAAATGTATTCCTCAAAGTTTTTCATATTTTCCAGTGCTGCTTCTTATGTTTCATGATGATTACCAGGGTTTTTGTTTATCGCTCACAGATACTACTTTTTAGCTTTCTAAAATTCTATAGTTTTCTATAATCCTGAGCACAAAAATTGTATACAGTTTGATATAGTGGGAAAGCAGAATGTCCTCAATACACAAATACCTTGTTTATTTACATATTTTGAGGAAATTATATTCTATTTTTAGTGTAGTTTTTATGCAAAAATATGCAAAAAATGCATACACAAACACATACACACTCTAAACCCCTATCACAGGAAAGTCAATACAATATATATGTTTCTGTTTATTACCAAAAAAGGAGCTGTACAAACAAGTTAGTTTTCAAAAAGGAGAATAGCATATTTTTTTCTTTTAGTTAAACAATTCTAGTCAGTGGCAAAAAAAAAAAAAATAATGTTTTCAGAATTAGTTATAAAGGATGAATGCATAGTATTCAAGATATAATCTATGATGCACCACGAAGAACACCCTTCACAAATCAAGGACTTATTCTCCAAGTGCCAAAAGCGTTGTTACCTTTGAAGCTTGCCTCAACTCAGCGCTGCCTTGCACAAGGTCACATTCCCATACTAGGGCAGACTGCAAGCAAAGACCGATCAATGTGGAGGTATCACAGACAGCCTCCTTCTTTAGTGGGGAAAACTCTGAATGAATATCGTAGCCTCAGCCTCCACTGAGATCTCATCAAACTTCAACTTCTCCCTTGAACCAGTCTTGCTTCTGTCACTTCCCTTCCATAGGTATTGCTCTGTAAAGCTTCCTAGATAACCTCTTGCATTCCAATCTCAGTCTCGGAGTCAGCTTTGTGGGGAACTCAGCCTGGGAAAATATTCCTTGTTTTGTTTTTTTGTTTTACTTGAGTAGCTCCACCACCACAAGCATTCAAAGGACAGCAATGACAATAACCAACGGAATGGAACAGTTAAACCAATAAGACACCTCAGAATTAAGTGGCCAGCTTGGTATGTCAGTGTGACAGGGCAAGCCACAAAGAAGGTGCAGCCCATCTGGTGCTGCTCTGAAGAAAGTGATGTGGTGAAACAGACCAGGACACCAGGAGAATGTTAAGGATCTATCTCATAAAAGGGATTGGCCAGTTTTGAAAATAGTTAAATTTCATTCTCATGCTGAATATTTGAATAGTGAATATAATCTGATAAATTTGGCATCTGTTAAAGTGGGCATCAAATGATTCCTTACTAATACATGATTTTTTTGTTGTTGTTGAAATACTCCAATGTTTTTTTTAAATTTCTAATTTTGAAGAAAAACGGCCAAAATGTTCCAAATTTAATTGCCATTGTAAATGACACTAATGCAATCCAACGTAAGAATAATGATTTTGACTAAAATTAAATTTATCTTAGATTCAAACGTCAAAGTAAAACTTTAGTAAGAGTAATTTCTTACTAATCTGAAGACGTCAGTTTCCATTTTTCTTTTTTCTTTTTTTTTTTTTGAGACGGAGTCTCGCTCTGTCGCCAGGCTGGAGTGCAGTGGCGTGATCTCGGCTCACTGCAACCTCCGCCGCCTGGGTTCAAGCAGTTCTCCTGCCTCAGCCTCCTGAGTAGCTGGGACTACAGGCACACACCACCACGCACAGCTAAATTTTGTATTTTTTTTTTTTTTTTTTTTTTTTGTAGTAGAGATAGGGTTTCACCATTTGGCCAGGATGGTGTCGATCTCTTGACCTTGTGATCCTCCAGGTTGGCCTCTAGTTTCCTTTTTATAATGTAAATCGACTGATTTGAAGAGACATATTGTCCCTGTCACGTTAAAGTAGGGAGATTTGGGTGTAATTCCATTTAATTTAGGGCAGACTTATGTTGCATCTTAGTAATTCAAATAATAAATCTTTCTTATATAATTAAAATTATAACTATAGTTTCAAAATTTGAAAAAGAAAAAAAAGCAATGTAAACCTTATTTCTCTATTAAAAATGGCCGGACACACTTGCTTCATAGAACCAACATTTCTAAAACATTGCTTTTAAGTAAAAGCACACATAAAATATATTGCAGGGTATTAAATTGAATTACTTTGGCTTCACGTTTTGCTTATAAAGCAAAATTTCTTACCCTGCCTTCTCCTAACATGTATTGAAGGAACAAAACCCTTCACAGCTTTTCTCTATATTGTGAAATCAAAGATGACTTGCTTTTAAAATTCATTTAATATTTTTTAGGGTTTTCATAATGGCTCACAACAGAACAGAGTTGATAATAATTCACCCAAGGAATGTGCTGAAGAACTGACTTTTTTGCTCTTATTTAATTCCAATCAATCTTTACTTTTTTCATGCTTTGTTTAATGCAGCTATAAATCCTCTGCATGCAGGGCAATACACCAACAAATCAGTTTAAGGAGTTTGGCCCAATTTCATAATGAGTCTTTAGGGTAAATTATCTAGGTCCTTATGAAATCATATAAGATACTGAAGAATTCTTGGAATACAATTTTAAAGTAACCACACAGTTAATAAAAGACAACAAAAATTATTTATTATAAATTTTGAATGAAGAAAACTTATAATTGGCTTTAAGAATATATTTTGCTTAATATTTTAGGTAATGACACATGTATACCAACTATAAATTTTTCTCAAAAATATGCAATGCTACCAAATACCACACTATTCCCCTTAAAAGGTTTTGTTAAAAGAAACAAATATACATCATCTTCTTTCTTTTAAGGTACTTGCTGCTAAACATCGTGAAAAAGAAAGGGGAAAAAACCAGCCCTGTACTGGGAAATAAATTTGATACTCACAAGTAAGCATCAATGTTATTACATATTTATCTTGTACTTGCAGCTAAGTGATGTTGTACTCCCGTTAGACATAAACAATCTCACAAAACATCTACCTCATCCAAGGTCACTGAGCAATCCACAAAATGGCAAACATTTCTCTGACACATTTACCCATTACATCTTTATCTTTAATCTATCCTTTCTATAGATGAAATTTATCCACACATCCAGTAACAAAATTGCTCAGATTTCTAATAATATCCAATGTAAAGCAAATTTCCTCTTGCTCAAATTACTCAACCAGTGTCCAAATTGTATAAGAAGTTCTTTCTAACACTCTCTTACTGAGTCACACTATTCTTAACTTTGTGAACATTTTGCCTCCCTGAAACCAGCATAAACTCAACTCGTTAAACCAAAAGTGTGTTCCTGGCAGATTTTGGCTGAAAGGAACTGGCAGTGGCAAGAAGTTTGGAATATTCATGGAACATTAGTGTTCGTTCTAAAGGAAGGTTCTTATAAGCAACTTACGAATGACCAGATCTTCAAACTAACTTTTAAATATTTCTGTCCAATAAGTGTAAAGTGCGTTTCTAATTTTCAGAATTAGGAAATGATTTTATCAAAGCTAATGAAGCTGTGCTCTAATGTATATACTTTCTTGCTTAAAGAGAGAGATGATTTATTAAATGTCATGCATCACATCTTGTTTGATGACATTAAAGCTTTCCAGTCTTCTTTTCTGTAGTCTCGATACAAGTAATTATTAAAGTTTTTCATTGATAATCACTGCTAATCACTAGCCAACACTTGTAACATTTTAATGGATCTCTTTTGGCAATTCTTAGTTACCCCACAGATATTAATTATATCAGGACTCTTTAAACTGACCACAAATAATAAAGGGATTATCTCACTTAACATAATGTCCTCCAGTTCCATCCATTATGTTACAAATGACAGAATTTCATTTTTCTAATGACAATAATATTTCGTTGTGTATTTTACCACATAAGTCAGACACAGAAAGACAAATAGTGCATGTTCTAATTTATATATGGCAGCTAAAAAGGTCGATTCCTTCGAAATAGAGAGTGGAATGATGGTCACCAGGGGATGGGAAGAGTAGTAGGAAGAAGGCTAAAGAAGAGTTGGTTAATGGGTACAAAAATACAGTTAGATAAAAGGAATAAAGTCTAGTGTTCAATAACACAATAAGATGACTACAGTTAACAATAATTTTTGTATATTTTAAAACAACTAGAAAAGTGGAATTGGAATGTTCCTAACACAAAAAATAAATATTTAAGGGGATGAATATTCCAGTAATTCTAATTTGATCATTATATGTTATATGCTTATATGGAAATGTAACCCACATGTACCCACAAGTAACCTATAAATATGTATAAGTATTATGTATCCATAGAAATTTAAAATAAAAAGTTAAAAAAGTAAACTATAAAGAGAAAAATTTAATTAAATTTAGCTTGTTTATGAATTTTTAATATACTTAATTTATGCTTAGATATTGTATTTATATTAATACAATACTGCTAATAATGGGGACAATATTCTGCTTTTAAATATATGAATTTATCAAATGTACAAATAGATTTAGTTGTTACTTGGATACAGAGAAATCAAACTTTTTCATTTTTTCTTATATATAAAAGTAATTCTCAATCCCTGCTCCCTTTGCCTATGTTGGTTTGTAGAATGTTTCCTGAAGAAGTTTTGCTGATTACATACTAACTGATAGTCTTCAGCCATAATCAAACTATTTAAGACTCTCCTTGGGAGCAGGAGATAATTACTTATGATCTATATTAAAGTGACCTTGGAGTTTCCACCCAAAAAAATCTCCAAGTCACCCTTTTTTTTTTTTTTTTTTTGAGACGGAGTCTCGCTCTGTCGCCCAGGCTGGAGTGCAGTGGCCGGATCTCAGCTCACTGCAAGCTCCGCCTCCCGGGTTTATGCCGTTCTCCTGCCTCAGCCTCCCGAGTAGCTGGGACTACAGGCGCCCGCCACCTCGCCCGGCTAGTTTTTTGTATTTTTTTTTTTAGTAGAGACGGGGTTTCACCGCGTAGCCAGGATGGTCTCGATCTCCTGACCTCGTGATCCGCCCGTCTCGGCCTCCCAAAGTGCTTGGATTACAGGCTTGAGCCACCGCGCCCGGCCCAAGTCAACTTTTAAGAGCAGAAATAAGTGACTATTTTCATTTATTATCTTCCTGCCACATGTTGCAGTCCTATCACAAAACCCACCACTAAGACACTTCAAGAAGCTACAAAGGCTTATACACTTTCACATACAATTTTCTCTTTTGGTAATCTACCATAAATGAAAAATCTAAAATTACAGTATCATTTATAATACCATACACAAAATTGAGGACAAAAAGGTAAATAATTGCTATAGAGTAACAGTTATGGAAAGATTATTATACAATTGTCAGGTATAAAGAGTTAGCAAGATTTTGTACAACCATAAATTAAACCAAAAAATATGCATAGCAAAAAATAGAAAATACAGAAACATACTTACAGTTATATTTTTTCTGGTATGCTAAGTGTTTGTCATATTTTCTTAATAGTTTTCTATTTTTTATAATATACCTGCATTCATTTTACTTTTATATGATTTTATAATAAAGCATTTATTTTAATTTCAAAATATGACTATAAATGTGAGCATTTAGAATGCAAATTAGTCAAAATTAATCATCTTTGTTAATTTTTATTTATTTTTATTTTTTATTTTTATTTTTATTTCTTTTTGAGACTGAGTCTCGCTCGGTCGCCCAGGCTGGAGTGCAGTGGCGCAATCTTGGCTCACTGCAAGCTCCGCTTCCCGGGCTCAGGCCATTCTCCTGCCTCAGCCTCCCGAGTAGCTGGGACTACAGGAGCTCACCATCACTCCCGGCTGATTTTTTGTACTGTTTTTTTTTAGTAGAGATGGGGTTTCACTGTGTTAGGCAGGATAGTCTCGATCTCCTGACCTTGTGATCCACCCGCCTCGGCCTCCCGAAGTGCTGGGATTACAGGCGTGAGCCACTGCGTCCGGCCCATCGTTTTACACCAATCTGGATATGTAACCTAGAAATATAACTTCTTCTATTAAAAATGAAGTTCCAAATATGATTAATTTACGACAGAACAATAGCTCAGATACAAGAGAAATTGTAATAAAACATGAAACATGTATGTGTAATTAGAAGACCTTACTATGTCTGTCTTTGGTCCTATTTCTATGTATGTTATTCTAAAGTATATGTTATTTGTAAATTATTTTCATTTTTCTTAACAAAGCATTGCTAAAGTTTTAAAAAAGAAGGTTATATCACATAGGTATGCTATATGGAAGAACAGTAACTGACTGGCTTAATTTGGAAAAAAAAAATATTTTTTTCAAAGCATTTTGGATATGTGATAGAATAAATAGGAAGCTTCAAGAAAAGACTTGGGCAATGTTCAGAATCTATTTTGACTAGGTAGCAGGACATAATACCAGAAGCACATCACAGGAACCAACCAGTGAGAACATTGCCACTGCTATTACCACTGAGGTTATGATGTCACCACTAGGACTCTGATCCCTCCTAACTGGAAGTTCCAAGACTAGTCCAGGCCCTTTAATCTTGCAAAGACAAGCCACAGGAGACTTACACCTTACTTGGTTTATCTACAAACAATCTGAGTGTTCAGATGCTTTCTAGCTACAAAAGTGAAACATGCATTGCATTATTATATTTTTTGTATTATCAAAACTGCTATAGCATCTACATCTTAGTTGAGTGAAGCAGCATCTTCCTAGTCACTCAAAGTAAAAACCTGGAATTCAGCCTTAAATATTTACTCCTTGTCCCGCTTATTCACTGTATTATCAAGCTTTATCAATTTAAAATATTTCAACATCAATATCTTATTTGTATTCTAAACATCTCAGCCTTAATAAATATCTTCCTTAATAGTTCCAGAACTGCTGGAATAATATTCTTACTTATTTTTTATGGGATATATTAAAAATATATCATCCTCAAAGTGTTATTCAACTAACAATGTATCTTTGAAATATATACACATAAATTGGAAAGTTTTAGAAATAGAAGGAAAATGTGATAAACGATTCATCAAATCAGCTTTAGAAATTGACAGATTGGGGTGAAAACAATAAATAATAATATAGAAGAGGTGAATAACTGAATCAACAAGCTTGATTTAAAAGATATTCTATCAGTTTTCTTTTTTATTATTATCATACTTTATGTTCTAGGATACATGTGCACAACCTGCAGGTTTGTTACATATGTATACATGTGCCATGTTGGTGTGCTGCACCCATTAACTCATCATTTACATTAGGAGATATTCTATCCATTTTCTATTGCTACTCCAATAAGTTATCACAAATCTAGTGGCTGAATCAATATATATTTATTATTTTAAACAGTTTTATTGCTCAGGAGTTTGGCACATGTCTCATCAAGTTAAAATCAAGATGTCAGTGAGGCTCCCTTCCTTTCTGCAGACTTTAAAGGATTATTCTTTTTTCCTTGCCTTTTTCATCTGCTAGAGGAAACTCACAAACCTAGGCTCATCAGTCCTTTGTTCAATCTTCAAGGTTAACAAAATAGGATCTCTCTCAAACTCTTCTCATTTGTCACATTTCTCTCACTGAACAAAGCTGGGATCATTTCATGGCCCTTAACCTTAATCATTTCTGAATAATCCCTTTTATCATGTAAAGTAACATATTCACAGGTTCTGGAAATTAGGACGTGGACATCATTTAGGGGCTATTATTCTATCTACAACAAAAAAATTAAACTGTACACGTCCAAAAGAAGGGATATACATTGTTCTCAAACCTATGCTTGAAACTCCCCAAGACAATATTGACAAAAAAAACACAAAAATTCAGAGATAATGCAGGTCATTTTGCCTGACTACAATTTAAAAAAAAAAAAATAGACATAATAAAAATAGCTAAAATATTTAAAGAACAGTACATTTATAAGCCCTACAATAAAATGAAATTCTTGTGGAATAAACAGAAAATTAAAATGGCAGCCTACCATAAATACGTAACGTTAAGAATATAGTGCATCAAAAGCTTGGAGGTAGAGCTAAAGTCATCCTCAAAGGAACAGATAACCCTTATGCTCATTGTCATTAAATAAGAAAATGGAAACTAAATGAGATTATTCTTTCAAAGATCTAAAAAGAGGACAACAAAGTCACCACACACACACAAAAAATAATACAGATAGAAGTCTAAGAGAAAACTTAAAGAATTATTAAAGACAATGATTCCTGGAAAGATTCAAGTAGATAATACTTTCATATTTATGACTCACAAAGAGAAAGAGAGTGAAACAGAGAGAGAGGGAAACTATCTATTTTCTTTCTGACCTAATTTCTCAGTAACTCTCCCCTAACTTGATACCACTCTGCCCCCAAAACACTGTTTTTCTGTTGTTCCTGAAAAATGACAGACGTGTTCTGTCTCAGGACATTAACCTGCTCTTACACTGTGCCTGGAATTCTTTCACCATATTGATATCTTCAGTATAATCATTTGTTACTTCTTTCCATTAAACTTTCTACTGATGGCAATATTTAACATTGAAACCAGCTCTCCTTATTTATTTCCTTTTCTTTTTGAAAATTTTCTTCTATAATTACTATCATCATCAGAGATACTATATTCTGTAGTCTACAAACTCAATAAGGCTAGGAATTTTGTTTAGTTTGTTCATTGTACCTCAATGACAGAAAAGTGAACGTTTAATACAAGATATGTGGCTGTAAATAAATATAGGAATGCACAAAAAAGAGATAAACAAGAAAAACAGCTATAGCCATATGGAAGATAAAACTACCAAAAATATAACTTTATTGAAATAGAAGTCCAAATCTACATGAAATTTGATTATTATTTGGGAAAATTTAGACATTGTATTTTCAACATGTATAGAATAACATCAAATAACCTTTATACTCAGTAGATGCAAGAAAAATGATTCATCTGAATATTTTAAATACAGGCATAAACTTTAATTTTTGAAATAAAAATATCTCATTCATTGCATATTATTCTTTTTGAATGTCCTTTGCTTGAGGAAGTTGCGTGGAACTTGATTTGGGCAATACGGACTAAAAAGGTAAGAGTGAGGACAAAGTAACTTAATGTCTTGTGTAAGGCATTAAAGTTTTAGTTTATGATGATCCAGCGAATAACAATTATATATAAAAACAAAATAGTTTTATTATATAGAGTTCCATCTTATAGTCTTTCTTATATCTGGAGTTACTCTATACCCATGATATTTATTATTATTATTATTTAGACGAGTCTCGCTCTGTCGTCCAGGCTGGAGTGCAGTGGCATGATCTCGGCTCACTGCAAGCTCCGCCTCCCTGGTTCAAGCAATTCTCTGCCTCAGCCTCCTGAATGACTGGGACTACAGGCGCCCGCTACCACGCCCTGCTAATTTTTTTGTATTTTTAGTACAGACGGGGTTTCAGAATATTGGCCAGGCTGGGCTTGAACTCCTGACCTCGTGATCCACCCACCTCGGCCTCCCAAAGTGCTGGGATTACAGGCGTGAGCCACCGTGCCTGGCCTACCCATGATATTTATTATTATATTGAGTAGTCATTGCTTTTATGTTAACCAGATATACTAACCCATTCTCACACTGCTATGAAGAAACCCCCAAGAATGGGTAATTTATAAAGAAAAGAGGTTTATGCAGGACATGCGTAGTGGCTCACACCCCAAAACCTACACTTAAGGTCAGACGCTGGTGGATCACCTGAGGCCAGGGAATGTGGCATCAGTCTGATCAATATAGTGGGTTCACCCCAACATGCACCAGCTGCGGTAGTGCGCCATACCTATAAATCCCAGCTACTTAGAAGGCCGAGGCTGGAACGCCTGACCCCAGGGAGGCAGAGGTTGCAGTGAGCCAAGGTCTCGCCATTGCACCTGTTCAAGTAGACAAGAGCAAACTAACAAAAAAAAGAAAAGAAGGAAGGAAGGAAGGAAGGAAGGAAGGAAGGAAGGAAGGAAGAAAAGGAAGGAAGAAGGAAGGAAGGAGGGAGGGAGGGAGGGAGGGAGGGAGGGAGGGAGGGAGAAAGAGAAAAAAATAAGAGGATTAATTGACTCACAGTTCCACATGGCTGCGAAGGCCTCAGGAAATTTGCAATCATGCCTGAAGGCACCTCTTCACAGTGTGGCAGTAGAGAAAATGAGTGCCAGAAAGGAAAATGCCAGACACTCATAAAACCATCAGATCTCCTGAGACTCATTCATTAGCAGGAGAACAGTATGGGAGAAACTACCTTCATGATTCAGTTACCGCCACCTGTTCCCATCCTTGACTCGTGGGGATTACAATTCCAGGGGAGATTTTAGTGGGGACACAGAGCTAAACCATATCACTAGCTATCTTTCTTTTTCTAACAGCATCCACTTTTTCTTTTTGGTAACCAGACTTCCTCCAATTTTATCATATATTTTTATGGTATTCAACCCACACCAAGTTCCATTGACAGGACTTCAGTGGCATCACCTAATCAACATAATCCTGTCATATTGGTGAAGATTAGTTGTGGCATGAGGAGTAGCCTCAATAAATAAAATCAAACTCAGGGGTTTATTTGATTTTGGTCAGAGTTCATGTTCTCTGTCTTTAATGTGAATTAGAGCACTTGTAGACCGGGTTGCTAGTGACAGTCATTTGGTACACTAAGTTAAAAAAAAACCCGAGACCTAAACCAGATAAGAAAGACAGCATTGCTGAGACAGTCACAGAAAAAATTAGCTGGAGTCCTGATTGGGCCATGCCTGCCACCAGAATCATCTCTAGATTTTTTAGCTACATAAAAATCAGGGAATCTTTTCCATTGTTGAAGTGTTTTTTACTTTATAAGGACAATGTGTGTGTGTGTGTGTGTGTGTGTGTGTGTTACTGTGTAAGATTTGGATTTTAAGAAAACAATTTGTTTTTCATTTTTTGCCTTTTTTTAATTGAGATTCTTGCTATATATAAAGTTCTTCCCGCTAGCACAACTTAAACTCTTGTTCTTTCTATCAAATTAAATTTCTCAGCAGGTTTTGCTTCCCTAACCTGCAGTTTTGTTCCCTGAACCTTAAAATAAATTTTAATATGAACATGTAGACACTTATTCAGTGCATTATTACAGATTGAGATAATTGGCTCTGTAATTATATTGTTTCTCTTTAGAAAAATAGAATCAGAGCACTAATACTGCAATTTGTGTGTTGATCCCTTTATATCATTCTGTCAGACTTCTGGCCTTCAAAGGTTTCCTGAGTCTATTATAATATAGCATAATTCATTCATTTTGCCATCCACACCATTTGTGAGAATGTTCTCATTAATTACCTTCAATTTCAACCATTATGCCCTAATCTGAAACTATGTCCTTTTCTTCAACATTTTTGTCGTGATGTTTTAAACTCTTTCTTCAGGAAAAAATAATAATCTCAGCTCTTTGTGAAGACATGATGAATTATTTCCATGAAGGCTCATTTACGAAAAACAACAAAGAGTTCTTACAAGAAACAAGGGAACAATCAATTCAGATGAAAAAGAAGTGACCTATGCCTACCCAAACCCAAATGAACCTTTTCTATGGTTCAAAAATTTAGTTAGCTTATTTCTGTTTGTTTTCTTTTTCATTTTCATGCTTCTATGCATTTCCAGCTGGACTGACTCTGGAAGGAGCAATATATTACAAGAAAGCTTGTTCTTGTATTTCCAATCTGATTTCAACCTTTCATGAGAAAGGTTAGGATAATCACAAGAATGCTGAGTTTCTTATCTGAACCTCATCTCTCAACCTTAAACGGCTTACCCATCACTGGTTCTTAATTTCCAGTGTTCCCTTCTGGGCTAGAATATTTGTTATGATTAATATATCTCTGATCTTTCCCTCTGTCTCTGCCTCATTCTCTTTCTTCCCTTGTCTTCCGAAGATAACATCTTTCCGGTGTTCCTCTCACATTTATTTGTTTACTTTCAGCTCTTTCATCTCTTGAAAGGTTAACTTTGGAATCATGGCTAGATATTCCTTGTGGACTTTCCAATCCACAAGGAAAATATATTAGAGATTGTGAGTTAACTTCATGATTTTTTCTCTTTTATTAAAAACAATAGTTTCAACACTCAGTTATTTGTCTGGATTGTACAATTAAGGTAGCATTGAACACAAAATATTTGTCACTATCAGACAATTATAGATATTGATTCTATAATGGATATAATTAAGAAGTTTTAAATTCATTGTCTTGTATAAATATTTTTCTTTAAAATGAAATAATTAAAAGCATCATTTTCAAAATACAGTATTTTATTAGAGCAAGAAATTGAAGCCATTATTGGCTTTATTTCAGTATCTCTGATCTGTAAACATGCTAACAAGAGAGAATAAAGCCAGGAACACTCAAGTACTATGAACTTAACTTAGCATTTTACCAAAGAGTCTGAGATTTGGGAGAAAAGCCTGCATGAAAGTTAGATTAAATTGAGAGCCAGCACAAATTATATTTGAGAAATAAAACTAATAGCCTTGCTACCTAAGAAAAGGTGTAAACAAGAGTGGACCAAGAACACAAAGGAATAGAAATAAGGAACAGATCAACACATAATATTTTAAGGCACAATCCATAATTTTTTGGCTAAAACAAGTTTCACAAGCTAGTCAATATGAACAAATCCCTTCTTAGTAATAACAGTAATTTTTTTAACATTTGCTAATTATTTTTAAAAACTAAACTACATATTTTAAATGAATAAGCAAATGAAATAATTTTTTAAAATATATTTCAATATAGTTTTGATGCATAAAATCATAACAAGCTATTTTTGTCATGAAATCTTTGATCATAGGAAAAGTGGGAAAATCAGTGAAATAATAACGAATTTCTGATTATTCTCCAGAATACTTTTATTCTCCATAGCTTTGCTTTACTCATGACACGATGGTGTTTAACACTTAATTAAATGAGTTTTATTCTAAATCATTTGTTATTAGAGATATTTTATAATGCATAACGAAACCTGCAAAACTATTACATAGACTTTAATTTAATCCAATCTCAAGTGTTGTTTCTGCTACAGATGCTGTATCTAGAACATTTCACAAAGGCCAGCTACAGGAGTGACTCAGTTTACAGAATAAGAAATCAGACATTAATAGAGATTCAGATCTCTAATTCTCATTAACCTTCTAGCACTGAGCAAGTAAATTAAATGATTTTCTGATAAGGATAAAAAGAAAAAGAAATCTATCTCATGTAATTGTTATAAAAAGTAAATCTAATACAAATGGAAAACTATTAAAGAAAAATATTATTAAGTTAGGGATTATAAGAGAACAATAATGGGAGTATAGTAGATTGGACTTTGAAGTAGAACACACTTGAGTCTATATCATAACTTTTCTGCTTTCAAGCTGATGACTTTATGCAAATTTCAACTTCTTGTAGCCCCAGTTCCCTTAAGTGTAAAAAGTATGATACATATCTTATTGAGCAGTTTTGAGAATTAAAAAGATAAGATGATGCTTTGCAGAGCTCTGCAAAGAAAGTAACTAATAGTCAATGGAGCTAAAAATAATGAGATGGTGCTTTCTGAGTCTTCTGAAGTCATTCAATTGACCAGGTAAGATACAACCTGCTGAAAATGAGATTAACCTTTGTGAAATTTATGCTAAAGGATGGTGAGCTGAAATTATGTTCACATCACATTGGATAACTGAAATGCACATTTTCATGTATGTTAAATGATGGGAATAACTAATTTTAAACACATGAACCACTTTGATAAAAACTTCCTTTTTTTTCAAAATTCCACAAGGACTTTTTAAACTCACATAAGGTTATTGTCAATATGATGCTGTTTATTTCAACCTATGGAGCTGCTCTGTCTCCTTGGTTTTTTCCTCAACACATCTAACCAGGTTTAACTGGTGTCAACTCTTTGTGACCTCTAGCGAAGCAAATGGCTGAAGCGTCTGGCAGGTTCATTTGCACAGTAATGAGTTCTGTCTACCAGTCTGCTAGAGACTGATGGGGAGAAGGAGATTACCTTCCACCACTGCCTATTAAATGTGATTGACATTCCTGTATGATATCTGTCTTCCTTAACAGCCTTCTCTCCTCCCCTAGAAACATTTCATGAGCACAAAGAGTTGTACTTAAATGAGGTCTGAAGCATTGCTCTTCTCCTTCCACATGTTTTCATTCTGATTCTTAAGGTATAAAAAGAATTTTTAGCAAAAAGAAAAAAAAAATATGATACTGTGCATAACTGGTAAGAGGAAAAAAAATTTTTGAGTGTTTGAAACATTAAAATAAAATACTTTATCAAGACTCCTTCGGCAAAAGAAACAGAGAAAAAGTAGAAAATATATTCTAACTCATTATGTTTTCTTTAGCATCTTTAATTGTACCATTTTGCTTAATATTTTAAAACATTGACATTTATCGTAGCTTTAATGTAGACATTTATTTTCTAGTCTTCTGTTTTATATTTTCCTTTAGTTCCATATTATCTATTTTAATGTAATTTTTGTTTTATGGTGCAATTCCTAAAAACTTCTTTTAAAAAGGTCTCTTAACAGCACAGTAACTCAAAAAATTACAAACACAATAACTTTTTTATTTTTATACCCTCTAAAGAGTGCATTTAGCAGAAAATATTCCAAAAAAACCTCAACATAACACATATTTTAATTCTTATAAAATTTATGTTTTTCTATTACACTTTACTTTCAACATATAAGGCCATAAAATCATGTACATTTTATTTTAAGGTCCTATTGCCAGAGTCCATTTTAAAACAAAATGGAAGGCTAAATTCTATGTAATTGCAACAAATCATGGGTAAATCATATTGAAATTCTTTCCATGTAGTAAAATGTGACTATCATTTTCCATTGTTAGATGTTTACATTAATTCCTGTGTATGCTTATGATCTATGTTTCATGTCAAACTTCCACTTGGTTGAATTTTTAAATGTACCTAATCATAATATTATTTATGCTAAGATCTGATGACTTAATAGCTTAAATAGTTGCCCACCAACTTTGAACTACATTTATTAGATTCCTGCATAAGCATCTTTCTATATAAGGTAACCATGAAGCTCTGTTGGTTTAAGTTTCGGGTATAGCCCCAATTGGAACTATTTGAGGCATGAAATACACCTCAGCATAATTTAGAATTTCTGTACGCACTGGTGTAAATCAACTGTTTGACAAGAGCAATGTAGCTATGAAAGTGAGAGTAGAGCAGAAATGTGTTTACATTCACTCTACATTCATTTTCATTGAAAAAGAAAGCAAGAGGCAGCCAGCTGCAGAAGAAAAAGTCAAATGCTGCTGTGAGGAGTCACCAAACAATTTTACCCACATCATTTCTTAATAAGACATTTCTCACAGTTTTGCTATTACAGAAGGGGAAGCACTAAAGAATAGTAGATGTCATCTGTCAGCTCTAGCAAAACAGTGTTCTTAAATTCTCTTTGCAATAAAAAATGCTTCTTCTACATTAATGATTACTTTATTAAGGTGTGGAGAAGGAGCTATTGGGGACCCTTCTGGTATTAGTATTATAATTTAATTTAACTTAGAGCAGAGGAGGAAATGTAATCATAGTAGCATGCTCATGTGATTCAAAAGCATGAAAAGTAATTACATCACCTATTATAGAGTCCAAAAGAGTTATGATTGATATAGCACAAGAAATGCATTAGAGTTGAAAAGACAAATCTGGAAAAAATAACAGGAAGGCATATAATATCTTGACTTTATTTTTAAATACACAGACAGTTTTTAAAAATAATGTATTAAAAGCAAAATAAGCAAGATGCATAAGTATTTACTGGCAAAACTTGAAGATATTGCAGGTTTTATTCCACACCACTGCAAAAAAGCAAGTGACACATTTTTTTTGTTGTTGTTTCCCAGTGCGTATAAATGTTGTATTTACACTACACTGTAATCTATTACATGTGCAATAGCATTATATCCACAGAAGCAATGTATTACTTTGGTTCAAAGGTAATTGTGCTTTTCACAATTACTTTCAATTGAATACATCCTTTAATTAAAAATACTGTATGTCAAAATATGCTAATGGTCATCTGGACCTTCAGTGAGTCATAAATTTTTTGCAGGTAGAAGAGGGTCTTCATGCTGATGTTGCTGACTGATCAAAGTGGTGGTTGCTAAAGTTTGGGGTAGCTGTTGCAATTTCTAAACATAAGACGACAATGAAGCTTGTCACATCAATTAACTCTTCCTTTCACAAAAGACTTCTTTGTAGCATGCAATGCTGTTTGGCAACATTTTAGCCACACTAGAACTGCCTTCAGAATTGGAGTCAGTCCTCTTAAATATTGCTGTTGTTTTGTCGGCTGAATTTATGTAACATTCCAAATCCTTTGTTGTCATTCCAACAATGTTCACAGCATCTTAACCTGATGTAGATTTCACCTCAAGGAACCACTTTCTTGGCTCATCCATAAAAAGCAACCCCTCATTCATTCAAATTTTTTCATAAGATTGCAGCAATTCTGTCATATCATCAAGATCCACTTCTAATTATCTTGCTTTTTTTAATATATCTGCAGTTGCTTCCTCTACCGAAGACATTAATCCCTCAAAGTCATCCATGAGAGTTGTATTCAACTTCTTTCAAACTTCTGCTAATATTGCTATTTTTACATTTTCCCATGAATCACAAGTGTTTTTAATGGTATCTAAAATGGTGACTCCCTTCCAGACGGTTTCAATTTACTTTCCCCAGATTCATGAGAGGAATCACTATCTGTGGCAGCTACAGTCAGCCTTATGAAATGTATTTCTTAAATACTTAGGCTTGAAAGTAGAACTTCCTCCTTGATCCATGGGCTGCAGAATGGATGTTGTGTTAGTAGACATGAAAACATTAATCTCTTTGTACATCTTTATCAGAGTTCTTGGGTGACTAATTGCATTGTCAATGAGCAGTAGTTTTTTGAAAGGAATCTTTTTTTCAAAGCAGTAGGTTTTCAACAGTGAGCTTAAAATACTCAGTAAACCATGCTGTAAGCAGATGTGCTATCATCCAGGCTTTGCAATTCCATTTATAGAGCACTGGCAGAGCAGATTCAGCATAAATCTTAAGGGCCCTAAGATTTTGCGGATGGTAAATGAGCATTGGCTTCAACTTAAAGTCACTAGCTCCATTAGCCCCAACAAGAGGGTAAGCCTGTCCTTTGAAGGTAGATTTTGGCATTTCCTCTGTCAATATGAAAGTTCTAGATAGCATCTTCTTTCAACAGAAAGCTGTTCTGTCTACATTGAAAATCTATTGTTTAGTATAGCCACTTTCATTAATAATCTTAGCTAGATCTTCTAGATGTCTTGCTGTGGCTTCTATATCAGCACTTGCTGCTTCTCCTTGCACTCTTATGTTATAAAGATGGCTTCAGTTCTTAAATGTTAAGTTTTCTAGCTTCAAATTCTATTTCTGCAGGTTTCGCACATCTCAGTCTTCACAGAGTTGAAGAAAGGTATGACCTAGTTCTGGATTAGGCTTTGACTTACTTAAGGGAATGCTGTGGCTACTCTGATCTGCTGAGACCACTAAAACTTTCTTTGTACTAGTAATAAGGCTGTCTCACTTTCTTTTTCATGTATTCACTGGTGTAGTTCTTTCAATTTTTTTCAATAACTTTTCCTTTGCATCCACAACTTGGCTAATTGTTGGCTTAAGAGGCCTAGGTTTGGCATATCTCAACTTTCAACATGCCTTCCACAGTAAGTTTAATCATTTGTAGCGTTTGATTTAGAGTGAGAGTAGTATTGCTTTTCTTTTCACCTGAACACTTAGAGGCCATTGGAGGGATATAAATTGGCCTAACTTCAATATTGTGTCTTAGGGAATAAGTAGGAAGAGAGACCAAGGAACAGCCAATTGGTGGAGCAGTCAGATAGCACACAACATTTATCGATTAAGTTTGCCTTCTTATGTGGGCACAACTCTGGAAAAACACTTACAAGAGTAAAATCAAAGATCACTGATCACATAATCATTACAGGTATAAGAAGAAGAAAAGTCTGAAATGCTATGGGAGTTAGCAAAAATGTGACACAGGGACACGAAGTGAGCACATACTGTTGGAAAATGACACCAATAGACTTGTTCAATGCAGGGTTGCCACAAACCTTCAACTTGTTAAAAAAAAAAAAAAAAAAAAAAGGTATCCGTGAACTGCAATAGAGTAAACTACATTAAATGAGGTATGCTTGTATAATCCTTAAATTATGTTATATTTGTAATGATCTGGTGATCTCAGTTACCAATATGAGCAACATCTAAAAATTATTCTAATAAAAATATTAAATGTAACAGAACAACAAATCTAACAGAATGGATGATGATGAAGTGTTAAAGAAAATCCAGAATTCTTCTGCACTATCAGGGATGAAGAAAAAATAAATCACTTTTAGTTTTAAATCTCCAAAAAGATTCAGGTTCTGTTCAAATTGAGTAATGAAAATATAACTGGTGGAATTTTAAAATACAACATGCAATCTTATATAAATTTCATACTACTGTTTAGATTGTTTTTCTAGAAGAATTCCTTTTAATATAAAGGCTGAGTATTTTATTTTAGATGCCTAACAGTAAAAACTAAACATTCTTCAACCTTAAAAAACAAATCTTTTTACCTATCTTTTCTAAGCATCCTTTGTTCTGACAGACATCCTTTTCTAATAGCTCAAAAGAGCAACATATGAGACCATTTTTTTTCACATTGTTATATTTTCATTCAGCACATTTTTGAGGGCCACAAGCTTATCCCTCAGTATTGCATACAGTTATACAGGGTGCTCAACAAGTATATGTTAAAAAATTGAATACTGAACATCAACATTGTCTTGGAGACAGTATTAATTATTGAATTTTGAATATTTCCAATCTGCAGAGAAAATTATTTGAAACAGAAAAAAATTAATGTATAAGGCTTTGTAGTAAATGATTTCAGCTTTTTTATCTCCTAATACATTTAGAAATGCAGAGGTAAATGGCCTTTCAAATGATGAATTTTCTGCTGTCTATAGCAAAACCATGCTCAGGAAAAACAATTGATAAAAATAAATAAACTTTTCATTGCTCTGTGTGTCTACCCATCTGGAAATGTTCTTTATATTTATTGACTTCTCTGATTCCTCATCCATGAGACAATGACTTCTAATTTTGGATTAGCTTTCCATGAACTATTATTATATTCAATAATATTAATAAATTGTATGTATTGAATATATATTCTGAGTGTCTTTTAAATATTTTACATGTATTAATTCCTTTACTCTTCAGAGCAACTCCCTGAGGTAGTATTTATTATTTTATGGGCATTTTAAAGCTGAGGTAGGAAGGAATGGTGACATTAAGTTTCTTTCCCTAGGTCACATACCTATTAAGTGGTAGGATAAGAATTTGAACAGAAGAAACAGACTTCACAGCCAGCCCTCCTAGCCACTTTGATATACTATTTCTGGCTGCAACCACCAATACCATTGTTAGTTTGTCTTCCGAAAAAATTCATGAATTGCCCTACAGGATATTAATCTTATTAACAGAGCACCCTTTCAGAATCCACATATAACACATTACCAAACCATTCACAAAAATAATCTCTTTCCATAAGGATAATGTACTTAGTATATTAATAAAGGAAAAAGAAAATATTAATCTCTATGCCTTACTATTGCAAAAGTGATGGTCTGTTTTCATCACTCCAGAAATCGTAAATTGACAGAGATTCAACATAAACACCCAAGATGCACACGTGACACTACTACAACAAATTCAACCATGGAAGAAAGTTTTTAATTTTAATCAGAGCACCTAAAGTTAAATTAAAATTGGGTTGGCTATTTATAGGAATACTCTAGCCCAACATGAATCAGCACAGTATCTAAAGTGTTTGAAGTTATTTTTTAAACTCTGACTTCCTAATGATCACATTTAAGTGTTGGTGTAAGAATTTGTCATAAATCTCTAATAGTCATTCAATAAGTTAGTATCTGAATCAAAGATAACCACACCAAATAATTAAAACACATACTATTCATTTTAAAACAAGAGAGATATAGCATACAGGCAACTAATATTAAAATAAAGGTTTATTTCTAATGTATAAATAGGCCAAAACTGAAATCCAACTCTTAAAGTAGGCATTTGTAGAGATGGTCTTGATTCTTAGATTGTGTTCATTTCTACCTTTGGAAATGAAGACTGATATTTCATATACACATATATACATATATACATAAAATATACATATAAATACTATATACATATGTGTAAATATAAAATATTTTGAATCAGTATTTATATTTCATGTTTAATATAAAATTTACCTAGTTTATTGCAAAGCCATTTATAACAAATTGCTTATACTTTATTCACTCTGTCTCTCTTAATGTAAAACTTATTTTCCCTTCTCTGATTTCCTGAATGTTTAGGATTCACTTTGTCCTCTTCTTGTTCATTTCAATTCTCCTTCTTTTCTGAAGGTGAAGATATATATTTATGAATCATTCAGGTCAGCCACTTGTGGATTCTACATTGCTACAAGCATGTTATTTGTATCCTGCTTTCTGATGTTGTGATTGACAGCATGAGTTTAAGGGTGACTGTGTTTATTTTCTGCAGTTTACGATTGATAGAAGTTCAGCAAAGCATATTCACTGATATCTAATATTGCTTCCCTGATGACAGTAGGAATGAAATTGACACGCGAGCTCTTTGAACTTCAGGAAAAGAAAAACCTTAGCAGACTGTGGGCTAATGCAAATAGTGACACAAATTAACTTTGAAAATTTTGAGAATACAATAGCAAGAAAGAAATTTGACAGTGAGCCAACAATAATGTCAAGAAATTGCAGAATCTTTTCAACAACTTTTCACTTTCTAAATTGTAAACATGAGCATTATTCTTTTTACAAGGCAGGTATTATATACTAATTTGTCTTCAAAAAGAAATTTAATTATATGATGCAAAATTAAATAAGAATACATTATATTTTGGGCTCTGTGGTGATAAGCAGTTAGAAAGTAAATTGTTGCTATAAAACCAGAGCAAAAACTAGTAAGAATAGGTCATCATTGCTGAAGCCACTATGGTCATACAAGTTAAGAAGAGAAAGTAATTCAACTTCTGACTTCTTTTAAAATTTGCTATTGTGGCTCAAATTTACATGGTAAAGACAAATAATATAAATTAATAGCATAATATAAAACATAACCTTATTATAAATTATAACAATTATATAATAAATAATATGTTTTATATTATATAAATTGTAACATTAATATAAAATTTATAACATTAATATAAAAAACATTTTTCCCATAGTTTTTAGTTAGTCAAGATTTTGAAATTGGTAGATGAAGGTTCAATTTTTTAAATCTGGATAGTCTCTTTTTTTTTTTTTTTTTTGAGACAGAGTCTCGCTCTGTCGCCCAGGCTGGGGTGCAGTGGCCGGATCTCAGCTCACTGCAAGCTCCGCCTCCCGGGTTTAGGCCATTCTCCTGCCTCAGCCTCCCGAGTAGCTGGGACTACAGACGCCCGCCACCTCGCCCGGCTAGTTTTTTTTGTATTTTTTAGTAGAGACGGGGTTTCACCGTGTTAGCCAGGATGGTCTCGATCTCCTGACCTCGTGATCCGCCCGTCTCGGCCTCCCAAAGTGCTGGGATTACAGGCTTGAGCCACCGCGCCCGGCCAAAATCTGGATAGTCTCTTTTTAGTCCTCAAATAAACCATGCTTTTCATGGGTTCTTAATGTTCCTGATGCCTGGAACTCTACAAGTACTTTCAGTGGAATTTCTACCTACACTTTGGCTCTCAGTGTAGATACGACTTCCTGTAGGAAAAGACCCTCAGCATGAGTTACGTATTTCCTTCAAATATTCTCAGGGTTTTCATTTTCTCTGTCTGAGATCTTATCATACATACCGTATTTGCTACTTACTTGTCTTTATTCTTCATAAAATGTAAATATGAGGATAGGAACCAAATCTACTAGCAATGTCTAATATCAATTATATTAAGCAATACATAGTTGCAGTATGAAACAGAGGAGTTAAATAGCACATCCTAAACAAAAGTTATGAGTATGTCTGTCTCCACATGCAACTGTCTTTTTTGTTGTTTTGAGACAGTGTCACTCTGTCACCCAGGCTGGAGTGCAGTGGCAGGATCTTGGCTCACTGCAGCCTTTGTCTCCTGGGTTCAAGCAATTCTCCTGCCTCAGCCTCCTGAGTATCTGAGATTACAGGTGCCTGCAACCATGCCTGGCTAATTTTTGCATTTTTAGTAAAGATGGGGTCTTGCCATGTTGACCAGGCTGGTCTTGAACTCCTGGCCTCAAGTGATCCGTCTGCCTCAGCCTCCCAAATTGCTGGAATTATAGGCATGAGCTACCATGCCCAGCTTACAAGTATCATTTTTTTATAAGAAAAAAGTTGTGTCTCACTAAACTTTTTACCTCCAATGCCTAACATTAGGCCAAGAAAATAATATATATTTAATACATATTTTATTACATAAAAGCAAGTTCAAACAGATATTAGAGAGACACATCTGAATGAAGAGAAAATCCTGAAATGTACTAACTCCAAAACTTGTTTTCACCAAAGTGGAAAGAAAAAGAAAAATAATTCCTCCCTATGTCAAAAGACAGCATTGTTTACTGATCAGCAGACCTAGAGAATTTTTTTTGTTTATAATACATCCTGATATGATAAGCTAATGTGAGACCTCTTTTCTGCTTCCTATCCTAGTTATTACCTAAAGTGAATCCCTCATTTCCTCTTCAAATAGGCAAAGTGTTTTTGCTTAAAAAAAAGATAAAGTTTATATTGGTGGAAAAAACAGACATATGTTCAGAGTACAGCGTCTAAAATTAAAATATTACCAGCCTGGGAAACATAGGGAAACCCCATCTCTATAAAACATAAAAAAAAAAAAAAAAAATAGCAGGGCATGATGGAACGTGTCTTAGGTCCCAGCTAATAAGGAGGCAGAGGTGGGATGATCCTTTGCATCCAGGAGGTCGAGGCCGCAGGGAGCTGAGATTGTGCCACCACACTCCAGCCTGGGCAACAGAGTGAGACTCTGTCTTAAAAAAATAAAAATAACATAAAATATATATTTTTTTCCCTCTATGAACACCAATGTGGGTAGCATTTACTGTTTGCCATGTGTGGAATTAAGTTTCACCCACTAAGCTGTGGCAAAACTCATATTTCAGGGTGACAAAAACATAGTCTGGGAAATCGGTAAAGCCTAGGGTGGCTGATTCCTGGCTCTGCTACAGACTAAGTGTAGAATGTTGCGAAAATCACTCACACACTTTAAGTATTGACGCCTTCAACTGGATGAAGAAAATTTTAAAAAATACCTAATTCATGGGGATTGAAAAGATTACATGTGCAATCCTGTCAGATTCTCTTCTCTTTCTTTCTTCACAAACTAGCTCTACAATACTCCTTTGAAAGGCTGGAGGTCTACAGTACCAAAACTATCATTTTCTCAGATGCTCTGATTTCCCGAACACTTCGTAGTTACCAATGATGGTGTCTGTGATGCTTGGCGGTAACAATCAATAACTGAATTGTTCTTTTCCTAATCCAGGTACTATCCGTGGGTGATTTTGCTTAAAGCAAACTCATATTCAAGTCTGCAAGAATGCTTAAAGCATTTTCATGGATCTGGCTTAAAATGCAAATCATAGAATCAAACGCTGGATAAGTTATCACATTTTTCTCTAGCCAAGGTTTTTTTTTGTTTTGTTTTGTGTTTGTTTGTTTTTAATTTTTCCCTATCTGATTTGTGGTACTAACTAAATTCATTTCCCTGGGTTTTCTAACATTTTCAGTCTCTTGACACTCAGCATATATTTCTCTTTCAAAAAAGTCCCAACTCTACAATTTTTCTTTTTAGAATTATTACTTTTCCTATGGGCTTTAAAAGGGGTTTAATTAGAAATACTAAGCTGAGCAATAATGTCTTTGTTCTTGGCTGTATTTCTTTATGCCAAAGCAAATGAAGAACTTTCAAAGCTATTGTAAGTATTGCCAAAAAGTCAATGTTTGCCCCAAATCTCTGAAAGATGAATTATCAACAAGTATCTAAAAGCATTATTTGCCACAGAGATTTGCACAAAGAAACTAAACCAGGGAATTTTAAAGGGCCCTTTTTATCAAATTTGACAACAAGCGGTGCCATACTCCATCACCTTCTCAAACTTCTGGATTTCTTCTCAGCTCACAGTATAGTTTACCACTAGCAATATATATATATATATTAAACACGTCACATTTATAACAACATGTGTCATATAGTAATTCCTCAATAAATGGTAGTAACATTTTAAGCAAGTATGATGACTTCTTATAGAAAAAAAATGCTGATTTTTCTTTGCTCGATTATATTGGGATGATTAGGATCCTCCTAATTTTGTAAACAGCCCTTTGTTAAATTATGCTTGGGCAAGGCACAATAATATTTACCACCAACTTCCTTAATCATTTTTTAATTTCAGGCTATGTATCCTAATATGAGTTATTCATTTCACAGTTGACATGATCTTCTATTTAGTATATCTATAAAAGTTATAGCAAATTCACAAATTTATTTTGAATGTCCCTCTATGACTTTCATGTATTAGCTTTATATCTTCATTTTTTTATTTGCTATTTCTAATTTTCGTGGAATTCTGCCCATGGGCAGAGCATTAACTAAGAAGCTCTTTAATCTGTTAAACTATTAATTTGAATTCATTTTTGGTCAGTTATTAAAATATCATTTTAAGACCATTTGATTGTTAATACTTTTTATTTTGTAATGTTTAAGTTAACAATGAAAACACATTTATAATAAAATATTAAGCATTTGTGACTAATCAGAGCTACAAATTATCTGAAATAACAGTAAAGTAACACAAAATTAATAATTATCATAATCTCCATAGACACGGAAATTTCAGCACAATAGAGGCCAATGTGGGGGGGAAAAAGTTGGCAAAATATATTTCCTTTCTCTGTTTCACAGGTATGTTGGAGGAAGATTTTGGACAGTTTCTAAGTTTTCAACGCTGGCTTTAGGGATCATGTTATGCCCCTCACTGTGTCCTGTTACCTATAAGTAACAAAATCAAAGTTCTATGGCTATTGTTTACAAATGACTAGGACAAACTCATGCTCCTTCCCTTTGTTAAAGCAATTTCGATCCCTACAATCTTTACACTGTTGTTATGTCCAAGGAACATCTGTTTTTAAAAACATTTTATTTTAAAGGAACATTTGAAGGTGCTTGGCTGGTGATAGGTAGCTAAGGATTCAGAGGAATTTGAATAAGAGTCTGTGTCCACTTCTGACATGGTTCAATTCGGTAGTAAAGCAGTTATACGATTTACAAGGATATCAGCACAAGAAACAGCAGAGGGAGAGTGGCTAAGCTCAACAAGCTACCTGCATTTTCACAAGAGCTTTTCATTTGTGCCTCTTTCTCTGCAGGAGGAAACAAGCAGAATTTGATAACAGTTTCCCTGGACATTGTTGGAGCAAGACATATTGAATCATTGTTTTTCCTGTATTTTTGTTTTTTCCCCTGAGTTTTAACTTCCCTTGGGGGCTTTGGGGTAAGAGTGTTGAAGACTGAAAGAGGATTTGAATTACTGACTATGAGAGACTCTGGTACAACTGTATTGGTTCTAGTTAGTAAACTCAGAGTTTAAACTAGAACGAATATGCCATATTTTCTAAACACTGTAAAGAAGCAATACATAGAAACTATCTGTATTGTCAGTTTATCAAGATTTTGTAATTTTAATTAGCCCAGTCATTTGACAATATATGAGGAAAACATCATTTATTAAAACAAATGTGCCCTGGAAGACAGCTTCAGATAAACACATGGCTATAAGCAGAGGGGAGGAGTGGTCACGTAGAGGAAGAGTTGGGATTTGCTGGCAAACAAAATAAATAAGTAAACAAAAATCCACTACATTTTTTTTTACAAGAAAAATGTGTAGTCTATTAAATTCCAAGCACTACATGTCAAATCCTATAGAAAAAATATTATGTGTGTCTGTGTGTGTGCGCACTCATTTCCCTTAAAATAATTGAGTGTCATGAGGTGAAATGCATAGGAAAGACCATTGAACTATTGTCCCGTATCCCAAAGTATTTAAAAATCCGAAAAGCTCAATCTAATTATACAAAGCCACATTTAGGGATATTATAGTTTGTTTTTAAAGGCATCATGTCTTTCGAGGCAACACTAATGGAACTGAAGGCCGTTATCTTAAAAGAAAATAATTCAGAAACAGAAAATCAAGTACTACATGTTCTCACTTAAAAAGTAGGAACTAAAAAATGGGTACACGGCCAAGCACAGTGACTCACGCCTGTAATCCCAGCACTTTGGGAGGCCGAGGTGGGCGGATCACGAGGTCAGGAGATGGAGACTATCCTGGCTAACACAGTGAAACCCCGTCTCTACTAAAAGTACGAAAAATTAGCTGAGCTTGGTGGTGGGAGCCTGTAGTCCCAGCCACTCGGGAAACTGAGGCAGGAAAATGGCGTGAACCCGAGAGGCAAGGCTTGCAGTGAGCCGAGATCATGTCACTGCACTCCAGTCTGGGCGACAGAGCGAGACTCTGCCTCCCAAAAAAAAAAAAAAAAAAATGGTACACATGGACATGCAGAGTGAAATTCAGAGACGACAGAAGGTAGGAGGTAGGAGGAGCTGAGAGTCGAAAAATTATCCTTGGGTAAAATATTCACTATTTGGGTGATAGGTACAGATTACACGCATTTAAGAAATATCCACGTGGCATGAGCGCACACCGAGCTTCTCTGTGGCCTCAGCTCTCCCCTACTGTACCGTAGAATCAGCCACCCGGGTAGAGCCTCCAGGCCTCCTGCACCCTAATCTAGTCCCTGGCCCACTTCAGTTCACCGCTATTCCCATGGGTTTCATGAAATAAATGAGAAGTTTGATGCTCGCTGGGTGACATACTGCAACAAGCCAGATATAGAGGCCTGGGAATTGCATAAAGAAATGAACACATTTATTATCTACTATCTGGTTCCAGAGCCCAAAATTATTGATGCTGCTTGTAGATGGTTAAATGATTTTGCTAGTGCAGTTCTCATCCTAGAGACTGTTAAAGACAAAACAGGACTTGATAAAGAAGTCTACCCCTATGCCATCCGGAACTTACACAGATTTTAAATGTATTGGGCATATCCACTCTAGAGGAACAGGGCCTTGAGAAAGTGTAAAACGCACGGATGTGCTTCCCAAGGATTTGTTGGAATTGCTACTTGATTGCAGTCACCTGGAAATACTGCTGATAACATATTACCTTATTTGAACAAGTTTTCCTTTATAGAGTACCAAGCCATGTAATGGTAACTTGGACTTTGAAAACAGAGAAATGAATTCGAACTGGAAAAGGAAAGAACGAGAGAGAGAGAGAGAGAAAGAAAGAAAGAAAAGAGAAGGAGGGAGGGAGGGAGGAAAAGATCTGTACCTGTACCTCCTAAATACATAAATACTAAAAAAAAAAAATTCAGAAAACAATTACCTCTTTCATTGATTGGTTGATTGATTCTCTTATTTAACACAAGTTATACATTTTAACTCTATACATATAATTGGAAAGCAAAGGAACTTATAGAACTCTGAAGATAAAGTTAGGAACCAAGTAAAGAGCTAGAACAGGAAGTATAATCAGGGTGTCCTAAGAGGTAGAGCACAGTTAACAGTAGGCAGACATCGGCAGTCATATGTGAAATCAAGGCAAGTAAACAATTTTTTCCATAGATAACATGGCCCTGAGCATGAGGTAGGGTTCCCAGAGAGGGCCTCTGGGTTTCAAAAGGAGGGAATCACTCCCAAAAGCAAGATAGGAAGCACAACTAGCCAGTTTAAATCAAATTATTAACTCACTTTTTCATTAAGTTTTTCATTTTTAAAATGTATTAGGTGATTTGTTTGTGATCACAATTGTTTCCTTAGGTCCAAGAGATAACAAAGTTAATGAAACAGAATATTTACCTTCAAAAACTCATTTCTGCAATATGCAAATACTCTTTGATGGGTTGCATTCATAAGATATTTAGAATAGAGTAACTAACATACATATTTCACAGCATAAATAAGAAGTATTTGCAATGACAATTTGTGGAATCAAGTTACTCAGGCATGGCATAAAAAAACAAGGCTTCATGTATTTGAATTGGGCCCCTTCTATTTTCTCTGTCCAGCATCCTTTCTCTTCCTGGGAATTAATAAAGAAAGGTCTTTCTCTTTTCAGATAGGTGAATCTGAGAATAAGGTAAATTCAAAAACTTTTCTTGGCCATATTTTGCCTGTAGGCCAACAAGCAGGAAAAGGTAGTTGAAAATGAGAGAAAATAGTAATGCAGCTATATAGAAATAAGTAAAATAAAGCATGAGGTAGGGAGTGGTGATATGGGGTGTGGGGAGGAGATACAGAGAAGTAGGGAAAGCAATGAGATGGAGGTAGGGAGAGAAAATGTCCTATATGTCCTGTGTTTTCCAGTATATATTTTGCTTGTTTCTGTTTTTTTTGACACTTCCTAGACATTGAATTCCCAGAGATATTGCAGCGCTTTTCCAATGAATGCATTTTTTTTTCACTCTAGCCAAACAATGGAAAAACCCAACTCCTGGAAGACAATGTCAAGTCTAGTACCAGACTAGGAGAAAGGATAATAGCATAAAGTGGCATCTCTTTTGGACAAGAAACCCGACACAAAATTGTATTTATAGGTGAACTTTATGACTAGATGTGTTTTTCTTTCTTTCATAAACTTCTCTTTGAAAGTCTAGTGCTTTTTTTCCACATTAAAATGTTAATCAGTCCTGGCATGGCTCACACCTGTAATCCCAGCACTTTGGGAGGCTGAGGCGGGCGGATCACAAGGTCAGGAGATCAAGACCATCCTGGCTAACACAGTGAAACCCCGTCTCTACTAAAAAATACAAAACAATTAGCAGGAGGTGGTGGTGGGCGCCTGTAGCCCCAGCTACCCAGGAGGCTGAGGCAGGAGAATGGCATGAACCCAGGAGGCAGAGCTTGCAGTGAGCTGAGATCGCGCCACTGCACTCCAGCCTGGGCAACAGAGCGAGACTCCGTCTCAAAAATAAAACAAAATAAAATAAAATAAAATAAAATAAAAAATAAAATGTTAATCAGTCCAAGCACGGAGGCTCACTCCTTTAAACTCAACACTTGGGAAGGCCAAGGTGAGAGGCTCTCCTGAGCCCAGGGGTGTGAGGTTACAATGAGCTATGATGATGCCACTGTATTCCAGCCTGAATGACAGACCAAGGCCCTGTCCTCCCAAAAAAGAAAAAAAAATAAGTATTTGTCGTCTGAATCTATCTCTTACATGTTCCACATGTTCTAGTCAAAGTTCTTTTGGTCATAAGTAATATAACTTGGTCAGTCTAGCTCACATGAAAATGGCAGGAATCATAAACAGAAATAAAACATAGTTTGATTTTCAGAATCTAGAACAAAGAATTAGGAGCGTGCCTGTTTCTAAAGAAGCCACTGTCTGTGTATTTCCTTACTTCTAGGATTTCTGTGGTCTCTTCTCTGTGTGGACTCATAAAATTTCTCTCTCTGAAGACTATCATTCTCAGCTTCATCAAAGTTTCTACACATTCTGTTAACTGGGCTTGAACTTGGCTTGAGCTGGCCATTGTATTAACTTTGCTCTATATTTTATCTTAGTCTCTTCCTGGAAACTTACTAACTAATCCAAGTGTCTTTTAGAATTTAAGAAAAGGAAGGAAAGAGAATCTGTTTTATGACTGCTCATAAATTGGACTTGATTCTTTTAAACAATCAAGGTAAAAAAACTTTGGATTGCAGTGAAAAATGTATTGATAATAATAAGATGATCTAATAGATTTCCTTTGCTTCAGATTTGTTTTAGCTCTGATATATTAAAATTGAATCTATATTACAGAAATTAAAACAATCTTATGGTAAGGTATCAATAATATATTTTTTGAGTTTGAATTATTTGAGATGACAGTTCGTTAAAATGATTCTTACTAATGTTTATTGTTTAAAACCAAATCCTCAGTGATGTCTTTCCAACTCCTCTTTGCTAAAGGAAACTAGACTCACCTTTTTATTTATTTTTATTTTTTAAATTACCAGAAACTTTTATTATTGTTGTTATCATTATTACTTCTTAAGATTTTTATTTTTCAAGTCAAAAACACGAAACATATTAGCAGATACCTGGCTGAGGACTGTCTACTGCTGGGGAGAAATAAGGGTAAACAGATGTAAAACAAAATAACCAAGACATAAACTATGTAAATAATTAATACAAATATAGTTGTCAAAAAAATCACACAAAAAAAATTAAGGTTATTTTATCTATTAGCATTCAAAAAGAAAAGGTAATATTGACTATGGGGCCATTGGGAATTACATTCTCTTTTATTTTAGATGATATACTGTATTTTTATTAGTTTGTATTTTTATTGATTTATTTTTATTTTTTAATTTATATTTTATTTCAAATAGGTTTTTAGAGAAAGATGGTGTTTGGTTATATGAATAAGTTCTTTAGTGGTGATTTCTGAGATTTTGGTGCATCCATCACCCAAGCAGTGCACACTGTACTCAATGTGTAGTCTTTTTTCCCTCACCCCCCTCCCACCTTTTCTCCTAAGCCCTCAAAGTCCATTGTTAAACTCATGTTTTGTTTTGTTTTTTTGAGACGGAGTCTCGCTCTGTCGCCCAGGCTGGAGTGCAGTGGCCGGATCTCAGCTCACTGCAAGCTCCGCTTCCCGGGTTTACGCCATTCTCCTGCCTCAGCCTCCCGAGTAGCTGGAACTACAGGCGCCCGCCATCTCGCCCGGCTAGTTTTTTGTGTTTTTTTTAGTAGAGACGGGGTTTCACAGTGTTAGCCAGGATGGTCTCGATCTCCTGACCTCGTGATCTGCCCATCTCGGCCTCCCAAAGTGCTGGGATTACCGGCTTGAGCCACCGCGCCCGGCCAAACTCAACTTTTAAATATCATTTAAAACAGTATCTTCTTGACTCTGGGTGATTTTCTTTGTTCGTCAGTTCTAAGGTTTTCTTCAACTATCTCAGTGTAAATTTTCCTTTTTTTATTTCCAACTTTTATTTTAAATTCAGAGGTACATGTGCAGTATTTGCAGGTTTGTTACACAGGTAAATACGTGCCATGGTGGTTTGCTGCACAGATCATTCCATCCCCCAAGTACTAAGCCCAGCAGCCATTAGCTTTTCTTCGTGATGCTCTCCCACCTCCCACTTTCCAACCGTCCTCAGTGTGTTCCCCCATTGTGCCCATGTGTTCTTATCATTTGGCTCCTACTTATAAGTTAGAACATGCAGTATTTGGTTTTCTATTCCTGCATTAGTTTGCTGAGGATAATGGCTTTCAGCTCCATCTATATCACTGTAAAGGAGATCATCTTGTTCCTTTTATGTCTGCATAGTATTCCATGGTGTATATGTACTACATTTTCTTTCTCCAGTCTATCATTGATGGGCATTTAGGTTGATTCCATGTCTTTGCTATTGTGAATAGTGCTGCAACAGCACTAATTTTCAATACTATTAAGTTGTTTCTCAGGATACAATATATTTTACAAAGAACTATTTGTTTTATATGTTAATATTATGTTCTAGGCAAACATCATTTCATGCTTTTTTTGTATCCCTCAAATACATGCAAACAGTATCCATTCAAAGCAATGTTAAAGATTTTGAAACAGGTAGAAAATTCCTAGTGACTGTTTTTCTAAATCAAATTAAATACGGTTCTGCCCACTTCTCAACCCAGATGTCTCTTACCAGATGGTAAATAAATAAATAGATAGCTTCTGTCATTGACTCATCTTCTGAGAAGGTCCTGAAGCTCTTTCTCCTGTTAATACATGTGACACTAGGTCCCCTAGTTTGATCAATTCATAATTTAAGTTCAGGTGGTTCCTGGATGGTGGGCATCTCCATTGCCTTAATGTTGAGAATTCTTGCCATAACAAGAAGCCTATGTTATACACCCCAGACATCCCATGTGCTCCATCATCTCTGAATCCATTCCCTTCTGAGGTCCTGCTACCACCCCACAGTGACACTGTTCTGCTGAACTCAGGTCCTACTGTAAGAAATTAACTAACATACCCTTCTCAGCTTCAGAATGTTTCCATTTTCCTCTTCTCAGGTTACTAGTTTCCACTTCTCTCCTATAAGTCATTTCCTGTACACCCTCTCTCTTTTGTAATGAAGTTCTGGATGTCTTGTAAGTTTCCTTCAAAGAACCTGCATGAATTTAATGTTGGTGTCTTTTTCCTATTATTTGACACAGCAGACTAAAAATGCTGAAATGTTTTGGTTTTTTTTTTCCCTAGATCCCCTTGTTTTATTACAACATACACAGTTCATCACTAGCAAAAATGTTTTTAAAAAGATGGCTTGATTTGTAAATATTTCAATTCACAGAAATGTAAATGAACAGAGGCAGTCTCAGAACTTAGAAATTTCAAGAAGGGAGTAAACCAAGCCTATTAACCTGAGACTTCAATCTTACTGACAGATGACAGTATAACTTTGACCTCACTTACAGCAGACAATATTAATAGTATGCCCTGCACATAATTGAACATGAACAAAGTTAAAAGAAATCTAATAAATTATCTTACTTCCTTTCTCATTAAATTTCAAATAGGCCAATTTCCATATGAATAACATTTGTGCTAGATGAAAGGAAGTACAGTTCATTATTTATAATAAGTGTCTGACATCACAGATCAAATAATTAAATCATAAATTGGCAATGCTGACCTGACATTTAGGAATAATAGAGAACATAGAAAACTGATATTTAAAAATAATAGCCCTTTCCTGAAGTACTTACGTGAAAAATTCTTACAACAATGAATTATGAAATAGAACTGAGTTACTTTCAAAGCTAAAAATTGTGTGCATGAAAATGATAGAAATAATATTTAGAGTACTCACACAGCAGCTTGAATTAAGATAGGCAAATAGTAAAACAAAAATCCCATATGCTTACAACATCAATAAACTGAAAATATCACAATTATAAGATGTCGCATTAAGGTAGATAAAAGATCTGGAAGTTTTATCCTCTGCAAAGCCCTATCTAGAAAAACAAAGAAAGTTAGAAAAAAGCCATTTTAAAACATTTGTTGCTACTGCCACAAATGAGTTACATTCATTTTAAGCATCCCCTGAAATGAGTAGACAAAATATTAAATTTTATGCTTGACAATTTACAGAGTTCCATGAACCTGATTAAAATCTATCCAGATCAATTTCAAACAATGTGCAGGAAGTTATGTAAAGTAAGACACTTGGCAAATAGATGTGATGCTGAGTGTCTCCACTTTTAAAAAGAATATAGGACATCACGCCTTAAGAGTAGTCAAAATCAGATGTTTCTTAAAAGAAGTAATGTGAAAATGTTTTAAGAAAATTATAACAATATATGCTTTTACATTTATAGTCCCTAGCAGTTATCTTGGTGCTCCCCTCTGTAGTTCCTGCCTAGTCACACTCATTATAAATACTTGTGTAATTAGACGAAACATTTTACCAGTTTTTTATTATTTCCATTCAACTTGCATGTTCTGCATAGAACATATATTTTCTTGTCCTGCTACATATTAGCTTCCAATATCTGTGTAAATTTATTCTTAAGAAGAACTGTTTTTAAGTAAAGCATTTATTTTAGACTGTACCTCTAAATGCCAGTGCATTCACATTATGTTTATTTTATTTAAACTTCATGCTTGACATAATATTTAGAATATGGTAGGTAGAATTCTATGATGACACCAAAAAATCTCAGCCTCCTGGCATTCATAGCATTGTGTAATCCCCTCTCCTGAGTAACTTGTTCTAACCAAGGGATAATCACAACACTGAGAAGTTACTTCCATGATTAGGTAACTCTGTGATTTCTGTCTTGCTAGCAGATTCTCTCTCTTGCTAGCAGTGAGGAAGCAAGATGTTATGTGGAAAGGCCCATGAGTTAAGGAACTCAGGGAAAACTCCAGCCAATGTGCAGTGAGGAACTGGGGGCCTCAGTTCAACAGCCCAGCCCACAGAAACTGAATCCTGTCAACAACTCCTAAGAGCTAGAAGTAGATCCTCCTGAAGTTGGGCCTTCAGGTAAGACCCAGCCCTGGTTGATACTTGGATTGTAGCTTCATGAATGGTCCTGAATTACAGGATATGCTAAGCCATGCCCAGACTCCTGACCAATTATGAATATATATATATATGAATAGTTTTAAGTTGCTAAATTTGTGATAATTTGTAAGGCAGTAATAGATACTGAATACATAGAATAATATAGGAATAAAATAAAAGAGCAAAAATTCAAATGTCAGGAATTGTCAATATTAAGAGTTTCTCTGCAGTCCAGGGTACATTTTCTGAGATATTCCCTGTATTACTTTGAATATGTGGACCTAGCCTTAAAAATAACAAAATACCACCATCCGTTCTGTTGCTTATATCATGATTCTTTTATTTTTAGCCCCTAGCATCCATTTAATCACTAAGCGCAGTTGATTCACACATATAAAAATGTATCACATCCAGTCACTTTTTTCCTTCTTCACAGTTTTCACCATCACCTGGCATCTGAAACTTATATCCAGCCCTCTCAATTCACTTTATAGGCCCTCCTTCTTCCCTCTCTGATCCATCTTATTAAGATAATTCAGAGTGAATTTTCGGAATCCACATCTGATCATGTTTCTCTTTTTTATGTCTTTTGTAGAATAAAGTCACAAATCTTTAATGGAGTGCACCTGCATAAACATGATCTGGCACCTGCCGGCCTCTCCAGGTTTCATATGATGAATTGCCCTCTATACTGTAGATAGACTGACATTTTGTTTTCATATCCTCACACGGACCACACTCTGTTCCTCCACATGCTGCTTCCTCTGTCTGGACTGTTCTTTTCTTCCATACCGGTACCCATACACAATTCCCTTAATTAGCCTATTTGTTTAAAAAACTAATCTCCGCTTATAATAACTTCTTCAAGGGAAACATATTTCCAATCCCTTGTTTAGGTTAAATTTCCCTTTCACATATTTTAATGGTTATCACAACTGGGCAGTGAGGGAAGAAGACAATGATGCTGATATGTAGCAGGTAAAGACCAAGGATGCTGCCATGCATCCTATACTTCACAGGATAGCCCCCCAAAAAGAAGCATTCTGTTCAAGATGTCAGTACTGCTGTATTGAGAAATTCTACTCGACATGTTAATACTTATAGAATGAATAATTTAGATAACTAATGAGCACACTAGGTTTTATTAGGAAGAAATGCAAGATGAGAGAACATGAATAAACAAAAGCTTTGTTTCTATTAGAATATTATTTTCCTTTGCAGTTATTTAATAGAGATGGATTCGTTCATTTTCCCTTTTATTACGTATCTGTTGACTCTTAGACATTATGCTTGGTGGTCTTGGGGATTCTTTCAGACCCTTTATTCAAGGATCTTTCATACCAGTGAAAGAGAAAAGTTAATAAACTAATGAACAAATAATTACGTTGTGATAAGTGTCAGCAAAGAATTAAACAGAGGGATATCACATAAACTGGCATTGGAGACGAGAGTTGGCAGCACATTAGCAAGGATATAGAAGGTGTCAGACATGCCAAGAACTGGAGAAAGAATATTCCAGGTGTAGAAATAGTGGATGCAAATTCCATTAGACAGGAAAGACCTTCGTGTAATCAGAAAACTGAAAGGATTCCAGTAGGATTGGATCATACACATTCGAAATTAATTCAAACTGTGATGGAAATTTATGGTTAATATATCCATGAGTAATTCAGTGAGTTGTAATAGACCAAGGTCTGTTGACTATAGCTCATGGAGCAAATATGGTCCACTGCTTGTTTTTATAAATAAAGTTTCATTCGAACACAAAACTCCCATTTATTTACATTTTATCTCTTGCTGTTTTCATGCTTAAAAGAAGAGTTGCAATCAGGAGCATATATTCTGCGACACCTAGAATACACACTGCTAGGCCCTTTAACAAGTTTGCTGTCTATTATTTTATTCAATGATGCATCCTAAACACCAAAACTATGTCTGGCATTTTATAAGTGCTTAATAAATATGGACTGGAAGAATTAATGTCAAATAGGCAGTAAGGCTTATACGCTTAGACATCAGAGGATAGGTCTTAAATCGAGACATACGTTTTGAGAGTACTAACTTAGTCATCATTTGAAGTCATAGGATTATATAAAATTGCATTAAAACACCATTGTAAGTAAAGGAAAGAGAAATTGAAATAGTAAAGGGAAGGAGATCCAGAATGGAATCTCAGAAGTGTGTTAAAATGTAGACAGCTAGTAACAAAACACAGAATTAAGGAGAAGCCTGTAAGGTAAGAGAAAGAACAAACATTATACTGAAACGGGAATGAAAAAAGAAAGGAGGATAATTTGTGGTGATTTGGAAAGTGGAGTTCTATGTAAGGAGATAATGATGAGAACCAGATTAGTGTTCTGAAAAAAGGAGCAAGTAATTACTAACAGTATAGACGATGCCTCTATTTTTCGCTATGACACCAGCAGAAGAATGTAATAGTATTTGAGAGGATGATGTGAGGACAAAGAAAGGTTTTGTTTTAGGTGATTAGTCTTTCAGCTACGAGACACTTTAAGCTGAGAGACACTTTAAGCTGGGAGATTTTAGTAACAGGAATTCTAGAGAGGAAAAAAATGTAGCTGAGTGAAGAACTAACTGAAGAACTTGAAAAGCTGAGAAGGTGAATCAAAGAACAAATGAAGGACATGTTGTTTTACAGAAGGGACATCAATTGCATTATAAAAGAGGTTATGATGGAGAAGATAGAAGCAGGAAAATGGGCCGGGCGCGGTGGCTCAAGCCTGTAATCCCAGCACTTTGGGAGGCCGAGACGGGCAGATCATGAGGTCAGGAGATCAAGACCATCCTGGCTAACAAGGTGAAACCCCATCTCTACTAAAAATACAAAAAATTAGCCGGGCGTGGTGGCAGGCGCCTGTAGTCCCAGCTACTCGGGAGGCTGAGGCAGGAGAATGGCGTGAACCCGGGAGCTGGAGCTTGCAGTGAGCTGAGATCGCGCCACTGCACTCCAGCCTGGGTGGGCCACAGAGCCAGACTCGGTCTCAAAAAAAAAAAAAAAAAGAAGCAGGAAAATGATTTTAAGATTTGGTAATGGGAATATCGTGTCTCCAGTTACAAGTAACAGAAAACATGATTCAATGGGAGTGGGAGTTAGTTTTACATGTCAACTTGACTGAAACAGGGGATTTCCAAATATCTGGTTAAACATTATTTCTGGGCATGGCTGAAAGGGTGATTCTGGATGAGATTAGGATTGAACGAGAACAGCATATGAATCCAGTGGCATCTGTAAAGTAGATTGCCTTCCTGGGGTGGGCATCATATAAACCATGGAGGCAGAAGAAACTCACACATTTTCTTCCTGTCTGTCTGCCTGAGCTGGAACATGGGTCTTCTTCTGCCCTGAAACTAGGTTTTACACCCTTGTTCTCCCCTGGTTCACAGGCCTTTGGTCTCAGAAAGGAGTTACACCATCTGCATTCCTGGCTCTCCAAATTGTAGATGGCAGACCATGGGACTTCTCAGTTTCCATAATTCTGTGAGCCAATTATCATCACACACTCATGCAGAACATATCCTATTGGTTCTGTTTCTTTAAAGAACCCCAGCTAACGCAATATGTTTAAGTAAGAGTAGGATTTGTTATATTACATATGTTAAAAGTCCAGGAGAAGAACTAGTTTCAGGAGTCTTTGAATTGGTTACTCAAATGTTGTAATTATACCTGGTTGCTTTCCATTGACTCTGCCTCCAGTCTGTGCATTAATTCTTTGTGCATTGCATTAATGGCAGCAGCTGCAAATCACATCTTATAAAGTGCAAGCTTCTCTTTCCCGGTACTATCAGAAAGATCTCCTTTCATTTCTTCACTAGAATGTCTTTATTTAAGGGTAGAATGTAAACTACTTGATTTAAGTGAATTATGTTTTTCCCCTAGAATTAAATACGGATCAACCTCATCCACCTACATTGCTAAGTGTTGAGATGGTAATTAGGAAAGCCAGTGAAACTCTGAAGTAAGAAAAAGAATGGTGAATAATTACTGATGAGTAAAAACAATATAAAGTGTAATCCTAGCAATTTGGGAGGCCAAGGCGGGCGGATCACTTGAGGTCAGGAGTTCAAGACCAGCCTGGCCAACATGGTGAAACCCTGTCTCTACTAAAAATAAAAACAAAAATAAAATAAATATTAAAAAGCCAGACGTGGTGGCATGCACCTGTAATCCCAGTTACTGGGGAGGCTGAGGCAGGAGAATTGCTTAAACCTGGGAGGTGGAGCTTGCAGTGAGCCAAGATCGTGCCACTGCACTCCAGGGTGACAGAGTGAAATTCCATCTCAAAAAAAAAAAAAGAAAGAAAAAAAGAAAAAAAATTAAATTTAAAGAATTTAAAACAAATAAAATAAAACTAAAGTTAACTTTATAAGAGTGATGCAAATTTTGTTACACAATAAAAACATTAGGCCAAGTGCAGAGGCTCATGCCTGTAATCCAGGCTGAGTGGGCCAATCACTTGAGGCCAGGATTTTGAGACCAACCTAGTCGATACAGTGAAACCCTGTCTCTACTAAAAAAATACAAAAAAAAAAAAAAAAAAAGTTAACCAGGTGTGGTGGTGTGCATGTGTAGTCCCAGCTACTTGGGAGGCTGAGGGATGAGAATTGCTTGAACCCAGGAGGCAGAGGTTGCAGTGAGCCATGATTGAATCACTGCACTCCAGCCTGTGTGATACAGCAAGATTCTGTCTCAAAAAATATATAATAATAATAAATCATTCTTTTGTGTACATTCTGAAATTATGCAAATTCATCATTGTAAAAATATAGAATTTTAATCATTTCAAATCTCAAAGAAGTGGTGAACTGTAAACTATATGTACTATATTTTCACACTGTGTAATCGCTTTAACTGAGACTAGAAATTACAGTCTCTTCCTTGCTGTTGTTTGTATGTATCGGTACTTCTGTAAAGGATTTGTTTATTCTTGTGCTATTACTTCTATATCATTATGTAACTTAAAATGTTGTCTTATAACAATGTCATGAGGGCCGGGTGTGGAGGGTCATGCCTGTAATCCCAGCACTTTGGGAGGCTGAGGTGGGTGGGTCACCTGAGGTCAGGAGTTTGAGACCTGCCTGGCCAACATGGTGAAACCCCATCTCTACTAAAAATGCAAAAATTAGGAGGGTATGTTGGTGTGTGCCTGTAATCCCAGCTACTTGGGAGGCAGGAGAATCACCTGAACTCGGGAGGCGGAAGTTGAAGTGAGTCAAAATAGTGCCACTTCACTCCAGCCCAGCCTGAGTAACAGAGCGAGAATCCATCTCAAAAAAAAAAAAAAAAAAGGTCATATGAATACTCATTAATTTTTGAGGGTGGTGCTAAAAATGTGCTTACTGTGCAATATCATTAGAGAGGAAGTTAAAGGTGATCAAAGCTACTGAAGATTGACAAATGGCATCATTATACACCATGTGGTTAATCTAGAGAAGAGCACATTGCAGAATATTTAAAAAATGCTGTACAAAGAAAAATCAACATTAAAGGGGAAAAAATCTTAATGCTTTTAAATTTATTTGTTCCTAGAATGAACATACATGCACACACACACGTGCACACTCACTTTGCATTCAAAGAGAAAATTGAGTCTTGAAGTATGCAGGCTTTGAGTTATAAAATGTCTTCAACAATTCATCCATTAGATAAAATATGACCATATTTTGTGTCCACTATACAATATAAAACTGTCCCCCTTTTTAAAAATTCAGTTTTCTAAATGAAAATGAAATGTGGTCATGAAGTAAAAATAAAAACATGACAGAATTATATGGTGGTTTCAACAGAAGTCATTTAATACTTTAGTAAATACAAGTCATAGCCTACAAACTCACTTTTGTAAAAAATTTGCATCTCTTTATGTTCTATTATGCAATTTAATTTCTGACTGAAAATCCCCATCCCTGAGCTAATGAGAAATTAAACTTGGACCTCTCAGGCATTTATTCTCTTTTGGTAGAGAAATAGTTTCAAATACAAGAAGAAAAGTAATTATATCCACTCACAAATACACTATGAAAATATAGTTTTAAATAATTCTTGAATACTCACCTGACATTTGCGGTATTCGTTTGAGCTATAACAGTCAAGGTGTGTGTTTTCTCTAACAACTTTCAGGTGCTTGGGAGCAGGTGCAAATGTGATGAATATTTGGGTGAATTCAGGAGAGTTTTATCAAATGGGTACAGTAGAAACAGAATATGTCAAGGAAGTTAAGGCTATTGTCAAGGATGCATTTATTATATGACCTTTATCAGGCGCAATTACAGATTGATAGCTATGTTATGATATTGACATCATTCACATGGTAAGCAGTTAAATATTTTAGTGGTATAATATAGTGGAAGAGGCGGGAGGAGTGGCAGCGGCCAGGCAGCCCAGTTTCGCGAAGGCTCTCGGCGCGCCGCGGCCCGCAGGCACCCGGCACGCGCCTTCCCCGCCGCCAGGATGCCCAAGAGGAAGGTCAGCTCCGCCGAAGGGGCCGCCAAGGAAGAGCCCAAGAGGAGATCGGCGCGGTTGTCAGCTAAACCTCCTGCCAAAGTGGAAGCGAAGCCGAAAAAGGCAGCAGCGAAGGATAAATCTTCAGACAAAAAAGTGCAAACAAAAGGGAAAAGGGGAGCAAAGGGAAAACAGGCCGAAGTGGCTAACCAAGAAACTAAAGAAGATTTACCTGCAGAAAACGGGGAAACGAAAACTGAGGAGAGTCCAGCCTCTGATGAAGCAGGAGAGAAAGAAGCCAAGTCTGATTAATACCATATACCATGTCTTACCAGTGGTCCCTGTCTCCCTTCTTGTACAATCCAGAGGAATATTTTTATCAACTATTTTGTAAATGCAAGTTTTTTAGTAGCTCTAGAAACATTTTTAAGAAGGAGGGAATCCCACCTCATCCCATTTTTTAAGTGTAAATGCTTTTTTTTAAGAGGTGAAATCATTTGCTGGTTGTTTATTTTTTGGTACAACCAGAAAATAGTGTGGGATATTGAATTACGGGAGGCTTTGACTGTCTCGGGTGCCAGCTTAACATTCCATAGATGGGGGGTTAGTTTTTATATCCTATAATACAGAGCATATTAAATGGCAATATGGAGTCAGTCCTGCATTTAATGTCTTGAACATTTTATTTTACTTCTATTCTCATGTTTTTTAGTAGAATTGTTTCCTAAAGAAAACCACTCCTTGATCATGGCGCTCCCTGTCGGAATCGTGTGCACTCTGTAACAGCTTTGGTTGTGGTAGTCCTGTTTGCCTAATAACTTTGTTACTGTGCTGTGAAAGATTACAGATTTGAATATGTAGTGTACATGCTATTCAGTTGTGAACTGGTGGGCCATACATAACAGCTGACCAACATGTGAAGATACTGGTACTTGATAGCCTCTTAAGGAAAATTTGCTTCCAAATTTTAAGCTGGAAAGTCACTGGAATAACTTTAAAAAAGAATTACAATACATGGCTTTTTAGAATTTCGTTACATATGTTAAGAACTGTGTACAAATTGAAATGTCTGTACTGATCCTCAACCAATAAAATCTCAATTATGAAAAAAAAAAAAATATATAGTGGAAGAAAAATGAGCTCCAGTCTCCAACAGAACAGAATATTTATACTTTTAAAAAATAGCATTAAAGTCTTCAGAGTCAATGTATGAATCTAACAGCATATAAATACATAGCTTAAATAAGATTGGCTCATACTGGATTTTGAATCTTATTTTCTGTTTTAGAGTTTAGTGTCTTTCTGGTTTTAATATATATATACACACACATATATATACACATGTATACATGTATATATACATGTGTATATTCATAGGTATATATGTGTATATATGCATCTATATACATATCCATATAAACATACACATGTAGATATAGATGTGTGTATGTATAATATACATTATCTGTGTAAGGTAAAATGTGGAATGCAATTATGGATATGCAGTCATGCATCATTTAACGAAAAGGATAAGTTATGCAAATCCTTAAGTGATTTCTTCATTTGTATGATCATCACAGAGTATACTTACTTAAACTTATATGGTATAGTCTGCTACATACCTATGCTATATGATATTGCCTATTGTTGCTAAGCTACAAACCCATAGAGCATATTACTGCACTGAACACTGTGGGCAACTGTAACACAATTGTAAGTATTTGTGTATCTAAACACAGAAAAGATAATGTATGGTTCTATGAAGTTAGAACAGCTATGATGTCACTAGGTGATAGTAACTTTTAGCTCTATTATAATTTTATGATACCACTTTTCTATGTGCCATCTATCATTGACTGAAACATTCTTATATAGTACATGACTGTAATTATGGAATAACAAAAAGAGGTATTTTGACAGTGTTAAAGATGAAAAAGAAGTCAATATAAGAAAACAAATGGTCTCTGGGAATTTATCTCAACATCATAACTACATGATTCCTCCTTAAATCTCCTGGTAACAACTCAGTACAATCTAGATTATAGTTCCATCTGTTCTGTGTCACTAGTGTAGACATGTGAAAACACACACACACACATATACACACATACACACACACCTTGAGCAATAGGTAGCTTTTAAAAAATCACGTTGGGCCAGGAGCGGTGGCTCATGCCTGTAATCGCAGTACTTTGGGAGGCAGAGGTGGGCAGATTGCCTGAGCTCAGGAGTTCGCGACCAGGCTGGGCAACACGGTGAAACTCTGTCTCTACTAAAATACAAAAAATTATCCGGGTGTGTCTACATGTGCTTGTAGTCCCAGCTACTTGGGAGGCTGAGGCAGGAGAATAGCTTGAACCTGGAAGGCAGAGGTTGCAGTGAGCAGGGATCCCACCACTGCACTCCAGCCTGGGTGCCAGAGAGCAAGACTCCATCTCAAAAAAAAAAAAAAAAAAAAAAGAAAAAGAAAATAAATCGTGTTATTGGAGTCATTTGTTTGTTTCTAATTCCAAATACATTGTCTATAAATTCTGCTAAAGGCACAAAAAAAGATAAACAGTTTTTACTCCTGCTACTTCATTTAAAACTAAGGAAATATTGAATGATCCAGGGACTCTTGATACACATTGATGGATGCAGTAAATATTGAATATCCAAATTCTAAAGTCAATATTTACCTGAAGCAACAATGTATCACAATACTTCTTCAAATGAGAAGCCAATATAACATTATATATCAGTGTGTATATGTCATAGGTTATATAGTCATTAAAATTTTTGGAAAATTATTCTAGCAGTTTCCACATGGAAATTTCTCTATTATGAATACATTATAGACTACTTTAGTTTGTTTTATTTCTAAAAAGGTTATCACACGAGTTCTGATTTTTAGCTGTTTAGAATCTACTTGTATTATCTACTAGTGATTAATACATCAAAATGATTAAGTGATGTTCAGTTTCTTCTTTAGACATGTTATGAACTTTATATGAATCTACTCCCTTACCATTTCAGAGAAGTAAAGTTTCTACCATAATGCCTAAGAGATTTAGGCATGAAAAAATACTTTCTATATAGAGAGTGACTATTATGCAAGTCCACAGATGCAAATGAAACATGATGAATACATTAGAAGAAAATCAGGAATCCTATGGTAAATATGTGTTTGTTTCTTAGAGCTATTGTAACAAATTACCAGAAAGTTTTAACAAAAATTTATTAAAAAAAAATTAAAATAACAAAATTTTATTCTCTCATGATTCTGGAAGCTAGAAGTCTGAAATTAAGGTTAGATCCTTCTGGAAGTGCCAAGGAAGAATCTACTCCATATATTCATCTTGGCTTTTAGTAGTTGCACGCAAACCTTGGGATTCCTTGGCTTGTAGATGCAAGACTCTAATCTCTCTTTGTTGTCACATTGCATGCTTGATGTGTGTGTCTGTCTCTGTGGTTCTTCTACTTGTATAAAAATACTAGAAATATTAAATATAGGATCCTCCTTAATCTATGTGACCTCTTAAGTTAACTATAGGACCTCATTGCAAAGACTTCATTTCCAAATAATGCCACATTCACAAGTTTCAGGTAAATACGAATTTTGAGGAAGCACTATTCAAAGCAGAATACTATATAATTAGGCTTATGAGGTGGATGGTCCCCATGCATTCATTACAAAACTAAGCATATTTTTCTGTCCATATTAAATACATAGAGTTTGTCTAAGCACTTCTGTTTCTGCAAATATGATAGACATGATGACTGGAGAAATCCATTCAAAACTGAAAAACTAAAAATGCTGCACATATTATATATGAATTCTCTTTAAATTTATAACCGAACTAGCAATAAAGAGAAGAAAACCCCTAGATAAAAAAAATTACAAGAAACATGACTCTAGAGGGGCCATCAAAAACTAAAACCAACAGCTTTCCCCAGGACATCTGCCATTCCTTGTCTACAGCTCCACATAAGTGTGTGATGGAGAGCAAAGCCTACAGCCTGTGCAAAAAGAGAATTTGGATGGATGCCTTCATGTAATACCTTAACCCAAAAGGAGATGCTATGAAGATTGACTGTCTCAGCCTTGGTTCTGGATAGGTACAGGCGAAAAATATCTTCCCCTAAGAATTTCTAATTACAAATCAGAATTGAATTTAAAGTAGTTCCAGATTGGTAGTGTCCCAGATGCCTGGCAGAAGGAAATATAACTTCCCCCGAAAGAAATCACCGTCAACCCAGAGCTCAATGTCTTACCATAGGTAAATTCCTACAGAAATTGAGCTCAAAGTAAAAGTCATAAAATAAATAATGAAACAAGCCAGCAGGAGCAGTAGAAATAATAGCAAACAGAAATCCATCCATAAAAAGTGCAATTTTCAGTATTATATAAGATAGAATATGAAATAAAGAATTTAATATGTTTAAAATTAAAAGAAAGGATTAAAATATAACAAAGAAACAAAAGATTTGAAAAAAAAAAACACCCTGTGGAGTTTTTAAAAAGGACCAAATAGATCCTCAAGATATGAAAAAAAAAGTGACAGTTAAAACTAAGTAACTTAATTTTTTATGTACTAAATATTGAACACATCTGAAGAAGGAATTTGTGAACTAGAAAACGTATTTGAAGATTTTTCCCATAATGCCAAAATATTAAGACATGAGAAAGATAGAATGAAGAGTTTCAGAGAGAAAATAAAGTAGGGATGAGAGACACGATTCAAAGATCTACTGGATGAGATTTCCAGGACTGACCAAAAATACAAATAATCAGATTTAGGGAAGCAATAAAGGCCTTATTATGATGAATAGGAAGAAATTTGAAACTAAAACATAACATCACGAATCTTCAGGTGAATGAAGGTAAAAAGAATATCTCAAAAGAAGCCACATTTAAAAAAAAATTTAATGCTTACAAAAATTAAAATTAAATAAAAATTAATCAGATAGTTGATATTTTCAACTTCCACAATGAAAATCAGAATATACACAAATAATTGGAAAGAAATGACAAGGTAAAATCATGTATCAGTTATTTAACAATAAGAGTCCATTAAAAATATTTTTAGCCGAACTAAAAACTAAGATGATATAACCTGAAGGAGTTCTTTCGTTTATACAGCAAAAAAATAGTGAAATAGATCCAAAAGAAAAGTCTAAGATGCAAAAATAATGGTGAGTAAATAAAATCGGAAATGTAGATAAAATCTAAACAAATTTAATTTCTGGGATTATACAAGATACAATTAAGATACTGAACAACCTTAAAATCAAGGGGGTTCTCACTGAAATTAATATCTTTAAAGATCCTTAACATTATTGAGGCAGAAGATGGAAAATAGGCAACAGAAAGGAGTAAAGGAGGTTGGGGAGGTGGATAAAAAAGGTAGAACAAGAAACCCCATAATAAAATAGTAGAAATCTGGCCGGGCGTGGTGGCTCAAGCCTGTAATCCCAGCACTTTGGGAGGCCGAGGCGGGTGGATCACGAGGTCAGGAGATCGAGACTATCCTGGCTAACATGGTGAAACCCCGTCTCTACTAAAAATACAAAAAAAAAAAACTAGCCGGGCGTGGTGGCAGGCGCCTGTAGTCCCAGCTACTTGGGAGGCTGAGGCGGGAGAATGGCGTGAACCCGGGAGGTGGAGGTTGCAGTGAGCCGAGATCACGCTACTGCACTCCAGCCTGGGAGACACAGCGAGACTCCGTCTCAAAAATAAAATAAAATAAAATAAAATAAATAAAATAAAATAGTAGAAATCAATCCAAATTGTATTAGCAACCTCATACAAATAAAACCCTACCCCGGTTATGTTATTTTACAAAGACATGTCAAAATATGAGCACAAATAAAGGTTGAAAGCAAAATGTGGAAAAATATATAGCTACATACAAATCAAAGAAAAGTTAAGAGTAACTACAGTATAATGAAGCGGCGCTGTTCGTCTAGGGTAATACCTGAGGTTCGTTGTCTCACGCCAAAGAAATTCAGGACTCAGACACACCAGAAATGAGGTTAAGAGTGGAGGTTTGATGGGCGAAAGAAAGAGAAAATTTTCTCCTGAAGAGAGGGAGGTCCCAGAGAAAATGGGTAACCAGTTCCCTGGTGAAATGCGCGTGGTTTCGTAGATGAGCGTGAGGAGATGGTGTCTGATTTACATAGGAAATGAAAGATTGGTTGGAACAGGTGTTCTATTTACATAATTTAGGAAGAAGCTGGCCGCCCCACCTTAATCTTTTATTATGCAGATGAGTTATCTACCTGGCCTGCGCCATGTTGTCCGCCTCTTTAATGTACAAGTGGCGGCAAAGAAGAGGGAAGATGGAGCCTCCAAGTTGAGCATACCTGGCTTCCAGGTAGCCCTTTTCTGTTGGCATAGCTACTGGCATTCACCCATGCAAGCTTCCACCTTGCTTATCTACGTTTACAGCTCAATTTTTCAGGCTGCTCTTTGTTAGGAAACAAATGAATTGCGGACTGCTTTTTGTTAAAAGGGAAACGTTGCTGAGGACTCTGTTGCCCTTACTATCTGCCTAAATAATTTCTTTTTAGCTCTTGTATTAATATCAGACCAAAAGATTTTTGGCAATAAATGTTACTGGAGAAAAAAAGCTACACATTATCTAAATATAAGGCACATAATTTAAAAATCAATCACAAAAAGAAAACTAGAATTAGAATAACTAGATTAAACCCAGAGACCTCTACTAGTTTTATATAAATTTAGAGGTTCTAAAGTGTCCTTGAGAATAGATACTTTGGTGGCTTAGTTCTCAGAAATAGCAGGCCTTTTTGCAGGTATCTAATACAGTGTGCAAAGTGTTAGAAATTACTTTCTTGGGACATAGTTTGTACTTGAGTAGTGAGTTCCAGACTTTAGTGCATATGGCAGGGTAGACATAAAATGGGAGTGCTGTTAATGTTACGAGAAGGGAGAGACTTCACTGAAAAGCTTTGGAATACATTGCAAGCAAACTTAATGAAGAAAATACATTAAGTGCAAGAGAAAATAATCACCTAACCAAGAGCACTGTAAACTAGATTATTGGATTAGGAATGGGGAAAGTAAACTACACCATACGGGAATATATAGTTTTCTCTTCTGCACTCTGAAACATATCACATTGAATCCCAGATAATTATTATATCAAAAATTTTAAGAAAAGCTCTTTTTAGAATTTGGATTCAAAAATTCATTATAAAGGTTTGTTTTATGAAGTTATAGATTAGTTACAAAACAGGCCTTTTTCTAGTGGACAGTCTTTGTGGAAAGTCTTTTTTATGACTATTAATTTCATTCTTAAAGGCTATGATTTATAAAATCATTCAGCAATATTTTTTAGCTTAAACTTAAGCTCTGCTGAAAATCATAGAAAAGTTATTTATATTTACGTAAAGATTATGCCATCTGTTCTCATTTTTTTTACATTATCAACATTCAGGGTTTTCTAAGCTTAAATTGCTCAGAGAAATAACGTTGGTTTTCCTCTAACTTGTTTCCTACTGCATAAGTAAGGTGTGAAGTGAATAAGAGCTTTAAAATCCACTGAGTAGGCCGGGCGCGGTGGCTCAAGCCTGTAATCCCAGCACTTTGGGAGGCCGAGACGGGCGGATCACAAGGTCAGGAGATCGAGACCATCCTGGCTGACACGGTGAAACCCCGTCTCTACTAAAAAATACGAAAACTTAGCTGGGTGAGGTGTGGTGGGCGCAGTCCCAGCTACTTTCTCGGGGAGGCTGAGGCAGGAGGAGTAAAATGAAGCCGGAAGTGGAGCTTGCAGTGGTGAGCTGAGATCCGGCCCACTGCACTCCAGCCTGGGCGACAGAGCGAGACTCCGTCTCAAAAAAAAAAAAAAAAAAAAAAAACCCACTGAGTATAAATATCCAAGAATGAGGCTAAATTTTTGCAAGTATGAACCCAGGCCTTGATTTTTTTTTTTTTCTTATATAATATGATGTCTTTTATTTTTTCATTTTAAAGAAAATATTGGAGCTTCTAAAAACAATGTATATTCTGGAGTCAGAACTACACAGAAAGAGAAATTTAAATGTTTTGCTCTGTCTGGCTGGTAACCATATAAATGTAGTTAAAAAGACATATTGGGTTATTTCCTGTTCTTGTTAACTAAGCTCATTCCTTGTTTGTTTCTAATAGGACTAATTTGCATCTCATTATTTAACATATTGGCTTTTTTTCTCTAAATAAGAAAAGAGTGCTAGATAAAGTTTTAAGGGTTGATTATAAAACTTTCACTAAACTGTCTTAGGTAGCATATCAATGCAAAGGGTATAAGTAATCTTGAGAAACTTCTTTGAATCTTAAGAAACTTATTTCTCTACAGAGAATTTTCCATTGGTTTCTGCAGGGAGTACACAACTGCTATGCCCACGCATATCTGGAGCACTGCTCTTTTTCAAATTGAGTACATGTGTATTTATGTATATATATACCCATTTTGATAGTAATAAATCAAAGGAAGAATTTCAAGAAGTCATTTGGTCTATCCTCACATCTCTAAGCATAATTGCCTTGGAAAGAGCCCAGAAAAAGAATGACTTGACTTTTCACTAATAACATCACGAAAATGATTCCACACCTAAGCATAGTTCTCTCTAGCATTCCAAACCTTTGAAAGAATACATTTCTACCCATTTGAACTTAAACACTTTAGTCATTTTACAAACCCATTAATTTTCACGTCCTACTCTCCTGATCACTCTTTTCAACTACATAAAACTAGCAAAATAATTTTGCCTTGTGCTCGTTGTTCCCCAAATCCTTCTGCTTCTTTTCACCAAATTTTAAAACCAATAAAACACTCTTCAGGATCTCATACTTATTTTGTTATAGAGACATTTACTAATGTGTTTAAAACATGTATGGGGGAAAAATAGTGAAGACTGAGCCAAATAAGACTGAGTTGGAGAATTTTTAAATTGGCAAGCAAGTCAAAGAGGAAAGAAAGATCATAACAGTTATTTTCCTTAGATTTCTTATAAAACACTGACAGAATGTCTCACTATTATGGCTCTATTATAGCTCCGGAGTTTACGTGTGTGTGTGTGTGTCTACGAAACCATTTTACTTTCTTAAGTACTGAGCATGGGCCCAGATTTCATATAAGATATACTTACTGAGGTAGATACACAGATTTACAGATAGGTAGACATATTTTTTGATTCAAATCTATCAGAAGTGTTGCATATTGCCCACAGTTCTTCAGTTATACCATTAAAAATCCAGTAATTTTAAAAAAGCATAAAAATGAACTATGGTAATTATTATAAATAGAAGTAATGAAAATTGGATAATGTAAATTACATTTGTATTTAGATTTTTAATTTAATTTTTCAAAAGCAAATTTATTTTCCTCAAATAAATCTTTGGTATTTTTCTTAAACTGTTAGCTTTATACTTACTACATAAATTATTTCTCACTGATTTATATTTCTCAATTTTCACTCTGTTCACACACATTTATCAAACTTAGAACTCACCAATTTTAACAGAGTATGCTAAAACATAAAAAAAAATTGTTTACTATTGGGAACCATTTCAATTTAAAATGCATAAGCAATCACTGTATTAAATAACCTCTCGGGCCAGGTGCAGTGGCTCATGCCTGTAACCTCAGCAATTTGGGAGGCCGAGAGGGGCGGATCTCTTGAGGTCAGGAGTTTGAGACCACCTCTCCAACCTGGTGAAATCCCATCACTAACAAAAACAAAAAAAACTAGCCGGGCCTGGGGGCGCACACCTGTAATCACAGCTACTCAGGAGACTGAGACAGGAGAATCACTTGAAACCTGGGAGGCAGAAGTTGCAGTGAGCCAAGATCACACCACTGCACTCTAGCCTGGGCAACAGGCAAGACTCCATCTCAAAAAACAAAACAAAACAAAACATTTCTCTTTATGAACAATATTTCTAAAAGCTATATATAAATGTATTAGTTTGTTTATTTGTAAATGACAGTGGCAGGAACCAAATGGAATTGAAGTAATACAAGAACAGGAGTTTATTGGCTCAAACTACTAAAATGTCAGGCTGTCGCATCACAAAATTCCTGGAGGCATCATTTATATAGAATACAAATGAATAATATTTTCTGACGTCATGTGACACAGCATATTTGAATTCAGTGTGTTAAGAATTTTTCATTAGAATTTGACCTTTCTTCATCTCCCATGTCTTTTCAACTCCTTTTTTCTTTGTACTTATTTGATTCTCAAGCAGATCCTCTTCATGTGCTCAGCAGCTTCAGGCTTTAATTCTGTCACTTTAGGGACCCCAGTAGAAAGGGAATACATCATTCTTCATCATTTCAAGAAGTTCACGAGTTGATGCTCCATTTTACTGCCTTACGTACTTGTGTCAGAAAACAATTTACAATGGTCGTGGGAATGGAGTCAAATCTGTATAACCTGAGTGGTCCCTAATTTAAACTAGTCTACCATGAACAGAAGCATGTGAAATGGATGCTGAACAAACTATATATCAAGTAAAATAAATAAATATGATTAAGAAAGAAGCATAGAAGTTCCAGGAGGAAGGTTCAAAGATCCTTCACAAGAGAAATGAAAGCCATCTTCAGATGGGGAGAATCTTTATGAGCCAAGGATGTCTGGAATATTGACCTTTAGAAATGGAAATAATGATATTACAAGACGAGTGAAATGAAAACATGAGAAAAAAACTTTGAGACCCTGAGACAAGAAATAATGGAGTAAATACAGTGAACTACCTGTTATATAATTTTCAAACTGAGATGAGACGAAAGAGTCAGATAAGAAAGATAGATTGGAAGCTGTTAATGAAGGGCTTTGAATGCCAGGATAAAAAATTGGGACTAAATGGACTATAAATAATGAGTCAGTAATGACTTTTGAGCCAGGGAGTAATTTGTTCAAATTTGAGCTTTGACAAGATTCACATTGCAGCTGTGCATAAAAGGCATGGCGCCAAGGAAGGACCATTTAGGAGGCTATGGCTGTAGCCCAAGTAAAATATAATGAGGCTGTGAACCTGGAAAGTGGTGGTGGAAAGAGGAGTGAAATTTACACATCTCTTTCATGAAACTACCCCTTAACTCCTGTCCTTGCTTATTTCTATTACCTGAAATATGTATATAAAATATTGGTATCCTAATGAAAAATCCACTGGCCTTTCTGAAGCCTTGTCTTCTTTAATTTCTTTTCATTATTTGTCACTATGAGCAAATAATCCTTTTATAAATCATTTCTTTCTTGGCTTTTATGGCAGTATGCCACAGAAGAGACAGATGGATGCATATGTGTATCCCTCATTTCTTCAAACATTCAGTTTTTAAATCTCTCTTCCCCGCTCTCTTTTCTTACCCAACTTTTCTCCCTCTCTTTTACCACTAAGTAGCTGCCTCCTCATTTGATATCACCAGCCCTGGCCTTTCTCTTGAGCTGCAGAATCACATTTGTAATAGTCCGCCTAATATTTCACCATGAATGCCCTATCCTTTAAAGCTTAATTTGTACAAAAACCAAATCCATCATCTTCTCCTCTGAGATCATTCATCCCTCTCCAATTGTGTCATTATTTTTCATCAATCTTTTCATTAAATTAGAGCCTGTTCAAATGCTACCTCATCCATGAAAAGCCGTCTGATGTGCCTATGTATGCTATTTTCTTCTTTGCACTGGCAGTGTACCTAATGAACTCCTGTCGTGCCACATACATCCATTAATTTATTTGTTAATTCAGTAAACATTTATTAAACCTTGAGTATTCAGACTCTCGTCTAGTAATTTAAAAAATACAACATTGAGCAAACCATCAAGAATAATTCTCTGCTTGCATGAAATATTTATATTCAATTGCAGTGTCCTTGTATGTAGAATGTGTATAGACATCTCCATATAGCAAAGGGTATATAATAGAGGATTTTGGGGGATAACATATGTTGGATGAATTAATGAGTGGATGAATCATTAGAACTTTATCTTTTTTAATTTCCAAATATTTTGAATGATGCTGAGTATAAAATCGTGGTATAAGATTCTGAAAACAGGGTTACACCTTATGCTTTTTATATTACTCATAATACCTGACTCACAATATTTTATGTATATTCCTCAGTTTTCTGCAATATTTGTTGACCATTTAACTGAAATGTTCTAAGAAGTGTCATATTGACAATATATATAACAGACAACAATGAGTGAACACATAGATCTTTCTTTTGTACCCAGATTTCTAAAGGATAAATGACAGTCTATGAGAAAATAAACTCCATGAAAAGCTTTGGGTGAATTTATTCTTACATGAGTTCTTTTCAACTGCACTGAAAACATGAAAAGGCTTATATTCAAATATGAATGAGGGAATTCCAAGGGATTATCTATATCTTCTAATCAGAAATGTCAAAAGTTTTTATCAGGGTTTCTCTGGTAAACTAGCCCAATACAAATTATTAGAATAGGAATTTGCTTAGTAACCTAACGGAAGGCTAAGATGCATAAGAGAATCATGAAAATGCCTTTTTAAAAACTTTTTGAAAAAGTGTGCTTAATCGTACAGGTTTTGTTCCTGAATAATTATTTTTCTGCAGTAATTGATGTACCATATTACACATATGGCATACTGCTACTGTTAGATATTTAGGCAGAAGACAGATTTTTTTATTTTTATTTTTATTTATTTTTTTTTTTTTGAGACGGAGTCTCGCTCTGTCGCCCAGGCTGGAGTGCAGTGGCACGATCTCGGCTCGCTGCAAGCTCCGCTTCTCGGGTTCACGCCATTCTCCTGGCTCAGCCTCCTGAGTAGCTGGGACTACAGGCACCCGCCACCGTGCCCGGCTAATTTTTTGTATTTTTAATAGAGACGGGGTTTCACTGTGGTCTCGATCTCCTGACCTTGTGATCCGCCCGCCTCGGCCTCCCAAAGTGCTGGGATTACAGGCGTGAGCCACCGCGCCCAGCGGCAGAAGACAGATTCTATAGAACTCTTCAACTGGCGTTTGTGATGGCAATAAAAAGATTATCTATACCTTTACAGGGTTTCTCAACCTTAGCACTTTTGACATTTTGTGCCAGATGATTTTTTGTTGTGGGAGCTGTCCTGTATGCTGGAAGCATAGCACACATGTCTTCCACTCACTAAATGCCACTCACACCTCCAGAAGTGAAAATCAAAAATGGGTCTAGGCTTATCCACATGGTAGAAGGGTGAGGGTTCTCCCTTGCTTGAGAACCACTGACCTTAGTAATGTTGAGTTATCCTAAACCTGCAGGAACTGAAACTAAAGAGTAATTAAAAAACAAATTCCTGAAAAGCTGAAAATGTGTTTTTAATGAGCCATTTTATCTGATTTGCGTGACTATTGCGCATTTTAAAAATATACGATCTTCCCCTACCATTCTCAGTGAAGATAAACCCTCTCCGTCCTCTTCATCTTTGGACTGAAGTTGGAAATGATTGCCATTTCCTGGCTCTATTTGGAGAGGACTGAATGTGATTTCATATTTCTGATCTAACTGAACCCTGCCCCATGAAAAATAAAATCACCATATGTACATGAAAATAGTGAGATGTGGAGTTTCATAAATTCAGTATTTTGGGAGGGAAGAGATAAAGGATCACGAGGTCAATATCGAGATTGATCCTGAAGCAATCGACGGTGAAACTCCTCGGCTCTACCAAAAATGTTAAAAAACTGGGCCGGTAGGTGGTGGGAGCAAGTCCCACACGAGAAGCTGAGGCAGGAGGTCGGCGTAAACCGAGAGGCGGAGCTTGCAGTGAGTTGAGATCCAGTTGTTGCACTTGTGCCTGGGCTTAGCGAGCGAGACTCGTTTCAAAAAAAAAAAAAGAAAAGAAAAGTACATTAGGAAAAAAAATCTATTTCAATTTTTCCCCAAATCATAATAAATTCCATATAGTCAAAGAGTTTTGTAACTATAATGTGATTATCCGATTATTCCTTTTTTTTTTTTTTGAGACTGAGTCTTGCCTCTGCCTGGTAGCTGGAGTGCAGCCGGCTCCCAGACCTCAGCGCCTCACCGCAAAGCCTCGGGCCCGGTTTAGTCCATTCTCCTGTCTCAGCCTCCCGAAAGTAGCTGGGACTACAGGCCCCGCACCACCCTGGGTAGTTTATTTTGTATTTTTTAGTAGAGACGGGGTTTCACCGCGTTAGCCAGGATGGTCTCTATCTGCTGACCTCGTGATCCGCCCGTCTCGACCTCCCAAAGTGCTGGGATTACAGGCTTGAGCCACCGCGCCCGGCCAATGTGGTGATTCTTAACAACTAGGTTATGCTAGTGTTGTTTTGCCTTTCTCTGAAGTAAACACTGAAAGGTTTTCTTAGAAAACAAAATGGATATAAGCGCATTGTGACATAAAATATCAAATGTAATCCAGATACTTTTGAGCTTTCGTTTTAATAACGAAACAAAAATATTTTTTATTAGATACCACTGCCTTATAAAAAGAAAAAAAAAAAAAAACAGAATAAATGGAAATGTAGAAACATTTATCTTGCAAATGTAGCTTCAAAGGTAGCAATTTGGGATTTTTTAAAATCACATTTATATGTCCTCTTGATTGTTTTCTCACAGCGGATTTAAAGAGCTTTCAAATAACAATCCCCTTGGCAGAGTAATTTTGCATGTGCAGTTAGGTCTTGTGTAATGGAGAAAACAGAACCAAAGGATGATATTCCTATCGTATAAAGCCATTTTCTTTCACCTAAATAAAAAGAAACAAGAAAAAATAAAATAAAACTAGTCTACAAGGTAAAAAAATAAGGAGGAAATTGCAATGTGTTGAGCAACTGTGATATTGTGGCATATTGGTTACTGTATTTTTTATATTTAGGAGCAAATGTAAAATAAATGGAATTCCAGGAAAGCCTGAATAATGACCAGTGAGCATTATTCCACTGTGGGTTTCCACACACAGTTTTCATTAAATGCCATTAAATTGTTTGCATCTGGTTTGGGCTTTGTAAAACACGCACAGGTTAGAAATGGGGGCGATAGAATGTATAAGCTATAATTTCCAAACTGAAATATCTTTATTTAATCCAACAAGAACCATGTTCTCGGGGTCATTTTATACAGATGTTCAAGCAGCTTTCCTTCATCTCCTAGTGAATCAATTTAGATATTTGGTGCAGTATCATTTTTCTTCTTGTTAAAAATTGTCCCAGTTTTATGTGCCATTAGTTGGATTTTTAAAAAATATTGAACTTTAACCAAACAGTGGAACTGCTGTAACTGTACATGTAGAAGGGTATCTAAAACATAAAAGAAAAATAGCTGCTACTATTTGTGATTCTTTGCATATCAAGGGCATTCCTTCAGTAATCAAAACAAATTCACTGGAATCTTGAAAACATCTCATTTTTCAAAACATTGTTACAGGATTTATTTTCTTTATCATTTAACAGTTATTGTATATTATCTGATAACAACTACAGTAAGCCACTGAAGGGTGAAATAAGCTTACAAATATACCAGAAATTAATTCAGCATCCTTTATTCATAGTCATATAACTTTATATTCATTCAATAACACCAAAAAAGTCAATTTTAATAGAACTTTATAAAATGATTCAATGTTATTATATAGTTAGAACTTTAAAGTATTTCCTCATGTAATGTAAATTTTGTTAATTTATTATTTGTCTCCTCTACCTAAAATGTAAACTCCATGAGGTTCCAGAATGTTGTCTGTGTTCACTGCTTTAGGCTTTGTATGTAGCTACATATCTGGTCTGTATCTATCACACAATAAGTATTTACTGAATGACTAGGTGAGTGAATGAAAACTACTCAAGTATCATTCCAGAAAAAATTAATAGTTTGCCTTCATTTTTTAAAATGTTAAATACCAAGTTCCCACATGAAAAATTTGCTATGAATATAAACTTTTAAAGGACAATAGGTTTTTATATTGGCAATAATCTGCATATAAATCTTGGTTTCTGCCAAATTACAGAATTTCTGTAACTTCAAGCAAGTAGTTTACTTTCTCTGAGTTTGTATTTCCTTTTTTTATAAAATAAGAACCTACAAAACTATGTAACAAAAAGTAGATGCTTAAATAAAATTTTTGTTTTCTTTTATAAATTTTGGGAAATCACTTCTTAAAAGGAACTAAACTACTAGTAAATGCTAAGTGGAAACATTACATTGCTTTGTGGTGCCTTTTTTTTTAATACTTATACCACTGAAATATGTGAAAAACTATGTATTTGTAGGCCCTATGCCAAATAATAAAATATCATCCTCTTAAATTAACCTATTCTTTATGTGGTCTTGCAAATAATAGGCCTGCTGTGTATTTGATGTAGTTTAGCTTTGGACTTTGTGCCTTGCATTATTATAGCAATAAGAGCATTATGCCTACTGTCAGAGATTATGAATCCATTCTTACACCAAAGTGGGAAGAGAGCTTTCAGAAAACTTTTCTTAATATGTATAAAATAAAAACCTGGAGTCACATAACACTCTACTTTCTTTTTGTCATTGGTGAAGATTTTTGTTTTTTTTGTTGTTGTTGTTTGTTCTGTTTTGCTTTTAGACAGAATCTCTGTAGCCCAGGCTGGAGTGCAGTGGCACAATCATGGCTCACAGCAGTCTTGATCTCCTGGGCCCAAATTATACTCCCACCCTCTCCTCCTGAGTAGTCAGGACCAGAGGAGCAGGCCATCACACCTGGCTAATGTGTGTGTGTGTAAGAGAGTGTGTGTGTGTGTGTGTGATGGTTAATACTGTGAACTTGATTGGATTGAAGGATGCAAAGTATTATTGTTTCTGGGTGTGTCTGTGATGGTATTGCCAAAGGAGATTAACATTTTAATCAGTGGGCTGAGGAAGGCAGGACCACATTTAATCTGGTGGGCACAATCGAATCAGCTGCCAGTGAACATAAAGCAGGCAGAAAAACGTGAAATGACAAGACTGACTTAGCCTCCTAGCCTACATCTTTCTCCCTTTCTGGATGCTTCCTGCCCTCAAACATCAGACTCCAAGTTCTTCAGTTTTGAGACTCAGACTGGTTCTCCTTGTTCCTCAGGTTTGCAGGCAGCCTATTGTGGGACGTGAGATTGTCTAAGTTAATACTTAATAAACATAAAATATGTATAATAATTTTATTGTATATGTAATATATATGTACTTATATATCTCATATATACATATATCATATATACATATGTATATGATACATACGTATATGACTTACTTAGTGCTCATGCTCTGTAGCAGGACGAGCGGCAGACAAAACTCCTCAGACACCGAGTTAAAGAAGGAAGGGGTTTATTCAGCCGGGTGCATCGGCAAGACTTCTGTCTCAAGAGCTGAACTCCCCAAGTGAGCAATTCCTGTCCCTTTTAAGGGCTCACAACTCTAAGGAGGTGCATGTGAGAGGGTCGTGATGGACTGAGCAAGCAGGGAGTATGTGACTGGGGGCTGCATGCACCGGTAATTAGATCGGAACAAAACAAGATAGGGATTTTCACAGTGCATTTCTGTACAATATGTGTAATCTATAGATAACAGAACCAATTAGGTCAGGGGTCGATCTTTAACTACTAGGCCCAGGGTGTGGCACCGAGCTGTCTGCCTGTGGATTTCATTTCTGCCTTTTAGTTTTTACTTCTTTCTTTGGAGGCAGAAATTGGGCATAAGTCAATATGAGGGGTGGTCTCCTCCCTTACTCCTTCTTTATTCTAACTTTGATAAAACTCCTGGCCCTCGATTATGTCTTCTTTTTTGCTGCCTCATTGCCCATTGCACTTAGAGTCTGATTTTTCTCTTACTGGCTTGATTTCTAACACTTAGTAATATTTAGGGCTTACAAATTTCTGTTAAGTATTCTGGTTAAGAATAATCTGCTTTCCACCCTTAATATTAAGTCTCCTCTTACCTAAAAGCTTTCCAGTGTCTAAAAGGTTTGCAATAATCCATCACACTGATTTACACTGGGTAATCTGATTCTGTGTGAGAGTTGACTCCCAAATGTGTAATGGCTTTTGTGTGTTTGTGTGTGTATGTGTGTGTGTGTGAGACGGAGCTTCGCTCTGTTGGCCAAGCTTGGAGTGTAGTGGCGTGATCTCGGCTCACTGCAACCTCTGCCTTCCAGATTCAAGTGACTTTCCTGCTTCAGCCTTCCCAGTAGCTGGGATTACAGGTATGCGCCACTACACCTGGCTAATTTTTGTATTTTTAGTAGACAGGAGGTTTCACCATGTTGTCCAGGCTGGTCTCAAACTCCTGACCTCAAGTGATCCATCCACCTCGGTCTCCCAAAGTGCTGGGGTTACAGGAATGAGCCATGGTGCCCTGCTGTAATGGCTTTAAACAATGGAAGTTTATTTTGTTGTTGTTGTTCATTATAATTTGTTCTTTTCTTGATTAATAAATGTTTTTCTTCCATGTGGTGATTCAGGAATGCAGATTTTTTCCATCTTGTGACTCTAACATTCCCTAAGTCTTAATTGTAATTTGTGTCAGGACAGCTAGAAGGAAAGAGACTCTTAAACTAGGTAGAACACACATCACTTCTGCTTGCTTTCCCTCAGTCGTATGGCCCCTCCTTACTGCAAGAGCTGCTGGGAAACATAACTAGTAATGTGATCATAAAGAAAAAAAAACAAGGATTTTGGTGAATAATAAACAACTTCTGCCACACCTATTAAAGCTAATTTTTTTTTTTTTTTTGAGATGGGGTCTTGCTTTCACCCAGGCTGGAGTGCAGTGGCACTCTCGGCTCACTGCAAGCTCCGCCTCCCAGGTTCATGCCATTCTCCTGCCTCAGCCTCCAAGTAGCTAGGACTACAGGCGTGCACCACCAACCCCGGCTAATTTTTTGCATTTTTAGTAGAGACGGGGTTTCACCGTGTTCGCCAGGATGGTCTCGATCTCCTGACCTCGTGATCCGCCCGCCTCGGCCTCCCAAAGTGCTGGGATTACAGGCGTGAGCCACCGCGCCAGGCTAAATGTAATTTTTATTTATTTATTTATTTTTATTTATTTATTTTTTTTGAGACGGAGTCTTGCTCTGTCACCCAGGCTGGAGTGCAGTGGCCGGATCTCAGCTCACTGCAAGCTCCTCCTCTCGGGTTCACGCCATTCTCCTGCCTCAGCCTCCCAAGTAGCTGGGACTACAGGCACCCGCCACTTCGCCCGGCTAGTTTTTTGTATTTTTTTAGTAGAGACGGGGTTTCACCGTGTTAGCCAGGATGGTCTCGATCTCCTGACCTCATGATCTGCCCGTCTCGGCCCCCCAAAGTGCTGGGATTACAGGCTTGAGCCACCGTGCCCGGCCTGTAATTTTTAATGATCTATCATCTATTCATCTCTCTCACCTATCAGTTTCCTTTTGCTGCAGCTTCAATAAGCGTCCATCTTTCCCTTAAACATTTTTATGGCATTGAATTTGCTGCTTCATCTCCCCTGGAATTTTCTACCTCCAGATTCCTCATTTCTGTATCTTTGTGTTTGAAAGGGTGGCCTGCCCCTCCACACCTGTGGGTGTTTCTCCTTAGGTGGAACAAGAGACTTGAAAAAAGAAATGAGACACAGAGACAAAGAATAGAGAAAGAAAGAGTGGGCCCAGGGGACCAGCGCTCAGCATACAGAGGACCCGCGCCTGCACCGGTCTCTGAGTTTCCTCAGTATTTATTGATCATTATCCTTACCATCTTGGAAAAGGGGAAGTGGCAGGATAATAGGATCATAGTAGGGAGAAGGTCAGCAGTAAGACATATGAATAAAGATCTCTGTGACATGAATAAGTTTAAGGAAAAGTGCTGTGCCTTGATATGCATATGCAAACATCTCCATAAACCTTTTTAGTGCATAAGGAGCAGCATTGCCGCTAGTACGTCCCACCTTCAGCCCTAAGGCGGTTTTCTTCCATCTCAGTAAATAGAACATACTATCTCGGTTTTACACCAAGATGTTCCATTGCCCAGGGACAGGCAGGAGACAGATGCTTTTCTCTATCTCAACTGCCAAGAGGCCTTCTTTCCTCTTATATTAATCCTCCTCAGTTACAGACCCTTCACGGGTGTCGAGCTGGGGGACGATCAGGTCTTTCTCTTCCCATAAGGCCATATTTCAGACTATTACATGGGGAGAAACCTTGGACAATACCTAGCTTTCCTAGGCAGAGGTCCCTGCGACCTTCCGCAGTGTATGTGTCCCTGGGTACTTGAGGTTAAGAGAATGGTGATGACTTTTAACAAGCATACTGCCTTCAGGCACTTGCTTAACAAAGCACACCCTGCACAGCCCCAAATCTGTTAAACCTTGAGTCACCACAGCACATGTCTCTTGCAAGGGCAGGGTTGAGGGTAGGGTCACAGATGAACAGCATCTCAAATACAGAACAAAATGCAGTCTCTTATGTCTACTTCTTTCTATACAGACACAGTAACAATCTGATCTCTCTTTTCCCCACATCTGTTCCTGCAAATTTCTGCTCAAATGTCACCCCTAGGAGCCATTTTCTCAAATTCTCCTTCTAAATTCAAACTCCCAGACATCTCATTTCATATCACTTTGTGTCACTGCCATGAAAAACACTTTTCTGCAATGACTTCTGAGGCTAACTCCTCAGGGTTAGGCTACACTTCACAGGTTAAAGGCACAGGCCTCCAGAAGACTGCCATCACTTTAGACACCAGTCTCAAGTTTGGGGCTTCCCAGGCCACCTGCAATTTCAGACTAACTGGCAACTGATTCAGGGGTTCCTACTACTACTCCAAGTTTGATAATCCACTAGAACCAATTACAGAATCTCAGAAGAGTGCAGTATTTACAATTACAGTTTTATTATAGCAAAAAGGATACAACTAAGAACGAACCTAAAGAAGAAATGCATTGAAGGAGATCTCAGAGAGTCCCAAATTAAAAGGAGAAAACAAAACAAAACTACTGGTTTCCTCTCCCCATGACCTCAAGATGAGTCACCCTTTCTGCACATCAGTGTATACTGTGAGTTAAAGAAGCTCACCCAGGTTTGGTGTCCAGTTTTATTATATTTATTGAGGATTCATTAATAGTGTCTTTGGCCACATAAGAGAATTCAATCTTTAGCCCTTCCTGACTTCCCAGAGGTCGGTAGAGACCATGCGGCTCAAAGTCCAACACTTTAATCATCTCATTAGTCTTTTTGGCATGGGCAGGCCCATCTTGAGTTTTCTCACTGGTGCAAGTTATCTAGGGGCCCATAAACTATTAGGACCCACCAGGAATAGCTCAGGCCTTCCTATTACCCAGGAAATTCCAAGGATTTAGCAGTTACCTCCCAGGAGATGGGGCAGAGACCAGCCAAATTCTTTATTATACAACACTTTCTCTAAAATGATCTTGTGCACTTATTTTTCAACATCTCATCCTCCTAAATACAAGCTTCATGGGGCCAAAATCCTTGTCTGTTTTGGTAGTGCAGAAGACTGAATAGTAAACAGTAGGTGCTAGATAAATATTTACAGAATAAATTAAGAATTACAACTTCTGACCTGGACAGTTCAATTAGGAGTTGTTGGTAGACAGTTGGTTCTTGATGTTCATAAAGCTGTGTGTGTGAGCTCTGAAATAATAGCTTAATTGAAGTTAATTATGGAAAAAAATACATCATTGCCCATTGTTATCTGCTCCTGAATACTAGCTCTATTACATACCTACTGTGTGAGTTGCTGTGTGCTTAGTGTTCCAATTTAAGCACAGTGATAACTGTCTCTACTTCATAAGGTTCTTGTGAGAATTAAATAAGATGTCTGAAAACCTGTTTGGAAGGGAATCTATATGGTAAAGTCTTCAGTAATTATTGTTTATTATTGAGGATATTGTGATTATGGTATAGAAATGTGGAAGGCCATTGAAATGGGAGAGTTACTGAAGTAAATCAGCATCATTACTAATTTTTTTTTTTTTTTTTTTTTGAGACAGAGCCCTGCTCTGTTGTCCAGGCTGTGGAGTGCAGTGGCACGAACGTGGCTCACTGCAACCTCCGCCTCCTGAGTTCAAGTGATTATCCTGTCTCAGCCTCCTGAGTAGATAGGACTACAGGTGCCCGCCACCACGCTCGGCTAATTTTTGTATTTTTAGTAGAGAAGGGATTTCACCACATTGGCCAGGCTAGTCTCAAACTCCTGACCTCAGCTGATCTGTCTGCCTTGGCCTCCCAAAATGTTGGGATTATAGGCATGAGCCACTGCGCCTGGCCCATCATTACTAACTTTACAAATCAATACATTCTGGCCAACAGCATTCTCTGGTCTCACAATAGTCTCTCATTAATAAATTATTTAATTTAATTTGAAATTCACCATACTAGATATGTTGTGGGAAATTCAGATGGTCTATACCTTAATATTACAGAAAATACTTATGGGGGAAAAAAATCTGTCTCAAAAAAAGTATACCAGAATGTCCTTGAAATCACAAATTGTATTGCTCAGGTATGTCTCTCTTCCTAGGGTCTCACATGCTACCCAATAATTATATCTAACAAAATGAATTAAATTTAGGAGATTAAATAAATTTAGTATAATTGTATGTTAGATATAAAAATGTGTGTGTACGTATGTATAATACATGTATTAGGTTATAAATATTTCTAAAATTATTACCATAAAAATGGTTCCCAGATTTTAAAAAAAAAGATTAGAAAATCAGTGTTGGGCCTTTTCTTTTTAAACTTTCAACTGTTGACTATGTCAATATTAAAATACAATTTATAAAAAACAGATTTTTTAAGTACAGTTTCAAAAAGACATTTGTAAATATGTTGTTATTACTTTCATAATTTGAAAAGGTTAAAAAAATTGAACAATAGATTTTTATTTTGTTTACATAGTATACTAACTTTCCTGATGAATTGATTTGTATTTTTCATAAGACTAAAACTGTTTCATCACATTTAGGAAAACCATATTTTCTCCTTTCCATAGCCAACATTTTATACTGAATTTTGTTTTAAAGTAAAGAGACCTCACATTTTGGGTGCTATAAAGAGGTTCTACAGACTTCTTAATTTCTACTGGAGGTATTTATTGAGTGCCTACCATGTGACAGGTCCTCTTCTAAATACTGAGATAAGCATTGAACAACATAAAAAATCCAGTCATGGAGTTTCATTCGAGTCATGATACTGACCACTTTGGGAAAAATATGCCATAACTTAATCAATATAAAGCCAGATATCAATTATACATCATCATTCTATACTCAGTCTTTCTTCAGTATTAGGGCATATATTTTATGCCTCCTAATTGCAAGATATGCGCTTAATCCTGAGAATTGATGTTGAAAGGGGCATAGGCGATCTGTGTCGTGATGAAGCAAAGAAAATGCTGAACAGAATTTCAGAAATTAAATACCTCTACAAATAATGGTTTGATTAAAATTTTAATTATGGGGAGAAATATGACTTAAACTTTCTTACATGTGAAAAAGGCTTATCTTAGTAAAGACCTTCCCCTCATTTAAAGAGAAGGAAACTGAATTTCTAAAAGATGACATTATTATTTGCTTCAGTTAAAGATGCAAGCAAAGATAAAGCAATCTCCCAAGACCAAAGTCAAAATTCTCTCTACCATAACACCCTCCTTTCATTTCTGCCAAAAACACAAGCTCCACAGGATGTTTGGAAAAATTCACACCATGGTATTTTGGTGTCTGAAAAAGGTTGAGAATATTATTCAGCCTATTTTTCACATTGATTTTTCCTTTTCATTTTGTGAATATGGAGTTTGGAGGAAAAGAGTGAAAGAAAATGGAGCTCATGCCCCACTTAATGAGTCTGGAATTTTAAGCTTCTGAAAAGACTACAAAACTAAAGCAGTCTGGTCACCATTGTCAATGTCCAACTCCAGCTGAGAGGATTAGAACTCTAAAAAAACCAGAAAGAAAATGGCCTTTTCTCAGCATCCCAATCTGACCTTTCATATTTTCAGGTTGAAACTGGATTATAATGAGATTTTTCTTATTTTCTCTTTAAAGTAGGCTTGTCAGATAAGATACAGGATGCTCAGTCAAATTTGAATTTCAGATAAATAATGTTTAATGTTTTATATAAGTGTATTCCATGAAATATTTTTCTTTGCTACAATTGGCAATCCTACTTTGAAAAAAGAAAAAATAAATTACAATTGTCCTAGTCAGTGAAAGAAGGGCTCAAAAAAAATTACAACAGAAAAAGAATTTAATGGTTAAAAAAAATGGTGCCAAGCAAAGTATTGAGATATGGCTCGTAGTTATTTTATGTCTGATTCATGGCTTCAGTACCAAGACATCCATAAATGCATGGTTCAGTTTCATTGTGATGTGCCAAATGAATCCTGTGTACATCAGAACTGTCACTTTGACTTTTTACTGCTTCCTGTTAAGATTTCCTCAGTACTTTCTGCTGCTCTACCTAGTATTGATTTTGTATCTACATTTTAAAGTGAATCAAGCTGATCCGAAGTTTTCTACAATTTCCCCATTTATATCTCTACATTTACTACATCTGACAAAAAATGGTAATAATTCTTCCTCCACTGTCACTTCTTCAGCTGAATTGTATCTGGGGGTAGAACGGTGAGTGGTTTTACAATGAATAACTCATATGAAACGTTTTTTAAGTTTCCTTATCTAAAGCCAGCACAGTTACTCTTGTTTATTTTATTAACCAAAAGAAATATGTCAAATGGCATATTGAATCTGCTAATTCAAATATAAATATTATAATACTTTAAAACCTTAACAAATTTAAAATGGAAATTATATTTGCTGATGCTTATTTAATTCAAAAAATATACTTGAAGAGGTAAAAATGTTTATAACTATGGTTATTTATTTTTCAGAGTAAACAAACCTGTATTTTAAAATTATTGAACTCTAAGGGTGAATGCTTACTTGTAACTTCTTTAAATAATTACAGTTAAGAAGCTACTATATTCCTGAGTGTATTTTTAAAATTGTATTTTCTTAAAAAGCCATAAAACTGGAAGTAGTGTTGCTGATAGTTTCCAAAAGAGTAATATTTAAAATATATTATAAAAGTGAAAGAAACTTTAAGAGATCTCAGATTATCTTGACTACAACTGCTAGCACTGATGGCTGCCATTTTTCACTACATTATGAACTTATGATAGCAGGAAAATCTTATACCTGTTTTGACATCAAACAAAAGGATGAGCTATGAGAGATGTGTGCAAGGATTATCAGCAAGATTAAGTAATCATGGAAAAGATCAAGACTCCTGTCATTATGGAGAACTGGTTTTCAGTCTAGGAAAAAGAAATTTTGCAGAGAGCAGGGAACATGAGCGTACATTCATTCATTGGCTAAATTAGATAAGAAAGTAATGTTTACACAATTGGAAATTTCCCAATTGCACTCCAGGCAAGGGTGAAAATCTTGACACCTGTCTCTGAAGAGTATTAGAACTCATAAATTATGGATCATACAACATGTTTAAGTTGCTTCTTGGAGCTCTAAAGGGAATAAATCTTTAAAATGTATCCCAAATTGCTTAACTATTGGGTTCTTCTAGCAGGGATAAAAGGAGTACCTTGAAAAGTGAGTAAATAAAATATATGTCAAAGATGAAACGCTCCCAAATCTGTGTATCAAAAACATGCTTTGTTTGTCTCTCCTGGTTAATAGGCACGGAATTTGCATAAAAATTAATCACAGTGGAAGTATCAGCTAAAGGAACAAGCAGTAGGGATAAGAATTAGGGAACAAACAAGGTAAAATTTACTGAAATTGTACTCCATTTTATTTGAGTGTGGAATGAATGGGTATTCTTTCTAAACAAGAATAATGTGTATAGCAGAGAAACCCTGGAAGTTTTAGCAGGTACCTTTAGAAATAGCCCTGAAATATAGGTATTCTAATTTCATTTTAACAAAGATTTTATTTTTACAAATACACTCTGAGTCTGCTACATACGAAATATTGTATTCAGAACCACAACAATGACAAATAGGATAATTCATGGAATGTGTTCATAGACAAATTATGGTAGTATGGTAGTACACAGAAAAATTATGGTACTACATATATAAAAATTATGGTAGTACATATATAAAACAATAATAGCAATATGCAATTCCACTGCCCCAGGAAACCTACTTTAGGAAAAGCCCAGTAAATATTCTGAAGACTGCTTGGAAAAAATCAATAACTAGTTGTTTAATGAGTGGATAAATAAGCTAAGAAATCCCAGAAGAGAAAATTAATTCTGATGGAGAATTCTGTAAAGGTTTCAAAGAGAAGTTGACATTTGAATTGGGTCTTGAAAGATAAATGGAATATTCACAAGCAGTCAGAAAGAGCAGCATATCCAAGCTAGGAGCAATAACATGCAAAATAGGTGCAAGGTTTCCTGTTATAATCAGGAAATAATTCTTGGTCTAGTTTCACTGAACAATAAGTTATATATGAACATTGAGAGGTTCATGATAGAGATGATGGGAAAATGTAAATTGAAGTGATTATAATTAATGATCTGCATTTATGTCAGTTTTAGTTTATGTAGCAATGCAAATTCATGTAACTTAAACTTTCTGGGCTTAATTGCTTGACTTTTTTTTTTTCATGTTCATTAATTTAACATGTATTGATCAAGTCTTACCAGGAGGCAAGCACTGGTCTAACCACTGGGACACAACCTGAAAAACAAACAAGCAAGCAAGCAAACAAAAAGCAGAGAAAAGCCCATTCTTTCATGGAAAATATAGCCTTTTGAGGATTATGCATAGTTAGGAAGACAGAATCAAGCAAGTGTACCAAAAATCCATAATATTTATTTAACAAACGTTTATTGACTACTACTTTGTGCCAATCACTATTTAAAACAGACAAAAATCCTTGCATTGTAGATTTGTATTAAGGATACTAATTGTTAAGATGAAAAGAAAAGCAGAATATGGGGCTAGAGAGTCACTAAAGCCATTTGTGGAAAAGTCATCATATTTCATGGCAACATCAGGAAAGCCCTCTTTCTGAGAGAAGAGGACATCTGAGTAAAATCCTTAAAACGCGAAGAGTCAAAATCACATGGTAAAATAAATCTAAGATTGGAGTATCTTTGTTGTCATCAAGAAGAGACTACAGGCTGTGGGTAATGTGGCTGGAGTAAACCAAATGGGCGTGGAAGAGTCAGAGGAGCCAAGGTCAGAGAATTACCTAGAACCTAGATGATCAATTCCTGGATCAATGGAGTAAAATGGAGACACGCTAGGTGGTTTTGAGCATGGAAGTGATTTGATTTGATTTATTGAAAGTAGATAGAGAGAAGAGCATACAAAGAGAAAAATAAAAGTTCAATGTGATTCAATAATGTTGGGAGGAAATGATGGTGGCATTGTCACATTCTAGATAATTTCAGAGATAGAGTCAGCAGGATTTGTTGATAAATGGGATGTAAAGAAATTTAAAATGCAGCCATCAACAGTGACCTAAGAAAATGGAAAAATGAACTTGCCACATATGCAGGAATGAGCATTTTCTGAGGAAATGAGCAGAAGTTTATTTTATGTATATTAACATTAAGGGTTTATATTAGTATTTCAAGTAAAAATTGTTAAATAAGCAGTTGAAATATTTCAATCTAGAGTTCAGGAAAGTGAATGCAGCTGAAGATGTAAATTCAAGATAATCTGTATTAATATAGTATTTAAATATACAGCTTGTATAATGTCAAAATACGTTAATTGTAGACATAGAAGATAAATGCAGGGACATCACCCTGTAGAATTGCAGTATTTAGAAGTCAGGAAAAGGAGTAATCTACAAGAAAAAACAATCAGTAATGTAAGATAACCAATTGTGATTGTTATCCCATATTCAAGTGATTAAAAAGGTTCTAAGTAGTGATATTAGCCATGTTAAGGGCTGCTTAGCAGACAGACAAGGTGTACAATGAGAATTGATGCTTGGATTTTACAACGTACAGATTACTGGTCAGCTCAATGAGAGTGGTTTCAGTGGAATGTGGTGATAGAAAAATATTGAAATGGATTGTATGAGAATAGGAGGAGAGGAAATAGAAAATATTGAAATGCTCTCAGTAAGTGAAAAGAATTGGGGTGTTAGATGAAGTGAGTATGAGGTTAAGGAAAAATATTTTAAGAAGAGAGCTAACATAATATACTTGCTACTGGGAAAGAGACAGTAGAAAGGGAAAATCGATGATACAAGAGAAAACAAAAAGAAATCAGAAGTGACATTTTTGAGGAGGTGAGAGGGGATAGAATGGATAGACAAGTGGAAGAGTTGGCCTAAGGGCAGGAATGGCTCATTCATTGTAACTGAAGGGAAGAAAAAATATGTGAGTACAGACTCTAGTAGAATGGCAGGATTTTTAGAAATTCTGTTCTCCTTGCATCTCCCATCTCAGTGAATGAGAAGCATCACAGGCTGCGAGTGGGGAGAAGAAAATATGTGAAATAGTTACATTAAAAAGTAGGAAAGTATATTGACTAGGAAAATACAGCAAAATTGCCTGGCAGTGCTAAGGATCCACTTGAGATGGTCATGAATTTAAAGTGAGATAAGGAAGGATAGCATGGTTTTCTATTTTTCTATAGCTATAGACAGCTGCTGCCATGAAAGAGAGGAGTAGGTGGCAAAATAAATTAAAGAAGTATTGCAGTTGTTGTAATAGTTGCTGAGGTTGCTAAAGTATTCAACTAACCAAATATATATAAACAAACTTTGAAAGCTGTAAAGTACTGTAGAGGTATACTTCATTATTGGGCCCAGTACTGCAAGGTTCCACACAGTAGCTTTCCTTATGAATGAAAGTCACAGTGCCATTTATTAGTGACAGCCTGTAAAGATCAAAGTCTTGACGGCTGTACCTGACAGAAGTAAGTTAAATTTTACCTTACTACATAAGAAGAAATAAAGGATCTGGCCAAGAATGTACATATATAACTGAGCCGAGGGCTGTGGCATTTTCATTTTTCGGGATGCTTGCCAACTCCCTTGAAGCCGGTATTATTGTGAGGCTCCAATGGACAAGCTTTGCTTTAGGATTTAAAATGTCCATGCTTTCTCTTATATGTCATGTTAATAATTTCCTTTCCATGAAAAAAAAGGATGGTTTTGCCAGTTATTTCCCTGAAGATTCCTCTGTGAAACAAGTGTTTCACTCCAAGAAATTTTTTTTCATATTGCAAGATTAGATCAATTTCATTTATTACCGTCACCCTTGGCTATCCCTACAGGACTTTTTTTTGGAGTAATTGAGTAATTCAGCAAATTCAACAATTGCTTTAGCTTTCCCATAACTAAAGAATGGTTCTTTACAAACTTTATTTTCCACTCAAGGCTTTAGGAAGGGAATTGCTGTATTTAAAGTCAGGGAAGAATATGCATTTGACTGAATGATTCTTCAATATTTGGCTTGAAAGGTCTTTCTGAGCAAGGTAACATTTTCACATTTCTTATAAATCAGTTTTCTATCACGAGTCCTACATCACCTTTTAGTTTCATACATTCCTTTATATTTAAACATACATTCTTTCTCATATAATTATGTTTATCTTATGATTATGTTAAAATTGGTGCTTAGTTTTGGAAATACTGATTTTAAAATACTATAAAATATCAATGTAATTTGAAAATAGCCATGATCAAAACAATTCTGAAAATTGCTTTAACTTGAAGATGCACTGTTAATTATCAATACTAAATATAATTTGTTTAAATATAAATTGCCAAGATCAATCAACAAGAGTCAAAGAAACTAATTACTAGGTCTTATGTTCATATGATAGATGCAGGACAAGTAGTCAAATACGTGGTTATTCCAAACTTAACTTTGTGGATAAGATACGATGAATAGTTAAGCACATAATTTACTTTAGTGTAAATATCAATATTTAGATACCATTTTAAAAACTTAATGTTTTTTAACTTTTATTTTAAGTTCAGGGATACATGCTCATGTTTGTTATATAGGTAGACTTATGTTATGGGGGTTTGTTGTAGAGATCATTTCATCACCCAGGTATTAAGCCTAGAACCAATTAGTTATTTTTCTTGATCCTCTCCTTCTTCCCACTCCATCCCTCCCAAAGGTCCCAGTATGTGTTGCTCCTCTCTATGTGTCCGTGTGTTCTCATCATTTAGTTTCTACTTATAAGTGACAATACAGGGTATTTAATTTTCTGTTTCTGTAATAATTTCCTAAGGAAAACGCCCCTAGCTCCATCCATGTCCCTGCAAAGGACATGATCTCGTATTTTCTTTTTTTATTGCTGCATAGTATTCTAGGGTAATACTTAATTTTTAAATGCCACATGGAACATGCAGAACAGAAAGGAAAATGGCTCTGACTAACCCTGTATAGGAAAATATGACATATAAAAGCCTATGAAAAGTAATTGTTTGGTTTTAACCCAGGTATGCAAACAAACTATCTTTTCTACAAAATATACTAATTTACTACATATGATTTGTGACCTAGTTTTTATTTTAAACTTTTGTTTTTCTAATTTCTCATTATTTCATCGTCACATTTTTTAATGTAATAATACATCTAGTATATCTTTCCATGATCATTGCATACAAATCTAAGCCATTATTTTAATGCCTGCAAAGTATTAAATAATATTGGAGAACCAAAATTTAACTTGCAATATCCACCCTGATAGTTTTGGTGTTGCTTCCAATTTTGATCACTGCAAACAATTTTATAGTAAATACTCATGTAAATATATATATGTGTGTGTGTGTGTGTGTGTGTGAGATTTATCTGTATGTCTTTATATATGCCTAAGTGAATATGTATGCATGTAAATGCATATATATGAATACATATGTATGTATATATAACTGAATGTATAGACATATTGTATATATTAGACATATATAATAAAGATATCTGTGTATGTATGTGTGAATATGTGTATTTACCAAGGTGGTCTTAACTTTTCTTTCAGTTTGACTAAGCTTCAGACAGGCTTTTTCTTGACTCTATGACCCTAATCTCCCTTGTCTTAGATCATTTACTTTAGAAAAATGTCATTATAAACTATTTCTCCTAACTTTGTGAGTTGTGTATATCTTGTTTGCGTGCGTGTGTGTGTGTATGTATGTGTGTGTGTGACAGAGACACTCTGTCACCCAGGCTGGAGTTCAGTGGCGAGATCTTTGCTCACTGCAACCTCTGCTTCCTGGGTTCAAGTGATTCTCCTGCCTCAGCCTCCCAAGTAACTGGGATTACAGGCACGTGTCACCACACCCAGCTGATTGATTTTTGTGTTTTTAGTAGAGGAGAGGTTTTACCATGTTGGCCAGGCTGCTTTCGAACTACTGACTTCAGGTAATCCACCTGCCTCGGCCTACCAAAATGCTGGGATTACAAACGTGAGCCACTGCGCCCGGCCTATATGTATATTTTTTAAAGGATTTTGGCCAGATTTACAACACAGAAATGTCTTTCTCAATGACCTGGGGCCCATCCCTTTGAAATGTAATCATCAAGAATGATGATGCCCCTATGCACTGTGAGAGAGTAGAAGCCTAACTTCCCTGGGTCTCAATTAGCAAGCACAGATGGACTAATCACAGAAAAAAATGTTCAAGCCCAGAAATAAACTCTGTGTGGTTGACACAATCCATCGACCAACCTCCATCCTGGTGTCATCCCCTGGTACTTTTCTACTAGCTCACTGTTAAACCGTCTGCCACCCTCCCACCTTTTGTTTCCGCAGAGTTGAGCTCAGACTGCATTCTGGTCTCTCTTCTGTTTCAATAGTCCTGAATAAAGTCTTCCTTTCCTGTTTAATCTTGTCTGGGGCAAGCTTTGCTTTGGCAGCATTGTATGGTTAATACAAATATAATATGGATAAGAATATGTATGTAATTCTGATGACTTTAATAAACATAAAAGTATATAAAAAAAGTCAAAAATACTTATCTTTAAAATATCTACTCTGCCCTCCAAATCTCCTGACTTAAATTCTTACATCCTTTCCCACATATTTTAATAAGCAATCACATTTTAAAAAATTAAGACAATGAAAAATAGAATGGTATCCAGGGTTGAGGTGAGATGAAGAATACAAATCATTCTTTAAGGAAGGAAGAGAATCAGAAATATTTATTGGGCCATACTTTTAATGGTGAAAATGTCCTTCATAAGTGTTATGGAGGTGGAAGAATAAAGATATTCTCAGATGGAAAAAATACTCAATTTCTTGCTAGCAAATCTATCCTCAAAAAACAGTAAAGTGTGTTCGCAAAAGAAAAATGAAATGATATAACTTCAAAAAGAAATGAAGAATATTTGAATTGTTTAAAAGTATGAAAATATAGACTACTTGCTTCTCATGAGTCTTAATCATATTTGGTGATTGAAGTAAAGTTATAACATCTGATGTGGGGCTCAAGAGGTGAAGACAATTACACTTACTTAAAAAGAGGGAGGGTAAAGGGACCAAAATGGAAGCAAGTCTTCTGTACTTTACTTCAAGGCTATGCAGAATGTCAACATGCGTTAACTGTGGTAAGTTGTGTATATTACCAACAGAGCTGAGAAAACTAAACAAAGTGATATACTCAAACACACTATAAATAAATCAAGATGGGGTACCCTAGAACATAAAGTATAATTAAAAATAATAATAATTAAAAAGAAAAAAAAAAGAGTATTCAAATAATCCACCAAGTGATAGGACAAGAGAAACAAAGGAATGAGAATAATCAGATACACAGAATGAATAATGAAATAGCAGATTTTAAGCCCTAATATCAATATTAATAATTCAATAATACTTATAATTACCTTAAATATAAATGATGTATATATATCAATTAAAAGATAGATTATGTTTGTCTTTCTGTACCTGGTTTATCTCACTTAACATACACACATAGCATGTTCTCACTTATGTGTGAGATGTAAAAATCAAAACAATTGAACTCATGGACAGAGTGGAAGGATGGTTACCAGAGACTGGGTTGGGTAGTGGGTGGCTGGTGGGTAGGCGGGGTTGGTTAATGAGTCCAAAAAAGAAAAGAAAAAAGAAAAGAAGAAAGAATAAGACCTACTATGTGGGCCGGGCGCAGTGGCTCAAGCCTATAATCCCAGCACTTTGAGAGGCCGAGGCGGGCGGATCACGATGTCAGGAGATCGAGACCATCCTGGCTAACACAGTGAAACCCCGTCTCTACTAAAAAATACAAAAAACTAGCCGGGCGAGGTGGCGGGCGCCCGCGCCTGTAGTCCCAGCAACTCGGGAGGCTGAGGCAGGAGAATGGCGTGAACCTGGGAGGCGGAGCTTGCAGTGAGCTGAGATCCGGCCACTGCACTCCAGCCTGGGTGACAGAGCAAGACTCCGTCTCAAAAAACAAACAAACAAACAAACAAAAACATAAAGAGTATAATTGTATTATTTTTAACACAAGGATAAATGCCTGATGGGATGGATTTTTAAAAAGCTTAAAATAACAATATTTTTTTCTGATTACACAAAAAAAACAGGTTAATGGTAGAGTGGATAAAGAGCTTTATCCAAAACTTACTTCTATCACTCATTTCAAAATGTGCATCATATACACGTGTGTGTATGTGTGTGTGTATATATATATTAAATGCTGGATAGATGGTCTGATGGCCCCAAACTCATTTTACCCTACTACATGAGGAAGTCGTTTTATGAGTCATTGAATATGTTCACTAAATGGCATTCAAATGAAACTTGGACCACACCTTTGCAGAAGTAAACATGTGTACAAGTTTACATCAATATTCTTTTCAAATTTAGTAGCCTCCTTCTTCTCTAAATGAGTGTTCTTTAATGTCTCCCAGAAACTAAACATATCTCCTCCAATAAAACAGAAAGCTGGCAAACTTTTTACATAAATATGCAGATAATAAAGGTTTTCGGCTTTGCAAGCTTAGTGGTCTCTTGCCTGAGTAGCATGAAAGGAGTTGTAGGTAATGTGTAAGCAAATATGCATGATAACATTTTAATAAAACATGTTTTATAAAACAAGTATTGGGCCAAATTTATTGCACAAGTTATAGTTTGCCAACTCTGGGAAAGGAATGTAAAATTGAACCTTAAATTTTTCTTTGAAAGAACCTAGAGACTTTGCCATGGGTGACTATTTTTTTTGGTATCACATTGCTCTGATTAATAGCTATTGCTTGGGAAAATGGACATTTATTTAGGATGTATAAAATGATATCAGTACCTTACTCATTTCTAAGAAGTAAATGCCTTCGTTACAGTTACGCTTAGTTTGAAATCTTCGTGTGGCTTTCTCTCATGGCTAGAGTTATGAGATTTTTCTTATTTATATAGGGAATGCAATCTTGTGTCACAAGAGTGTATGCATTATTTAAATTTGCAAAATTTTTAGTCTCACTTGTATAAATGTTAAAAACGGTAGAAAGTATAAAATCTAAGCCTTTATTTTTATAGAAAATGAAAGTGAAACAGAAATAGATTAAGTAATTTACAAATTAAGTTGCTAAATTTTTGTCAAGAGTATGAAATGGCACTGAGGCCTGACCAAAAAAATAATGATATTTTGAAGTTCAAAAATATACACTCATGCTCAAATGACAATTTTCAGCAGAGTTGTGAAAGCCATTCAGTGAAACCATTTTCAATAAATGGTACTGGAGCAATTGGCCATCCACTTCTAGACATAAATAAATAAATAAATAAACAAACAAACAAACAAACAAACAAACTCCATTTAGATCACAGACATAAACGTAAAATGTAAACCACAAAGTTTTTAGGGAAAAAAAGAAGGAAATCTTTGATATCTAGTGCTAGAAAGAGAGCTCTTATAGTTGACAACAAAAGAATAATCCATCAAAGGACAAACTGATAAGCTGGACTTCATCAAAATACAAAGGTTTTGCTTTGTAAAGTATCTTGTGAAGATGATGAGAAGGCAAGCTATACAGAAGAAAATATTTGCAAACTACATATCCCAAAAAAGAACCACTATCTAGACTATGTAACGAACTCTCAAAGGCCAACAGTAAAAAAAGCAAATGATACAACTATAAAATGACAAAAGACATAATATTTCACTGAACAGAATGTACAAATAGCAAGTAAGCACATGAAAATGTTCAACATCATTAGTCATTTGGAAAATGCAAATTAACACAAGAATCACCTCATGCCTATAGAACGACTAAAATTTTTCTTAAAAAGAGCAGTAACACAAAATGCTGGCAAGAATGTGGGTTGCAAAAGGGTAAAGCTACTCTGGAAAAACAATTAAAAGCTTGTTATAAAACTAAAAGTGAGATTAAACAAAATGTAAGATAAAAACTAATCAGAAGATAAAAAGTAAACAAATTACCATAAGACCAAGAAATTGTAACCTTGGACATTTATCCCAAAGACATGAAAACTTATGTTACCCAAAAGTTATATTAATCTGTACTTGAGTCTTCAGAGCAGCTTTGATTGTCATAGCCCAGAAATGGAAACAATCCAGATATCATTCAATAGGTGATTATTTATACCATGGGATACTACTCACCAATGAAAGGGAACCAACTATTGACTATTGATCAGTTATTGGAACATGCTATAACTTGGATGAATCTCCAGGGAATTATGCCTAGTTAAAACAAAACAAAACAAAAAGCCAATGCCAAAAGATTATATATGATATAACTCCATTTATTTAATATTCTTGAAGTGAAGAAGTTAGAGAAATGAAGCAAGAATTAGTGGTTGCCAGGGTTCGGGGCTGGGGTTTAAGGGTGGGAAGGAAGCCAGGTAACAGGGCAACACAAAATAGCCATGTTGTAATTGAATTATTATAAATTTTGTGTGTGGTAATGGATGCACAAATAGGCACTTAAACATTTTTATAGTATATAAATATACCTACATGCATACATACTGGTGAGTGCATGTAAAGCTGGAGAAATTTAAATAATATCAGTAGATTGTATCAATGTCAGTTTCTCACATGGGATATCATACTGCAGTTTTACAAGATAGTAACCATTGTGGGAAACTAGGTCAAGGGTACATGAGATCTGTCTATGTTATTTCTAATAACTAAATTGCATCTACAATTATCTTTTCAAAAGAAAGAAAAATACACGTGCGTTTGTATGTTCTATTTTATTGATTTCGATATTAATTTTTCCATTTTACGATATTGGAAATGAGGATTTTTTTTAACCAGTGACTCTCTGTCATTATTTGGTCCTATCTTTCTTAATTATACATAAAGATGTATTTATTATTTATGACATCTTAGATTCAGTAAAATTATAAAAATATTCTTTTAGAATGTAATTTTAAAATCATATATTCAACAATACTCAATAGAATACTCTCATATATTCAACAGAAAATGCCATCAATAACTCTTAAATCACCAGAGAGTCCATACAACATGTCTGTATTTTCAGATTTTCAATTAAAATTTTTAATCATTAACATTTTTCTGAAAGATGTTCACATCAGATCTACTGGCTTCAAAGTAGACTAGGCAATAAAGTTAGCTTTCTGAATGCATTTCAGTAAGTTCTATATTTTATTTAACCTTCAGGAAGACAGTTGAAGCACTTGATTAATAAAAACCCACTTCTCCCATGTCAGGTAGCCTTTCTAGCTTTGAAGCTGACAAGAAAAAATTATTTGAGCATAAGAACTCCTGAGAATTTTAGCTATGAAGGCAGTGCTTCAGTTTTCAAAAGGTCAGGCAAGAACATTGCTGTTTTATCTTTGTATTCCCAATCCCTATCACAGTACCTTTTGAAAAAGTGAATAAATATCTCAATGTAGGTGGAATGTTCTACATAAAACTCCAGATTATAGGGCTCATTTAGGACCACACATTTCCAAATTTTCCAATGCATTCGTTCAAGTGATATTCTGCAAAAGAACTAAGCATTGCATAGAGATTTTCTCACCAAGAGAGTGTCAATTTTATTTTACCATCAATCTCATTGCTGTTTTTGATCACTGAGTTGTGCAGAAACAATTACAATTCTTTAGAAGTTCCACAGTAAGAATTTAATTATATGAGATATGTTTTTAGAAAATCCTTCTCAATAAATTGTGGTCTCAATAAATTGTGGACAATATATTTCCGCAATAATGCTCAATTATGTAAATTAATGTTTGACTAGGTTAAAGTCCAAATTCCAAGGAAAATCACACTTCTTGATACATGTAATTCTCTCTGGTTAAGAATTTAGTCAATCATTCACCCCTTGTTTCTACCAGTGCTGATTTTGGTGCAGTAAGTGCTTTATTTAGAAAGGAATGTTAACAGTAGGTTTTTATGTGTCACTTTAATTCAAATTGAAACAACATCTTTTAGAAGACAATCTTTGTATTGAAAATGGCATTACTAGTAGTTCCTTTTTCCTATGATGACATAAAACATTAAATGTTTTTAAAAATTTTTATTTCTGGAATTCTATGTGAAATTTATAGTGATTTTTTTTTTTTAAATCTCTCAGTTTTTACATGTAACAGGTATTATGCATGCCAAGGATTTCTGGAGAAAATGTGCATAAAATATCATCTTTTAGATAGCTTATATTTCGGATAAAATTAAATAAAAAGACTTAAGATATAGCCCCAAATCTTTTACACTTTCTACAGAATACGATATGTTTAATGGTGTGCGTTCCACAATTCTCACTCTAACTACCACCAACTATTGTCCCAGTCTCTCCCATTCTCTCACTCTAACTGAAATGGGACTTTATCTTCACTGAAATGTTCAACCTCTTCCTTTTCCCTACTTTACTAATATATTATTTTTTCTTGAGTATTTTTTTACAGTCTTATCTAATGTGAATCCCTACCATCAGTCATGTCGACCATGCTTTAATCTCCTTAAAGTGTCTGTTTATTATAACCACCTTGGAACCAAACTCGTTTCCTCTACCATAGTTTAAGACTAATTTTATAGTTGCAAAAGCAAAATTTTATCTTAAATGATAGGTCCTTTACACAAAGAACATTGATTTACCCAAGTGTATGTCGAGTTTAAAAAAAAAAAAAAAAAGCATTAATGTCTTGCCTCCTATAGTTTGAAAATCTGTACTAAAGAAGTAGGAAGATTCTCCAGCAGGGGAACAGGAAATAATTACTTCTTTCACTAACAGCAGAATAAATCCCAGCTGATAGTAGAGAAGGAAATTTGCTACAGATTGTGGGTAGTCTCTTGAGGAGCTGATGCTCCTCACCCAGTAGAGGCAGCTGAGATAGATTTTTATTATTATATTCAGTCTAGAGAAAAAGACATTTCTTCAAAAAACTGTAGGTCTGAATATTGGTACGTAAAGGAAAAAAGAATTTCAGACTTGTATCAGTTCGTGCATGGATTAAGAGGTAGAAAAAAACCTTTAGTACTGCAAATATTGATAGAAGAAGCAGACTAAGAACACTATATTCAACTCTCAAGAATGGTATATTCCCCAGTGTTCTTTCCAGTTATGAGCAAGAAAAGTCCTCCCAGAGAGGAAACCCAAACCCCATAAAGAAACTACTCACAGAATTGAGGCCTAATTCAGGAATATTTCCCTACATTAAAGACAACATCCTTCACAACATTCGACTTAGAGGACTTCAGAACAATTATGACCAGAGACTGCTATGTGCCTCACATCCCATTCTTCCTCTTTACATACTAGACACTAGTATGTGAATTGCAGATAGTTATTACATGCTTGCTTCCCATTTTCTCATTATACGTTGTGGAAGTAGAAAAAAAAAACTTTGTCTTAGTTCACTGGTCTCTGACGTGAGAGAAGCCACATCAAATCTCAGGTAGAGATTATCATGACATCCTGCACATCAAGCCTAATACCATGATTGAATGAGATTTTGGGGTGTGTTCCTCAGGAAAGAGTGAGTAAATTTTGCATGCAAAGAAAAAGTAAATATTTTTGTACCAGAGAGAAGATTACCATGGTTTCTATTTTTTGTTTCTAACTATTTATTCTTCCTCCCTGTAAGAGGATTAAATATTCTTGCCAATTGCCATGTGTCCAGCAGTAACTTCTTGTGGGAAAAGTATACTTTCCCATCCTGTCAATGTTGTATTTAGCCATCTGACTTCCTTTGGCCATGGCATAGAACATGACATTTTGTGTGCCAAATCCAAGTCAATTATACCCTATCATTACAAACATCTCATTGGATACAAATTCAAACTATTCATTAAAATTAAATTACTGAAGTCTGCTTTTTATTTAAAGTCTTCAAGCTTCAATTTAAGGCAAATGCTAGAAAAATAAATTTTTATTACTGACTAGTAATTTCTTGGGGGAAGTTCAAAGTCCCTTTTGGTAATTGATGTAATAGAGCACAACAATAACCTTCCTTTCATTATTTTAAGGCGCTCAATCCTAGGCTGCTGATAATATGCAAAGAAAGCAACCTATGGCAATTAGTTATACTACAAGTTATCACCATTAACCTAAATTGGACATAAAATAGTGCTTGACAATTTTCTTTAAAATTTTTAAATCATTTGGTGCTAAAGTGTTTACCAAGTTGCATACCATAGAACATTATTACCATGTGATATTTCAGGGACAGAAAAATCTGGGATTGAATAAATTAGGGAAAAGTCACATATCTATATTCAAGAAAATATATAATGATGTATTTCAAAAACAGAGAAAAGCCTGGAGAATAGAATGATAAACAAACACATACCACTACCATAAGGCTGTTACATCCTAGCATTTTGCCATATTTTATTTTATTTTATATATATAACAATATATGTATAACTAAAGCCTCTCTGTATAGATCCCTCTGATAGGAAGGAATATCAACATGTTGAAACAAGCCTTATCCAAGGGGCAATTTTGTGCAGCTTTTTATACACTATTCTGTTTGCTGTGATTTCAGTTAAAATTATTAAGCATTTAATAAACACCTATTTTGTGCCAGGCTTTTTGTTAAAAAGATTGATTCATTGTTTAAAGAAACGTAAAATTAAGAGGAAAAACAAACAACTGAGAATTACTACATACAATTATACTTTAGGATACAGGGCAATGTTATCGAAGATCACAAAGCTAATAAGGAATTTAAGTGAAGACTAAATTAGTTCTGGCTCATAATCTAGCTTTCCTTCCTGAAAATCACAAGTGAAATGTAGTTTCATCAAAAAAGAAAAAAAAATGCATATGTATATATATACGTATATACACATACACACACATATATATACACACACATATATAAAATTGTTGTATCTCCTGCTAAGATTCTGAAATTAAATATCTGATCTAGAATTTCTGTAGATGGATAGCTTATAAATATCAAATAATCTGTGTATAAATCTACACAGATTGTATCCTAATGTATAAGTGTATTTAGTAATTCTCAGTTTTTTCTCTTAATTTTACATTTCTTTAAACAATAAATCCATATTCTTAACAAAGAGCCTGACACAAAATAGGTGTTTATTAAATGCTTAATAATTTTAACTGAAATTCACAACAAGTAAAATAGTGTATTAAAAACTGCACAAAATTAAAATATTCTTGAAAATATAGAGAGTTACAATATTCCTCATAATCTTAAAATAGATTATAATGGAACCTGAAATTATATTAAAACATTTCTAAAATAAATATTTTATTTTGGGGAAGTCAAACAGAAAGGATTAAGCTTTGTCATTTTTAAAATTTCATTCTATTCTTTATATTTAGTGAGTTAAGAAAAGCTACATATTACAAACCTTTTTACATATAATGATCAAGTAGTAGATGATCTTTTGCAGTTATTCCTGAAATATACATTTACTATTTTACTACTCATTTTTTGCCAGTGTCGGCAACTGCATTCTAATTTATCTGTGCTTGATTGGACTGTTTTGCATTGATAACTAGGTGAGAAGTATTGGGGCTCAGAATATGATACCCCATAACAAAGCATCTTGGCAACTGAGAAAACTGCAGAAGCATGGATACTCTGACCTTCCCCTGACTTTCTGTGGGACAGCTGTTAGTAAAATAATTGTCTGACTTATCTCTCCCTGTAATAGGTAATGAGACTCTCATTCCAGAGGAGCCTGCCCTATACCCAGAGGCCAAGAAGAATCTGAACAGACAGACCTTACTGCCCCACCCGCTGTGCTATGGTTTGAATTTGCCCCCTCAAAATGAATGTGTTGGAAACTTAATTCCATGCAGCAGTGTTGAGAGTTGGGATCATTAAGCAGTGATTAGTTTATGAAGGCTCTGCCCCCACGAATGGATTAACGCTGTTATCGTGGGAATAGGTTAGTTCTTGTGGGAGTGGACGCCTAATAAAAAGGATGAGTTTGCCCCACTTTCTCTCTCAAGAGTCCTCTCTTGCCCTTCTTTCTGCCATTGGGTGATGCAGCACAAAGGCCCTCACCAGACTGTCAGTGCTGTTTTCTTGGACTTCCCAGCCTCCAGAATGGAAGAAATAAATTTATCATCTTTAGAAATTAACCAGTCTGTGCTGTTCTGATATAGCAACAAAAAATGGACGAAGACACCCAGTATGATACCATTAGATTATACCAATTTTGTCCAATCATACTTCTATACAACTATTCAATTCTTCATCAAACCCAAGCATAAAAATATACAGTTTTTCCCATCTCTTTGGGTCTTCCTTCCTGAAGCCTTCTGTGTCACATGAAACTTTGGTTAAATGAATCTGTAAAACTTTTGTCTTGTTTATCTGCCTTTTGTTATAAGAGTGTTAGCAATGAGCTTTGCCATGGATTAGGAAAAGATTGCACTTTTTCTGTCCTACAGAAAAACAATATTATTTTGAAGTAAGATATCTGAGTTGATTTAATGAAGAAGAATCAAACAAGCAAAATGAAAAAAAAACAAAAACAAAAAAACAGCTCCATGTCACCAGGCGATGAAACTATACATGGATAAAATAGCTCTTTTAAATTGTTTTAACAACACTATATTTTGTTAAATAGTATAGAATTTGTCTATAAGAAGTAAGTTTATTTCTTACTTATAATAAGAAAAATTATGATATCCCTCCAGTAGATTAAAGAATGGAAACTGTTGCAATTAAACAGTAGTCAGATGTGAGGTCTTCTGTATCTTGATCTTTGCCTCAGAATGAGACTTAAAGCCTTCTTTATAAATAGATTTAGATGGTACTAGTTCAGTTTTCTTGCGTGAATATATTGTGCAGTAGTAAAGTTGGAGCTTTTAGTGAAACCATCACCCAGATAGTGTGCATGGTATTCAATAGGTAATTTCTCATCATTCACTCCACTCCCACTTTTCCATTCTTCCAGGTCTCCAGTATCTATTATTCTACTCTGTATGTCTATGTTTACACGCTGTTATCTTCCATCTTAAAACCTTTTAAAATATGAACTTACTTACCTTATTTTCTCCTCCCCCCTTAATTATTGTATCACTTTGTTAAAATAACTTCTGTAACAATATTTTACTTATTATTTAAGAAATGATGGTTCATTATATCATAAGCAAAAAAGTGTAAAGTCTGGAGTTCATTTATGACTTTGTGACATTTGCTGTCAAATTATAATGCTGAATATTATGTTTTTTATTTTAGATAGGTTAATCCATTTAAAAAGTCATGCCCTGGAAGTGGAGAGGATATTCTAGAGATATTTGCTAACATATAAGATCAATATCCGGGGTCAGAAAGATAAAACACAAGTAATAACTTATTGTACTGTAGCCATTTATATGTAGAAAAAAGTAAGTCAGAGTTGGAAAGCCAACTTGAAGTCAACAAAACGAATGTAAGTTGAGCTTTATCACAGACAATTATAAAACCAAAATTTACAAAATCAAGTAAGTAGCTGCTTTATTTAATTACCACAGGCCTGGACCACATAGTATTGTCTGTGGAAACTTGAGGGTTTCTGAAACACTTTTAGGAGGTTATGAAGGTAAAGATTATTTTTATAAGACCTCTTTTGCGGCTGGGCGCGGTGGCTCAAGCCTGTAATCCCAGCACTTTGGGAGGCCGAGACGGGTGGATCACGAGGTCAGGAGATCGAGACCATCCTGGCTAACACAGTGAAACCCCATCTCTACTACAAAATGCAAAAAACTAGCCGGGCGAGGTGGCGGGCGCCTGTAGTCCCAGCTACTCGGGAGGCTGAGGCAGGAGAATGGCGTAAACCCGCGAGGCGGAGCTTGCAGTGAGCTGAGATCCGGCCACTGCACTCCCGGGGCGACAGAGCCAGACTCCGTCCCCCCCCGCAAAAAAAAAAAAAAAAGACCTCTTTTGCCTTCATCTTACTCACATATTTAGATTACACTGATAAGAAGAGCATGAATCAAGGCAGTAACACCAAACTATGGTGGATTCTAATATTTACTATGCACTCACAGCTAAAAAAAAAAAAAAAATGAGGTTCACTTAAGAATGGCCTCTATGATGGAGTAAAAATTAGAAATTTATATTTAGCATTAACCCTTGAGTATGCATCTTTTTAACATTCAGCCTGATGCTGCTTCCTTATAATGAAAGTACAATGGTTGCCTCAAAGGAAAGTATTTTTGCCATTGTTTGAGTGGTGAGCTAAACTAGCAGCTTGCTTTTCATGTAAAAACATTGGTACTTGAAAAAGCAACTGACAAACTATGGTTATGCAGGCTTGCATATTTGGCAGATATTTTCTCACAAATTAACAAAGTGAGTCTGTCACTTCCAGAAAAATAAATTATGGGATTTGTTGCCAATGATAAAATTTAAGCTTTCAGGCAAAAATCGTAATTTTAGAAAAATTGCATCCACCACCATATGTTTGATAGCTTTCCAACACATGCTTTTCTGAGGATATTCGTGGTAATATTACCAAATATGATATTTTAATATTGTATTTAAAAATGTATCAAAATTTGGAAGATCTGCATAACAAATTGAACCAGTATTTCCCATAGACTAATGTAAGTGCTACAAAATAATGCAGAAGTAAAAAATACATTCAAAGCATAACAGAGAACAATGGATTTTAATATACTGCAAAACATTGATTGATATAGTTTTAGATTCCACATTGCAAGTTTTGGTTTAGAATCAAAGAAGAATGTCTACAATCATCTAAATAGACCATCGAAAGGCCTTTCCCTTTTCTAACTATACATGGATATAAGGCTAGATTTTCTTCATATACTTTAGTCAAAGCAACATAGAGCAATAGACTGAATGCAGAAACATATATGTGAATTCAGAGGGTCTTCAATTAAGCCAGCCATTAGATTTGCAAAAATGCAAAATAATGCCAATATTCTCACTGTTTTTTGTTTTGGAAAAATATGGTCACATTTTGTAAAGCATGTTATTTATGTTAAAGTCAAGGGTTTATTGTAGTTACTCTTAAATGAATTAATAAGTTTTTTCCACTTTCTTTCTTTCTTTCTTTTCTTTCTTTTTTTTTTTTCTTTTGAGACAGTCTTGCTCAGTGGCCCAGGCTAGAGTGCCACGGCTCCATCTCGGCTCCCTGCAACCTCTACCTCCAGGTTCAAGCAATTCTCGTGCCTCAGCCCCTCGACTTGCTGGCAGGCGCCACCATGCCTGGCTAATTTTTGTATTTTTAGTAAAGATGGGGTTTTGCCATGTTGGCCAGGCTGGTCTCGAACTCCTGGCCTCAAGCAATCTTCCCGCCTCAGTCTCTCAAAGTGCTGGTATTACAGGTGTGAGCTACCACTCACTGCTAGTAGTTTTAAATTGAATTATTTCAATGTCTAATCTTAAAAGATATAACTTATAAAAATAAAAATTCTTTGGGGTTAATAAACCCTTTTTTACTCTTATACTTTCAAGAGTGCAAAGGGGTCTCCAGATAAAAACTTGGAAAATTACTTCAATGGCCTTTTAAACAGTTGGCTTCACCTCTTCTAATGGTGGTTCCTCAAGTGCAGTCCTTTTGCCTTGCCACTGCTGGTTGGCTCTCCTACAGCCTTCAATTCCATCACTTTTGCACATCACTAAAGGTCATTGGTTTTCTTTCTTGTTTTCTTAGCCACATCATCTCCCTGTATTTTTCCTATGCTGGTAGTTTTCCTTCCCACAATTCTGCCTTTCAAGTACTTTCTCACGCTGAAAGATCCATTCAAACGCGAACTCCTTTCCAAAACCTCTTGGATATTTCTGCTCTCTTCCATAGGAAGCCATCTTTTTCTGACCCAAGATATTAGAAAGTTCTGTAAATCACTCTTACACATTGCAGTATTATACATTTTAGTAAGAATGTGGTTCTTTCTTTTTCTCATTTGTTAGGGTCTTAAAAGTAGTGCCTTGGCTTTCACAGTGCCTAACATAAAGCAAGTTTTTTTATTCATTTTTTCAGCAAACATCAGTGATTACTTACCAAATGTTGGAGGATAAATAGTTAGTTATATACAGAACTTTGCATCATGAATTTTGGTATTAGTTGCAGAAATAATTCAGTCTTGTTTGATGCAGAATTATTCTCATATAGCAGCATTAAAACCCAACCCTGTCTCTAGCTATTTAGTTAACTAATTGCCAATGTCTTACAGATTATATTTACACAAAATGACTCCTTTTAGCAGGTCAAATATACAGTTAACTCTTGAACAACATGAAGGTTAGGTGTGCTGACCTCTACACAGTCAAAAATCCACACATAAATTTTGACTCCCCCAAATCCTTACTAATAGTCTCCCATTGACTCAAAGCCTTACAAATAACATTTGCAGCTGGTTATACATTTTTTGTATGCTATATATGTTATATACTGTATTTTCCTAATAAAGTAAACTAGAGAAATATATGTTATTAAGAAAATTATTTTTATAAACTACATTTATATTCATTAAGTGGAAGTGGGTCATCATAAAAGTCTTCATCCTAGGCATCTTCATGTTGACTAGGCTGAGGAAAAGGAGGGAGAGGAGGGGCTGGTCTTGCTGTCTCCAGGGTGGCAGAGGAGGAATAAGTGGAGGAGGTGGGAGATGAGGCAGGAAAGGCGGGCATACTTGGTGTAACTTTTACTGAAAAAATATCCACATGTACGTGGCCCTTCACAGCTGAAACCCGTGTTGTTCAAGGGTTAACTGCAGATTAGACTTGTTTTTTATAAGAATATGTAGAATAATAAATACAACTTTTATAGAGTAATAAATCAGTTCAAATGTAGTCTACATGCATGTTCACACAAAATGAAAGTATGTTCTTGAGCCACAGCCATAGCCCCAAAGGTGTCACTCTAGGCAATAATACTGAAATGTGATTATAACTCTGAACTTCATATGATCACTGTAATTATTCTAAAAGGTTTTCCCTACTTTCTGTCTTCCACAGCACTTTCTGTAGGTACAGTCTCACTTGTGCTATATGGTTCTTTGACTAATGTTTGGTTCTTCCACTGAACTTCAAGCTCATGAGGTCAAGAAGGTCACTACTGCTCACTATCATGTCTTCAGAGCCTAATGTGCTTCTTACAGAGCTGATCCCATGTATCTGCTAAAAATAGGTGTAAAGAGCTAAATGCTCGAAGATGGCAATAATATATGCTTTCATTATGATTTCCACAATCTCAGCTTAGATGCGCTTCTATGAACATCAGTATTCTGTTTCCAATGTAACTAAACCTTAGTGTTTACAGTTACAGAGAACAGGAAGCAACATATTCAGGATAGCTGCGTCTACAAAAAGAGAAGCCACAGACATTATACAAAATATTAAATGCTTAAACTAGAGCAGGTTATTAAGCACTATAGCATATAATTAATAATATTATGTAATTGGCAAGATATTTGTACTCAGAATAGAAGGCAATAGACAAATACTCCTTGAGTTGGTGTTTTATAGAAGGTTAAATATTTATTTTGGTGACATTACTATTTTGTTTGTCAAAGTATCCTTATTCATAGGAATAGAGAAAGCTATTATAATAGTTTCTAAGCTAGATCATCTGCCTCCAGTTTCTCTCTGTCCTCTCCACACCTTCACACACTTAATTATACTGCCACCAGAATTTCATCTATAGTCTAAATCTCATCATATAACTCCATTACATGGAACTTGGGTGATTATTAAATGTAATGGTTCTCAATTGGGAAGCAATTTCTGCCTCCCAGGGAACATTTGGCAGTGTCTGAAGATACTTTTGAACACTACAAATGGAGAAGGCACCTAAGGGTATTATTTGAATCTAATAAGTAGACACCAAGGAGGCTGCTAAACATTCTACGATGCACAAGAGAGTCCTCCACAATAGAGAAGTGGCAAGCCCAAAAAGGTAGTAGTGCTGAGGCTGGGAAAACTCACTGAAAGTTGAAGTCCATGGTACTGAATGTGAAAGTTGCTGGAACTATGATAAAGTCACTCTTGTCAGACCCAGTTAGAGCATAGCCAGGAAATTATGAAAAAGGGGGCTGGCTCATGCTTGTATGCCTGAGGTAAGAACTACCATAAGGACTTTCTAAAACCCACGAGAGATTCTTGCCGCTCTTACATGCATTTCACACTTTACTTGCCTTACAGACCTTGCTTGTTCCACACTTCCACACATATTTCTGTAAAAAGGTTTATTGGTTCACCCTTTTGTGAGGTATCAGATGCTTTATGATTTGCCAATTCCAACCATTCGTTACTGTCTTCATTCAGCTGTCTTCACTTGTTCACATTTCCCACCTTACCTAAAATATACCTCAAGTCTGGGCACACCCTACTTCACATCCACACAACAGCCATGTTAAATTCCTAAATTCCTCAGTCTGCCCTTTTATGTGTCTGTGTTTCTACACATGCTACAAAATCACACTGGAATTCTCTATTACTGTGTTTCCTAAGCCCCATTTGCCTGATGAACTGATCTATGTCCTTTCAAATTTGCTCCTTTCATTTGTGTCTCAGGTGTGCATTTTATTGTATGCATCTTATTGTATCAGAGTTTGCACAGAATTACTTATTAGTATTTATGCTTTTGCTGTCTATTTTATTTAGGCTTTCAGGTCTTTGAAAATTATGACCATGCTGTAATTAGCATCTTGTCTCACAGCACCTAAGGCAGTGCCTGGGCACATGTTTAATTTTTGTTGTTGTTGTTGAACTCCTGAAATTAAATCCATTTCTACTCTGCCCTTTAACTTTGTAAATCAATACTACCATACATATAATCACTTGAACTCCAAGTTAAGAATATTTTACACAATTTCTCTTTCCTCAAAGGTATAGAAAGTAGAATTAACATTGCTTTATTTTTAAATTGCAGAGATTAGACGGTATAAAAGAGAAGAATATATCTATTGCAAAAGGCTAAAGAATAGTTAATGTTATTATAACAGAAGAATACCTCTCAAAATTAATAAATTTGGGGTTGCAAAATTTAGAGTAATTGAAGATATTTCTTTGTATTTCTCTATACATCCTAAGTTTTCTAAAGCAACCGTGTGTTGCATTAATGTCAGAAAATAAGACAAAAAGGAAAATCATATTTTATATTTACATTTTAAAGAAAAACAATTTTGGGTTAAGATTCAGTTTTTCTATTATGAAATCAGAATATAGAACTGCTGATTAAGCTTCCATTCTTTCTACAAAGAGCAAATAGAAAATCTCATACCATGACTATAGTAATAAAAGCCATAATAATAAAATATAAAATACATTTTATATTTCTTCAAGTGTTTTGGAACTACATTTCAATGTGTATAGCACTATGTGAAAACTACACTTTATTTTTATTTATGCATCAACGTGATAGATTTACCATTAGCTAATTTGTTCTTTGAAATTCTTAGATTTAATTTGCTAAATGAGCCTGTAAAAGAAGCAGGTAAGATGCTATCGAATGTCAGGTAGTATATTTTAATAGGAAGCCTTAGGCTAAATGCTATCACAACTGCAAATACATGTAAAGACAGAAAAATGTCCTTTATATACATGTGGTGACTTTCTAAGTCTCTGTCCTTTTCAGTGTTCCAACAGCAGAAGGTAGATGCAGTAATATTTCTGTGACAGGATTCAGCTAAATATTTAGCTAAAAATCTAGCTTGTGCAAAGTGACAAAAATCTAGTCAGGAAGGAATTATAAATCAAATACACTATTATAATGATATGTTTTATTCAGCTTTTGAGATTCTACTCCATCTTTAAATGGAGGCAAGTGTTCCTTATAATTCCCATATTTAAATAATGCTTATTTCATTAAAAAATGCTTTGTGATATTTGCTAGGCGTATAATTAAACAGCCTCTGTTGTTTATGAGGTACAATGCTAGATAAGCTGGATGAATTCACATGTTTGTATAAGACCTCTGGAGTATGGGGTTCTGAGTATGTATTTCAAATGAATATAAATGGCCCATGTAGTGTGCTGCAAACTAGGGCACTTCAATATTAGACAACTGTCCAGGCAGTGAAATGAAGATTAAAACTAACCAGAACACACACTTATACACACACATACACAAACACATATATACCCACACACACCATTCATAGAAATTGTTTTAAATGGGTTATAAATAATATATTCATAATATTTTGCCATTATTTTTAATACTAAAAATTTCAATTACTTTTGCACCAACATAATAAACTTAAAAATAAAATAATTTTAATAATAGTAGTGTATATAGTTAAAACTCTGCTATTGAAATAATACCTCATATTTATTGAGAATTTCTTAATGCCCTGTATTTGGAATATAATCTGACTCATTATGGGTACTCCATCAACATTACAAGTGAATGAATAAATATATCAATATATCCATAAATGAATGAATGAACACTGGACACTCTTGTACATACTTTACAAGCAGTATCTTATGAAACCTAATCATCCAGTAAGTGACATTTTCACCAATGCATTTGTGAGGCTGTGATATGAAGAATTATAATGTGGTGGCATCATCATTGTAATTTGGATATTAATCATTTTTGTTTCTCTGCTTTTTTCTCTTTCATGCACATGCACACACATTTATACCATATAAATTGTGCATAGGTGTTGAGTGGACAAAGGCATATAGTCAAGGGGCGTCGACCCACTAAGCCTGCTGGAACAGCTTTACAGGAGAAAGCGCAGAGGCAAAAGCAATAACGGGTGTCCAGATTCCCCATTAAGCCTAGAGATCTAGCATATCGAAAAGACAGATACCGGAGAGAGCTCCCAAATTTGGATTATGTGTCTTATAAACTAGGAGTTGAAAAAGAAACAGCCTCCCTTGGGGTGATGAATGAGAAGGGGATGCTGGCTCCCAAGCCTTGTAGTAATCCAAAATTGATTACCTTAAGTACCAGGCCCTGCTGGTTTCCATGAAGCAAATAGAAGAGAGCTCAATTCCCGTCTGGGAGGCCAGCTTGGAAGAATTAGTCTTAGAAAAATTAACTCTTAATCCAGTCTATCAATGTTGGTTCCAAGTCTTTGCTATCGTGAATAGTGCCGCAATAAACATACGTGTGCATGTGTCTTTATAGCAGAATGATTTATAATCCTATGGGTATATACCTAGTAATGGGATGGCTGGATTAAATGGTATTTCTAGTTCTAGATCCTTGAGGAATCGCCACACTGTCTTCCACCGTGGAATACCATGCAGCCATTAAAAAAGATGACTTCATGTCCTTTGTAGGGACATGGATGAAGCTGGAAACCATCATTCTGAGCAAACTGTCGCAAGGACAGAAAACCAAACACCATATGTTCTCACTCATAGTTGAGAATTAAACAATGAGAACACTTGGACACAGGAAGGGGAACATCACACACCAGGGCCTGTCATAGGGTGGGGAGAGAAAAAGGATAGCATTAGGAGAAATACCTAATGTAAATGACGAGTTAATGGGTGCAGCACACCAATATGGCACATGTATACATATGTAACAAACCTGCACATTGTGCACATGTACCCTAGAACTTAAAGTATAATGCTTTTAAAAACGAAAAACGAACCCTTAACTCTCAAAATGAAATGTTAATAATAATTTATATTCTTTCTTGAGCATTTGCTTTACCAATGCTAAGTGCCTGAAACACTGCCTGAACCAGCTTTTTAACTCTACAGGATTCCATTGTCTTCCATATTAAAAATCTGGTCCAGAAACTGAAGCAAAAGCAGGGTGTATTAAGTATATTTTATCTCTACCAATAGAGAAAATCAATAGAATTGAGCAAGATTGGCAATAGAGATACAAATTCCACTTGACTGCCTGTTTGGTCTGAGTAAAATCAGGATGCTCACTAAGAGTGAAACAACTAAATCAACTGTGTTTGAGAACAGACAGTAATCTTTTATTGAGTAGCTTAACATAATTATTACATTAGGTTCAAATTTTATCTAAAAAGGCACATGTTTTGCCCGCATAACAAAATCTTCATTGAAAAGCAAACTCAAAGTACTTTAAGATGGATTTGCAAACCTCCAAGTTACACATTTTGCATGAAATTCAATTAACTAAAATAAAAAATAAATCCTGAGGAAATGTTAAGAATGTATTCTATTTAGTTGAAGAATACCAAATTTATTAGAGCAGGTGTTTTCAACTTGTATTAGCTAAGTACTTCCTAAAGGAATTTGTAAAACTATATAATTCCCTACACACTTTTAGCTTAAAATATTTTGTAAATTTTAATACTACCAAAGGAAGTGATTTCTGCATTTGACAAATATTTAATTTTCTAAGTAAATTGGTTGTAATTCTTCTAGGAAATAAATAGAAAATGAGTGGAATGATCCTAAATACCATAGGCATTTAATTCCTATTATAATATACATTCTTTAAATGCATGAAAAAGTTCTTTTTAACATCCTAACTCTTAGCTAGTTATTTTCTCTTGAACTCATATTTCCCATCCATTTCTCTGATAGAATGCTATTTTAAAATATGTTTTGGTACCTAAAATTATTTTAACAATCATACTTCTCTGACACAAAAATATAAGTTAAAATTTGGCATTTTTCTATGATCCCAAAATGCTCAAATTTTCTTCTGGATTAAAGTATTATTACAAATAATATTGACATATTACTGACTGAAACATTATAAATAGATCATATTTTGTTGGATAACTAAAAATTTTGTATCAGTGTGATGAAAGAAGGTTTTTTTTTTTTTTTTTCTCAGTTGTTTCATGTATCCATGGTTGACTCTAAATTATTCCTAGACTGAGACTGGATGCAACACTGATTTCCGTCCTATTTTTAGATGAATATTAGCATTGATGATGACCTTCCCATAAATAAATAGATGAGAAATGTTTCCATAAATAAATAGATTTATCCCATAAATTTATTTATTCCATAAATAGATGAGAAATGTTGATGACATTGATGACGTTTCTCATCTATTTACTTATGATGAGAAATGTTGAAAATTACCGTTGATAACTACCTTCCCATAAATAAGTAGATGAGAAATGCTTATTCTGCAAATAAATTTATCATAATTCTACTCCCGAAAAATTTTACAGTTATGTCCCTCAACTATTTGAATTCCTTCTTAATTGTTTATCAGTGAACTCACAATGATCAACTGAAGAAGGTATATTTAATCAGCTGACAATTAGTCCTTTTGTTCAAATGTATTGCATACAAAACTTGGAAATAACCAGATATTAATCAGCATTGTAATCCAGTTAATAGAGCCATTTATTTTTAACATAAATCCATACTTGCAATCATCAATTGTTTGGTGTCATGGAGATATTACACACTGGTCCAATACACTGGGGTTATCATTTCAAATAAGTGAGAGATGTGCATATATTTTGTAAAGAAAGAGAAAGGTGAATTTGAAAATATATATGTATATGTATATTTATATACATTTGTGGAAAGTGACAACTACAAGATCTTGGTCAACATTCTCAGGCATATTAGTTTTACATAAGAGTATACATAGAGTTCACAAATTCCCAAATCAAATTCCTTAACACTAAGTCACTCTTGAATATATGCCAGTGTCAGAAGTCTCTCAATAGGAAGACCTTTATTTTATAGCAGCTATTAGCATCGCAATAAGAGACACTTGATGCTAAAACTTTTACAGTGACAGGTGTTATTTTCTTCAATAAGCACTTTATTGAGGTATTTCATACATAAAGAAACATAAACAAACTCAGAGTACAGTTCAAAAGCTTTACAAAGTGAATATCCCTGAGTAATTAGCAAGGATATCAAGAAAGAGAATAGTATCAACATCTCAGGAGTCAGCCTAAGCCTTCTTTCAGTCATGTCCTCCACCCTCACATTCAAAGGAAACCGTTATCTTCATTTCTACACAATTGATTAGTTTTGTTTTTTGCCTTTATATGAATAGGATCATTCTGTATATTACTTTTTGTAGTGGTTTATTTTGTTCAATGCTATGTTTTTGAGATTCATGTATAATGTTTTTATTCATCTTGTCCATTCTTTCACACTTTTTTATGTCATGGGTCTACAAACTACATCTCACAGGTTAGGTCTGGCTCACCGTCCATTTTTGCAAATAAATTTCTCAAATTCCTACTCATTATTTATTTTTATTTTACTTTAAGTTCTGGGGTACATGTGCAGAACGTGCAGGTTTCTTACATAGGTATACATGTGCCATGGTGGCTTGCTGCCCCCATCAACCCATCATCTACATTAGGTATTTCTCCTAATGCCATCCCTCCCCTAGTCCCCCACCCGCCGGCAGGCCCTGGTGTGTGATGTTCCTCTCCCTGAGTCCATGTGTTCTCATTATTCAATTCCCACTTATGAGTGAGAACATGTAGTGTCTGGTTTTTCTATTCTTGTGTTAGTTTGCTGAAAATGATGATTTCCAGTTTCATCCATGTCCCTGCAAAGGACAAGAACTCATCTTTTTTATGGCTGCATAGTATTCCATGGTATATATGTGCCACATTTTCTTTATCCAGTCTATCATTGATGGACATTTGGGTTGGTTCCAAGTCTTTGCTATTGTGAACAGTGCTGCAATAAACATACATGTGCATGTGTCTTTATAGTACAATGATTTATAATCCTTTGGGTATATACCCAGTAATGGGATGTCTGGACCAAATAGTATTTCTAGCTCTAGATTCTTGAGAAATCACCACATTCTCTTACCCAATAGTTGAACTAATTTACACTTCCACCAACAGTGTAAAAGCATTCCTATTTCTCCACATCCTCTTTCTCCACATCCTCTCCACTAAAAATATTCCTGGCTTTTTAATGATCTTCATTCTAACTGGTGTGAGATGTATCTCATTGCGGTTTTGACTTGCATTTCTCTAATGACCAGATCTGCACAGCAAAAGAAATTATTCTACTCATTATTTTTACTCAATAGTTATAGCTATTTTTGTACTGCAACAGTAGAATTGTGTGACAGAGACTATATGATACAGAGGTATTTACTATCTGTACCCTAAAGAGAAAACTGCACACCTCTGCTTTGTTAATATTTTCTAGTATCAATACATGACAATTGAATTTTCTATCCCTGGGGTTGAAGACTATGGCCTGTTTTTGCATATGGTCTGTGAGTTACAAATGATTTTTTCTCTATTTTTAAAACATTATTATAAAAGGGAAACCCCACTTTCACCACTCCTGTTCAACATAGTACAGGAAGTCTTAGCCAGAGCAATCAGGCAAAAAAGAAATAAAAGGTATCCAAATAGAAAAAGAAGTCAAGGCCGGGGGCGGTGGCTCAAGCCTGTAATCCCAGCACTTTGGGAGGCCGAGGCGGGTGGATCACAAGGTCAGGAGATCGAGACTATCCTGGCTAACATGGTGAAACCCCGTCTCTACTAAAAATACAAAAAACTAGCCGGGCGCGGTAGCGGGCGCCTTTAGTCCCAGCTACTTGGGAGGCTGAGGCGGGAGAATGGCGTGAACCCGGGGGGCGGAGCTTACAGTGAGCCGAGATCGCGCCACTGCACTCTAGCCTGGGAGACACAGTGAGACTCCGTCTCAAAAAAAAAAAAAAAAAAAAAGAAAAAGAAGTCAAACTATCGCTCTTCACTGACAATATGCTTCTATAACTAGAAATCCCTGAAGACTCTGCTAAATGGCTGCTGGAACTAATCAACAGTTTCAGTAACATTTTAGTATACAAAATTAATGTACAAAAATCAGCAGTATGTCTATGTACCAATAAAGCTCAAGTGGACAGCCAAATCAAGACCTCGGTCCCTTCTACAATAACCACAAAAATAAACAAACAAACAAATAAACACACCCAGGAATACAACTAATAAAGAAAGTAAAATATCTCCATAAGGAGAACTACAAAACAGTGTGGTCAATCACAGATGACACAAACAAATGGAAAAAGATTCTATGCTCATGGACTGGAACAATCAATAGTGTTAAAATGGTCATACTGCACAAAACAATTTGCAAGTTCAATGCAGTTTATAGATTTCTATCAAACTACTAATGTCATTTTCCACAGAATCAGAAAAAAAGCTATTCCAAAATTTATATGGCATCAAAAAAGTGCCCAAATTGCCAAAGCAAATCTCAAGCAAAAAGAAAAAAGCCGAAGGCATCATATTATCTGATTTCAAACTGTACTATAAGACTACAGTAAACAAAATAGCATGATACTGGTACAAAAAGAGACACATAGACCAACAGAACCGAATAGAGAACACAGAAACAAAGCCACACAAAGCCACACATCTGTAGTCATCTGATCTTTGACAAAGGTGACAAAAATAAGTAATGAGGAAAGTACTCCCTAATCAGTAAATGGTGCTTGGATAGCTGGCTAGCCATATGCAGAAGAATTACATTGGACCCCTACCTTTCACCATCTACAAAAATTAATTCAAGATGGAGTAAAGATTTAAATACAAAACGTCAAACTGTAAGAACCCTTAAAGAAAACCTAGGAAACATTTGGGACATCGGCCTTGGGAAATAACTTTTGATGAACCCTTAAAGCAATTGCAACAAAACAAAAGCTGGCAAGTGGGACCTAATTAAACTAAAGTGCTTCCACACAGAAGAAAACACTATCGACAGAGTAAACAGACAACCTGCAGAATGCGAGAATCTCCAACAAAAGTGTAGTATTCAGAATCTATAAGGAACTTAGGCAATGCAATAGGCAAAAAATAAATAACCTTGTTAAAAAGCTGGCAAAAGACTTAAGCAGATACTTTGTGTATTAAAAACAAAATTTGTAGGTCCCAGATGATATTAAATTCTCCCCAAAAAAAGCTTTTTATTTTCTCTTCTGGACAAATAAATTGAGAAAATTTCCCCTTAATCACAAACTGAGCTAGCTCAAAGTTAGATTGCACTTTTGGAAAAGTTTAGTCTTATTGTGACTTATTTTTCTTACTTTCATCTGAAAGCTTTAGATACCTCCTCATAATTGTTCCTGTCTGCTATGTTTATCACCTTAGCTCCACAAAATTGTTGTAAACTTCAGTATCAGATTTTTCCCCTCGCTTTCACACAACCTCACAAACTAGCAAATGTTTTGAGACAGAAGAAAGCCCCATGTGACAGCCAAAATCTCTGCTAGTTTCCCCAACCGTCCAGCATGATTTCTCTTTGTGAAGAAACTAATTCTCAGTTTCTTGTTTGTATCCATAAATAGAAAATGACATCAGGGAAAAAGCAGCTACTATCATCAGCTTACCCTCTTTGTAGTTCTCTCCTCTGTGGAGTATTAACCACTTCAGTTTCATTGCTTCTGCAGCTCTCTGATACATTTATCAGATAACTTTATAAATTAGTTATTTCTAGTTATTGTCCCTTGGAGCATTTGTCCACTCAAAGAAGTATTCCGTTCCACTCAAAAACAGAAGTCTGTTATAATTGCCTTGTTTGTTTCCTTTTAATCTCCCTACTGACAGAGTAAGGAAATTTTGGTACATTCATACAATTGAATACTATGCAGCAATTTTTTAAAAATAAGGCAGATTTATTATATATTCTGCTATGGAAACATTACCAAGTTATGTTGAGACACTAGCCTTATTTTTATGTTATGCTTTTTTTGAGGTATTTAAATTTTTTAAAAATATATATATTAAAAGTGTAATTTTTTTAATTTAAAAAAATCCTGCCAATAGAGTTCCCTGAGTGATTGTACAAATCTAAGAATTAAACTTCTCGTTGCAGGTTTGAAAATAAAGGAAACAAATGTTTACCTTCTAAAAGTCTATCTTTATAAAGGTGAATTAACAAACAAGCATTGATGAGAGTATGCCATAACTGAAAAATATGGATGTTATTAGATTTTATTCTAGTTTGATTCTATTACTTGGATGATACTGGAAAGTCTCTGACTCCTCAGTTTCTTAAGATCCAATCTAGAAATTGATAACAGTAATAATATAATTCATTTATAGAATTCTATTATCCATTGATAGAAACATTATTTGAGACCCTGACAATTAAGTGAAATAAACAGATAAGTATCTTAGATGATACATCTTTCATTAAGGAGTATATATATATATATATATATAATATATATATACACACACACACACACAAAGTAATAATATAATTTATATAATTATATTCATATATAATTCATATATATAGAATATTATAAATGTAATATGAAATAAATATTCATAATACATATATATTAAATTTTAAGGTTAAATTGATACCTTCAGGTTAACTTGCTACTCTATGTGTGTGTGTGTGTGTGTGTGTGTGGTGTTTCATTTAAGCCAAGTACAAAGTATATTCTAAATCACTACATTTATTTGATGATTACAAAAGAACTCTCTGGGTCACAGTAGCTTTTTCTCTTTTGGCTATATTCCATTCTGAAAGTTCATAACCTTGGCCGTTACAGATGTTTTAAATTTTAAATAGCATTTATTAGAATATTATTTCAGTTCCACAATTTATACTTGTATACACAACCTTTCCAACGGTAGAGATTTGGGGGATTCTTATTTGCTTGTATTTAAGAACCAGATCTCGCTATGTTGCCCTGGCTGGCCTCAAACTTCTGGACTCAAGCAATCCTTCCACCTCAGCCTTCCCAGTAGCTGACACGACAGGCAGAGCCACTATACCTGGTATGACTATAGAGTTTTGATTATCCAATGTGATACAAATATTTTCCTTTCATAACGTGTCAAATTTAAATTAATGCATGGGCCAATTTATTGCTAAAGCATAAAAAGCTAAGAAGTTAGCAATATCTAAATGTTATAGCTATGTAATTAAAATATTTTCCAGTGTAATACTTTCGTATTTAGAAAATCTGTGTGAAAATTAGTAGTCTATTTTACTGGATTCAATATATATTAGAAGTGCACATGCCCTGTTATATTTAACACTGTACTAATTTAAGTAGTAGCCACAGTATTTTAGAATTCAGGTGTAAAGCCACTGTAACTGACTGTGAATGCCCTGCCCAGATTACCTGAATGCCTTAACTCTTTCTGTGGGCCCCTTCTCCAGCTTTTGTGTCTTTGCTTTTAAGAGCTTGCATTAGGCCGGGCGCGGTGGCTCAAGCCTGTAATCCCAGCACTTTGGGAGGCCGAGGCGGGTGGATCACGAGGTCAGGAGATCGAGACCATCCTGGCTAACATGGTGAAACCCCGTCTCTACTAAAAAATATACAAAAAAATAGCCGGGCGAGGTGGCGGGCGCCTGTAGTCCCAGCTACTCGGAGGCTGAGGCGGGAGAATGGCGTGAACCCTGGAGGCGGAGCTTGCAGTGAGCCGAGATCGCGCCACTGCACCTGCAGCCTGCATACAGCGAGACCCGCCTCAAAAAAAAAAAGAGCTTGCATTTGCAACTCTCTTTGGAGGTTTCCTTTGGCGTACTGAGACAGATTTTCCTGCCCAAACATGCAAACAACTGGAAGCGCTGGGTGGGAGTTTCACCAAGCACCCTTTGAGGTCTGATTGTTCACCCCAGCCAATGACTGATTCAGGGGTAGAAGTATGGAAATCTCGCCCTGCATCAGACGGGATAAGTTCTGTGGCATGGCCTGAGGGCCTGCGAGACACCCTACAGTACCAGCCCGAAGCTGGTGACCTTTAAAAGCTCACCACTTCTTGGCTTCTTTCCCTTCCCTTTACTGCTTCTCCCGCTCTTTTGTGGGGTTATATTGTAAGCATTCTTTTAAATGAATCACTGGTACACATGATTTAAAATAGCCATTTCATGATTGGGCAGCAACTTAGCGTAGTGATAATGAGGAGAGATAAGGTACTATCACCTCATCTTGATCCTAACCTCCCTTCCAAAAGAAATAATCATTTTATAAATTTAGAGTCACTGAGACAATTCTCTTATCCAATAGCTATACTGCTGAAGTTTATACTATAGAAAAATTGACTTTCCTTATGCAAAACAAGCAGAAGTTGTGCCTACCTTTGCATTCGTCCTCCCTTGGCCTTAAAATGAGGCATTCAGATAGCCATGCGGACATTGTTACTCTTATTAGAATTTTTCCAATAAATGGAAGCAGCATTTTGTTCTCACTGTATACCAAATGAATATTAACTTCATATATACATTAAGGTTTATTCTAATCAAGTACTTAAAAAGATATTTGTAGCTAATGTTGAAACCCCAAAAGTAAAATATTCTATATTGATGCAAGTTTTTTTTCCAAAATTAAAATACCACAGCAGATGGTAGTATATTTGAAGCATTTCCAAATTATTTCACACAAATGTAATTACATTATAACTCTATTACAGAGAAAAAGAAGGATATATGAAGTCCATGCTTAAATTAAAAAATCACAATCAAACTAAATTGCCAGGTATAATGATACAACTAGAACAGATGGCAGAGGCAATATCATACTTAGAAATCAAAATAAGTTATTCTATTAACATGAATAAATATTTTTCTGTTTTTTAAATGTGAAAAAATTGTAATAAAAAACTGTCTTATCGCTAAATGTTCTGTAATCTTTAAAAAAAAAATTCTTCTACCAAACAAACAAAAAACGCTTTGAATAAAACTCCCTCAAAGATGAATTAATACTGCAATTTACCTGCTTCTTTTAAAAAATATTTCTCAAATTATATTAACTCGTATTTCCATGTGTTGGCATCAGAAATATACCCAAAAGAACCGTTTTGATTTTTTCATTTCATAAAATTACCATTTCCGACAGTAGAACTCATGATTTTATACCTGTTTTATCTCCTTGTCCAATTAAATATGGTTCTACAGAGGATGAAAAGTGTCAAGTACTCTGTACCAGTGCTTCTCAATTATAAGCAAGCATAGGAATCTCATGGACTGCCTGTTAAAACACGGGTTCCTGGTTGCCACCTGAAGTAAGTCTGATGGAAGAGGTCTGGGGCGGAGCTAGAGAATTTGCTATTTTATTTGGTTGGTGAAAAAGTAATTGTGGTTTTTGCCACTGAACATAATGTAAAAAACCCACAATTACTTTTGTGATAATGTAACAGTGGAAATGTTTCAAGTACCAGGAAAACATTTTTAGTAGCACTCTCTAGGTGAATTTATTCCTTCATTTTCCAATAAAAGAATAACTAGGTAGTGGGAATCTGGCCACATATCCTCATCTCTATAGAGGTGTAACAAAAAATGACAGATTTTGTGTTTCCTTCTTTTTTATTTGCTTTGAATATTGAAATCACATTTTTCAATTATTTTAAAAGATAAATTTTGGGATTAATCAAGAAGCTGGTAGACTAGGTTCATCCAAGCACATGCTCATCAGAGCATTTTGTCTAGCAAATTACTAGAAAGCTCAAAAAAAGAATCAGCCTCTGAGGAGTGTCAACTCCTTTCATCCTGGCTCCTGTCACTTTAACTCTGACCCTCCCACACCTGACTTTTATTGGATGTTTGGCTTATCCTTCATTGATTGACAAGTTTCATTACTTCTATACCACATTGGGAAAAATAACTAACAAGTAATAAGAACCATATCGTTTACATTTTTAAAAGAAAGGCTACACCATGTGGCTTGGAATTGACTGAATCCTAGGACTGAATCCTCGTGGAACCATGGACTTTGTCACATGGTATCTTCAACCTCTAGGCAATTTGAGTGTATAATGACCTCCAAATTTCAGGAGATTCTTATAATGTATTTTATTAAATAGTTAAATGTCTCAACTTTCAATATTTTATCACAATCACTTCAGAAGTTTCAGCAAGCCGTTTGTGGAATTGTTAAATATGTTGGAGAAACTTCCATATTCTTCATTGTGTCTATTACTGGACTGAAATTCTAGACACTCTCTTTGTAATTATCTGTTTTATGAGATCTTGGATAAGGCACTATACTTCTCTCAGCTTCACTTTCACTCATCTGAAATAAAAATTGGGCCAGATGATCTGTATCACTCCTCTCTTTCAGTTCAGAATTATTCCAAAAGCCAGTTCCTTGTGCCACATTTCTTAGACAATTTTCTTTTGGAGGTGGTGAATATCCATACTCTCTATCCCTGAGAAAGAAGAAAGATGAAGGATAAAATTAGGTTTCCACGTTTTTCATGGAGAAAACTGTATTAAAATTATTTATAGGACTTAAACTACTTCCCCAGGCCAATTTTCTAATCCCAGAGGTAATGTTTAGGTTCTCTATAAACCTGTATTGCTTAATTACTTATACCCTTGGAGAAATCATATTACTACTCACTGCAATTTAATTGACACTAGAGAGTGGTGTTACTTGATCGGTTTAAGACATTATCACACTCCAGATTTCTTTAATAAGAATAACTTTCTGAATTCCTAATATGGATTTTTAGAGAGGTTTCATAAATATACACAATGTCAATTAAATGCTGCTTAGCATCATATACATATAAAAAGACACCATTTGAAACAGGATCTAAAAGAACTAGTTTCAACTTATACCACCTCTAATTTTAATAACAGTTTGACAAAAACTTGGCTTTTCTTATGCTTCCGTAGAAAATCTTTAACTTTAAAAGGAGCCAGAGCCTTGCCATACAGGGCCCCAAGCCAGCCATTTACAACTTGGAGTCTGTTGTTCTGCATCCAAGCGTGTCACTTCATCAGAGCTAAAGCATCTCTTTTAAATCTGGAGAACAGCTTTCTGGGCAGAGTGGGAACGGAACTGTTTGGCCTCCTCCCCATGATTTCCCTCTGAATCACCAGAGAAGTACCTCAGCATGGTGGGCCATCACTTTGGATAGGATTATCAAGTCTGTCTAAGCTCAACTTGTCTTTAGTGTTACCCATCTCTACACAATCTGCTCTCACTCAACTGAGAAGCAATCAACTCTCTGGTTATGTCTCTTATCGATATTAGAACTTACCCTTCTGACAGCTGTTAGCTTTTAGCAGCCCAGTCCAAGACAAGTAGAGACAGTTAAAGGGGCCACCTTTATCTTTTGAACACCGTAATATACTTAAAATAAACTGAATATGATCTATTTAAACCATTATTAATATAAACCAGTAGTTTTCATTTTACGGTCCAGACTCTTAATTTTATTAACTTGTGAATAAAAGAGTATTAAATGTCCAGAAAAAAGAAGAAAATCAAGATGAACAGGATATAGAACAAATGATAGGTTTGAGAATGTGTGCAGTCACCTCATTGAAGTCAACAACAACAAGTTTAGTACAACCATGAAATATTACATTATCAGGCTTCAAAATCAACTGCATGGGTAGCATGGTACTGATACAGTGATTTCAATGAAAAATATTTGGGTGCTTATTCAGTCACTTAATATGAAATAAGAGTACAATGAAAATATACATAAATATGCTGTGCTCTGCAGGCATTCGAGAAACTTATCTAATGTTGGATCTCGTATCTAAAAAAAGGATTATGAAAAGACATCCAGAATAATTCTTTTAAAAAACTTAATATAATATAATAATGGTGATTGAAGGAATTGATGACTAACAAGTTGTGGTTATACTATTATTGGGGTAGACAATGGAAAAACAACAATTTTTTATTGTTCTAAAAAATTGCAAAAAGACTAGTTTTATGCTATTCCTGAAGATAAAATTAGGTTCAAAAGAGCAAACATAATACTAAAACATATTTTGGCTCAATATAAAACATCCACTTTCAAGGATTTTGAGTGTGTAGCAGAGAAATAAGCTTCTTCATCAAATATAGAGCTGAGCATTAATGGAAATGTTCAAGAAGTTATATGACTAATTCTCATAATGACTCCTACTCTAGATTTAAATAAGAAAATGGAAATTTTATTTTTCTGGCCAATGTAAAAAATCTATGATTCCTCAATTTGAAAATGAGTTTCTTAAAGATAGGGTCTTCTTTTCTTTCATACTCCTTAAATTGGAAGCCTCCCCTTGAAATGGTGTTATGAATCATAGTGTTTCTTTCTTAATACTAGTGGGTAATTTTTCTAATAAATGCATCAAGCGTGTATAACAAAAGGGATGATATAACACAATACCGAACACAGAGAAATAATTTGAAACAAATGGTTTTTTATTCATCCCTGATCTTATAGGGCTTTACTTAAGCCAGATTTATTTAAGCCTGATTTATGCAGTCTTTGCTCATGGTTCCTTTGGCAACTGATAATGAAAATTATCATTTCTTTTTATTGAAATCTAAGATGTGTCATAAAAAATAATTTTCTACTTAAAAGGCTTCAAACTTCATTTTTCAGAAAAATCCAGATTTCCTGTGATGAAACATTTCCTTACAATTTCATACATGATAAAATACATGTAGCAAATAATTTACATAAGATCCCTTCAATTTGTACAGTGGAAGTTTTTTTTTTAATTTACAGAGGATTTTAAACATAGAAAATTCAGGGAGAAAACAGCAAAAGATTTTTAAACTTCATTGCTTAAAAGTAAGCTTCAGGTGACATTTTAAAATAAGCTTCAAATGCTGTGTTTTTGCTAGATTTACACCTCAAAACTGTTTCTATTTAGTTGATATTTATGTGGTGTTTCATATTTCCTGTCTCTAAAAAATATTCTTGAGGGGATATTGGCACATTTCCTCTCTGCAATACCACTGCAAGCATATTTAAAGATAAAGAAGACACTTTGGGAGGCTAAGGCGGAAGGATCACTTGAGGACATAAGTTAGAGGTGGCAGTGAGCTATGACATGCCATTGCACTCCAGCCTTGGCGACAGAGTGAGGCCCCGTCTCAAAAATAAATAAATATGTAAAAGAAAAGAAAAAGAAAAAAACATTCTGGCAAGTTCATATACTAGCATTTCAGAGTTAGAAATAGAGGCTTGAATTTCAAACTGTTTGATCTTAGACGGTCATTTATCTACTTCACAAAGATGGTAGAAAATTGGTAGCTTTGTGTTGGACGAATGACACTATCATAGTACACAAAAGAGATACACATATTCTTTAGAATAAATCCTTCATGTGAGTCTTTTCAAATGGTGCTATGCTGTCACTTATATAGGGATGAATTTTCTGAGATTTTCCACTTCTTTTCTGTCGTGATAAATTCTGAAGTTTTTGTGAAGATAACTGTATTTCAAAGCAATTTAAAAATTTTCAAAATTGAGATGAAATAAGGGTCTAACTTTCCCTACTTGTTTCTAATAATTATGTTAAAACGTAATTTGTTTTACTGTTTTCCAAACATACTGCAGTCTAATGCAAGTGAGTTTCTCTCTTCAAAGAGCTGTTGATACTTTTTAAATTTTTATTTATTATGCTACTCTAATATATTCTGATTATTTCAGGTTGAGCATTTTTCTACAATTGAATATTAACTTCTATTAGCTTCAACTAGTAACATGAAAAATGGTGCAAAAGGAAGCTATGGAAGATATTCTACAAAGAAGATAATAGATTTTCTTAATGTTAATTTTAGCTTGAGATCAAAGCCAGAGTGTTTAATCATACAACGTTTCTCCTGTAAATCTTGAATTTCCAAATTAAATTGTCAGTCCCAAATAGATTGCATGGCAGAAAACAAAATTCTAAAGTTATTTGTGTCAAGTCTCTACAAGAAAGCCTAAAAGTAAGAGTGACAGAAATTAAAAGTACCTATAGTCAAGTTTCAGAGCACGGTGCATTTATTTTTGGTCAAAAAGTGACACAAAAGGAAATAGGGTGTGTTTTCCCTACTACAATAAAATATATGGGGAAAAAATGATAAAATGTTGATCGTGTTTCCGAAATGGCAGAGTTCAATATTGAAGTATGAGAGGAACCCAGAAATGTGAACATCAAAATATTGGGTGATTGTCCTGATCAGAGAATTAGACATCCCTAACCTATTAAACTTAAACACAATCATATGACTTGCTTTGCTAAGGAGATGTAAGTGAAAGTGACATGTGTCTCAGTCAGGCCGAAGGTTCTTTTCATTGACTCTGCAATTCTGGAAGCCTCCTTCTTCTTCTCCTTCTCCTTCTCCTTCTCCTCCTTCTTCTTTCTTCTTTTCAATGCTTACTGATTTATCCAAGTGCCTAGAAAAATGCATGGCACAGAGTTATTGCTCAATTAGTACTCACTAAATAAATGACTGATTATGCTACCATCTCAGTTCAAGATTGATCTCTCTATAGTTTTAGTCTAGAGAATTTCAAATTAGTAGCAACCAATCTACTGTCATTCTTTTAGGCCTACAACTAGAATTTTCCACTCATATAATTGAAATACAAAAATAAAATGCAGCAAATAGCTGTTCTGCCTCCTTATGGCCTTAGAGATAGAAATATAAAGGTGTGTTTATTTAGAATCTTTGCTTCAGCCACACTTGCATGCTTACTGCATGATAAAGCCTTATTCTTTTATTTAGGCCAGGCACCTGCTATACATAAGGGCACTCATCCATATAAAAATAGCCACATGCCTTATCTAAAGACACAGTGACACAACAAATCTTCCTTCAGAAAGTGGCATTTAAGACTGCTTTTTTCTAGTAGTTCAGATTATAGAGACACCAGTTGCCAGTTATAATTGAGTGATATTTTCCTTATATATACACATCTTAACTTTGGTTTCCCTTTTAACCTCCATGTTTTGGCAATCCAGAGCCAGAGTGGTTGATGCCTGATAAAGTACTTCCAAAACTTAGAGCCATTCCCCTCAGCAGAGTTCAAGCCAAGATCCTTGAACTCTACAAACCAAGCTTGCCCATAAAATGTTTCTTCATTGTTTATTCCAACTGGTTGCCCCCTTCCAATCAGGTAACATACTTATTCACTACACACTATCTTTGCAAATTGAGATTAGGCATTGTTCCACTGTTCTCAGAAGAAGACAAAAGAAGGATAAGACTACCTGGGGGGGAAATCTTAAAGGAAACCAGATTTGCGCAAAATAATTCATACAGAATAATCCTCCTTTATATGTGAGTGTCTTGATTGATCCCCCAAATCCGTCAAATTTGCCTTACTTTTTCCATTTTTGAAGATAAGGAATCTGAGCTTTAAAGAACTAAAATAAATTAACAAAATCACACAACCTTCCATTGCCCATAGTTTCTAAATCTATTCACCTATTCACTACTGAAAATTTTATTTGAATCTTTAATTATATATAAGACTTCAACCGCTTATAAATAATTCCTCAAACCTTTTGAAACTCTGTTTCTATTATCTCACTAGTCAAGAATTTTCCATGTATATTCTTTACGTTTAGATTGCACCAACAAATTCAAGGAAAGTATTTCTACAAAAAAGAAAGAAAGCCCCCTTTCCCCCACTTAAATGCTAATTACAAATGAATTTAGATTAGTCTGAAGTAGTGATTTTCAGTTAAGACTATGATACTAAATTTTGGACAGTTCTGGACTATTATATTTAGATGGGGGAGAGAAAAAAAAGGAAGGACCAGAAGTAAATTAGAAGAGAAAATACTGGTGGCATCTAAATATGAAAAAACTAATACTTGAGACATAAATAATAAATTCTAGGTTAGGAGATGATCCCTAAGATACCCAAATTTTCTTCCTTTATGCTCACCTTCTCTCCCCTTTAACTCTCCTTTTCTCTTGTTTTTTTTTTTTGTTGTTCTTTTTCCCCCTCCTCATCCTACTATATTAAGCCCCATACTACACAAAATAAACATAAAATACACATGGGAACTTTAGGAGAATTTTTGATGAAATATAGATTTAAAAATGAATACAGTCACAAAAATTAAGTGTGACTTTAAAATACTAATTGAGTTTTAGCCCCCCCCCCCAAAAAAAAAGAAGAAGTCATGTGTAAAAGTACCTATTGTTCACTTAAAACCTTGGCCAATTGTGCAATATCTATTACTAGAAATTTAAACCCTTAGAGTTGTCTTCAGAGCATGAGACTTTATTTTAGATATGTTCATCTTTGTGAATTACAGAGTGCAATTTGTTTTCAGCTAATCATTTGAGCTTGCACATGCTTTGTTAGAAGAAAATCTATTTTCCTTTTGATTTCATTCTACTCTAGAACTATCAAAGAACCTAAAGGCCAGCAGTCTGAAAAGGGATTTAGTTTGAGCTTAGACCCAAGAAGGAGACTCTTAGTTTTGAATGATTCTCCTATAACCTGCTCCTTCGAGACTGAATTGAAACTGACATCCTATGTTGCCCCATTGCTGAGATGAGGCCAAGCTAACCAAGAGCTCTGTAAAGGCCATCTCCTTCTTTGACAAAGAATTAACTTATTCCTCAGTCTAAGCTTAGCCAGGGATGTTCCATGCTTGTGCTTTCACACCTTCAGTTCTTAGTATTGATTCAAGTTCATACATCTTAAAAATTCTTAACTATAGGCTGGGCGTGGTGGCTCATGCCTGTAATCCTAGCACTTTGGGAGGCTGAGATGGACAGATCACGAGGTCAGGAGTTCGAGACCAGCCTGACCAAAATGATGAAAACCCATCTGTACTGAAAATACAAAAATTAGCCTGGCGTGGTGGCAAGTACCTGTAATCCCAGCTACTCAGGAGGCGGAGGCAGGAGAATCGCTTGAACACGGGAGGTGGAGGTTGCAGTGAGCCGAGATCGCACCCTGCACTCCAGTCTGGACGACAGAGCAAGACTCCATCTCAAAAATAAAAATAATAAAAAAATAAATTCTGAACTACTATACTCTATTTCTTTTGGCGGGTCCACATGAAATTTGCCAGCTTTTAAGGAAAATATAATATTACGCCTACTTTCCCTAAACAAATAGGCTACCTCATAAGGGGCTACAATAAGTGAATAAAATACAAATATCTTTTTACCCAAGCCACTACAAAGTGTATCTCTTCTTTGCAGCCTAATAAAAATTTAATAAAAGTACAAGTAAAATATATCTGCCTACTTTAATGAGGAATATGCTTGAGGAAAATGAAATGATGTAGTGGCAAATCTAAGGACGAAGTTAGAAAGGACTTCAGCAACCCGGGCATCAGCTAGCAAGGAATTGCAATAAAAAAAAAAAAATCAGAATAGAAGCCAAGAATCATAAAGCTATTACTGGAAATGACAGAAGAAAATAATGCTATTAAGGACAGGGATTCCTTCCCACACCCATCTGACAGAGAAAATTTCAAAAACTCAAAGATCATATGTGCTTCTAAAGAAAATGTGTAAGTTTTTGCCACCTTCCTTAGGGTTAACAAGTGGTCTATTCTCAGTAATTTAAATTTGAATTTTAGTTGAATTTTTTTTTGGCGCTTTGTTGGGTAAGAGAAAAAATAAAGTTAGAAATGTATTACTTGACAAAGCTTTCTGTTATACTTGAAATTTTGTTTTGATTTTTGGTAGTAAGCAAAATCATTCACAAATGAACATATTAAATGAGAGGGATGTTCAAGTTGTGATGTGAGTTAAAAATAATCTATAATTATAACTAAGAACTGAGTGATTGACAAATAGTTCTGACAGAATTTTTGCTCTCCAGTCCTGGTAGATTCAGTTTTATAAACAGTCTTACTTTATAGTCACCACTCATAAAGATAGATAGTGTTATCAAAACGTGGAATGCTAGGAGCTAGGAAAAAACTCAATAATGGGTTAACTTTTGAAAAATTAATAAGTAAAAAGCTGTTAAAATACACATTATAATAGTTAAAATATCATTTTATATGACTAAAATGAATACTTGTCAAAACTTCTGTTCAGTTTAATAATTCATGAAATAACCAATAAGATGAAAAGTTTAATTAAAAAGAGAATTTGAAAACCAAGAGTCCATGTAGTCAGTCAACAGAATTGAATGAAATACATTTGCTAATAGATACAACCTGGTAAATGTCTAAAAGGCCATAAATCTGTAACATTTGGGGTTATCTTTTCGGCCAGACAAAACTCTAAAAGCTTGCATGTAACGGTCAATATTTTAGTTGTCAGGGCTCTAATTAAATATTAAATACTAAAGTCAAGCATAGGTGCTTCCTCCTTTATAACGAAATAAGTTTTGAATGAACCTATTAAAACCTAAAAAGCTATGACTTGAAAGAAGGAAAGATCATCCACCTGTTTTATTTCAAATTTGAATATTTTTCTCAAACCAAGTAAAAACAAATAAAAAAGTGTTCTGTAGAGAAGAGTTCACATTAGGTCAATAGTAAAACTAGATTTTTTTTCTCTGTAAAAGTGAAGCAAGATACTAAAAATGAATATTCATTATATGTAAATGGCACATCATTTTCTGCAAGTATATACAGATTTTTTAAAAAAGATACTAAATACAAATAGCGTTCAATTTAGAATTACGCATATTCAGTTCAAACGCTGGAAATAAAAAAGTTTCAAATCAGAAGGGTATGAAAGACTTTACTTTTTTAAATGGGTGTTACTCAGGAAAGCCTTTTTTCTTTAATTGTGGGAGTTTCCCTTAGAGATTTGACCTCATAAGGAAAATCACTCAGTATTAACCCAACACATCGGGATATAAAATTTGGCATGCATGGAGCAGAAGTCTATGGCTTTAATTTGGTGATTCCATGTCAGGAAATAGTTTTTCCCTTTTATATTCTTGTTTTCACTCCAATGAAAGCCCATTTTAAATAATTACAATACCAGCCTCAGCATAAGACTAAGATCAGCCAGCCACTCATAAACATATGTGGATGCATGAAGTAGGTGTGTTGTAAAACACACCCCACAACACCATTTATTTCACAGATTATTATAAAATGTTGTGAAGTAAATCACTTATTTAACAATTTATTTTACTCAGTGGGTTCCATAAAATATTTCCAATACTTTATTTCTAGGACAAAGTGGGATCACACAAATATTTATATGTATGTCTGCAGAAAACAAAGCAAAAGTTGAGAGCAAAAGGAAATTTGAGAATACAAGTATCTAATAATTATCATTAAAATGTCATTCATTGATAAGCAAAAATTGTATGGTAATTACTAACATTTTAATAATGACACCTAATTGCCATAAACTTACATAAAAATAAATTTTAAATATCAACATATCTTTAATAAACATGTACTAAGGATCTCAGCAACATCATATTTTATATTCCCTGGAAAATGATGACATGAAAAATTTTCGAGGGAACATTTTATGGTCAAATATCTCTGAGAAGCATCTACTTACTTAAACTATAATTTTAGTTATATGGACTATTAACAATAATATTAAGAAGAATATAGTTTGATTGTTGCAAACTCATTTCACCATTTGTAAGGCTCACATGAATGTCGCACTCTATGAAAAAATTTTCAGTAAACCTCTATTTTGGCATATACATAACTCTTCTAGGAAGCTCATCTTATAAACATCATAAATAGATGAAAATTCTGCAAGCAAATCAGAACAGAAGGAAAAAGTTGATGCATGAAAAGCCTTCTTTACAAATCAAGTACTCATGAAAATTAACTTTCAAAATAACATTTTTTTCCAAGGGAAAATGAAGGCTATCTCGAAACCTAAAAGAACCAATATTAAGATTTTGGTGTAAATACAGGGTGGGGAACATCACACACCGGGGCCTGTCGTAGGGTAGGGGGAGGGGGAAGGGATAGCACTGTGATAAATACCTAATGTAAATGACGGGTTGAAGAGTGCAGCCGTCCAGCATGGTACATGTATACCTATGTAATGAGTCTGCACGTTGTGCACATGTACCCTAGAACTTAAAGTATAATTTAAAAACATGTTTTGGTGTAAATATATTTGCACTTCTTTTTTAACATTCACAGATGTGATCTCTTGTACTTCACTGGGATTGTGCCGCATAAATTGTTTTAAAACTTCTCATTTTCTCTTAAAAATGTACCAGGAATGTTTTCACCACTGTAAATAATGCTGCAGTGGGCATCCTTGGACATAAACCCTTAACCACCCATATTTCTTTGAGAGACTTTAGGAGTGACGTAAGAAAATAAACATTTTTAATTATCTTGGCATAGTTCCATGATTATAAAACATATGTGGTGGAAATCAGTTTATGCTGGTTCTCTGTGACAGAATTATAAAATTGATGAGGACATTTCTTTTGTAATAGAAATATTACCAGACTTTTAGAAACTGTGTTCATATAAATTTCAGCTCACATGTCATTAATTACATGAGGGGTTATATAAGATATTAGAGCTAAAATGTGTAAACGCTTTGCACTTAATGCTTCGCTCACGTTGTCCCCTAATCCAACCATTCATATAATTGAATAATAAATATGAATTATGCGCTAACATACATTATTATATCTTAACTCTTCTCCTACTAACTATATTAACTGTGTTGTGGTAAGCAAATTATTTTCCTCATCAAGCCACTTTCTTCCTCTGTGTAATGGGGATGATAATAATGGTATACACCAGGCCAGGCACAGTGGCTCATCCCAGCACTTTGAGAGTCTGAGGCAGGCGTATCATTTGAGGTCAGGGGTTCAAGACCAGCCTGACCAACATGGAGAAACCCCTATGCTACTAAAAATACAAAAATTAGCCAGTGCAGTGGCACATGTCTGTAGTCCCAGCTACTAAGGAAGCCGAGACATGAGAATCACTTGAGTCTGGGAGGCTGAGATTGCAGTGAGCCGAGATCGCACCACTCTACTCCAGGGTAGGGGGCAACAGAGTGAACCTCTGTCTCGAAACAAACGAACAAACAAAAAAAGGTATGTACCTAAGTGGTATTGTTTTGAAATTTAAATGAGTTAATAATAAATCTAAACCACATAGCTAGGTATGTTGCAATCATGCAAAAATATAGGGAACCACTATTATAATTATAATTATTATTAATAGTAATAGTAGTATACTGTTTTTTAAAGAATCATAGCCATATATTAAAAATATATGTGGAATTGAACTTGATCCCATCGTCCAGTGTCCTTGATAAGAATGTAGAAGTCCAAAGCCAATGACCATGCAGTCAGGAAAGTGGTTTTGTTTGATTTAGTTTAATTCGGTTACACATTTCTGTAACAGAGAGTGTGTGTGTGTGTATAAACCAAAGCGCACATATTCTAAATTTGCATCTTTGTTTCCATCTTTGCCTTACCTTTTTATCTTTCCATGTTAGCTCAGAAAACTTTTCTTTGAATTCAGTTTTCAACTGTGTACTCTGAAGTGTATGTACTATATATTTCAGCCACTAAGTTGGGTAATCTGGAAATTCAATAAAGTCTATACTTACCCTTCACCATTTCTTCATTCATCTAAATAAAAAGAGACCCTTATAAATTAAAATATACATTCCCTAAGTTAATTGTTTGTATATTGAAAGCATTCTGTTAGAAATAAATATTTCATTACAGAATGTGTATGTATTAAACCACCAATTGGCTGTATTTTTTTTTTGTTTTGCCTGTAAACACAAATATTCTTAATAAGTACTACATTTAAGGTCCTGCTGTGCAAAAACTCCAGATCCTACACGTTATGTGATGTAATACCAATTTTAGAAATGAGAAAACGTATATTTGGAGAGGCATATGACCTGCCAAAATGCACCTGAAAATAAAAAGTAGAGCGGGGAACTTAACTAATGTTAGAATGTATCTAAAGTCTAAGAATGATCTATACTACATGAAGAATGAACTAATTTGGGAAAGCAGAAGATATATATTCTGTGAAAGGAAAAATGACAAAACCTAGTTAAACCTAGTCTATGGTGATCAATGCTCTATTTTTAAAAGGTTTTCTTAAGATGTATAGTGCTCCTGAATGGGAGAGTTGTATTTATTTTTATTTTAAAATATTTTTCTTACAAATTTACTTTCAGGCCTACTCAATGTAAGAAAAAAACAAGCACAATATGAAGTTATAGTAAGAGTGAGTTGATTAATTTTAATACTGACAGTTCGGAAGTTCTCAGAGACTGCAAATATTATTCTTATTTATAACATTAAAGGTACTCAGCATCTGGAAAAGAACTTGCTTATAAAATCATGTATACAGTTGCATGGTAAGTACATCTGCCACTGAATTTCAGTTTTTTAGAAGCTGAAACAGCTGGAAAAAACTTATAAAAATTATCATTATTATTCCTCTTTCTTCTTTAAATACTTGGAATGTAGCAATCTCCATGCTAAAAATTAGTAGGAGATTGTTACAATGAGTTTTTTAAAAACCAAGAAAAAAAACAATAAATATTTATATTTCCTTGGATTAAATGTGACTTTTATGTCTTATTTATTCAGTGATATTCTCATACCTTTAATTTGGTTCTCCAATAAAAAATAAAAAAATATTAATGGACTTAATATAGTTCCTGAATTTCAGTTGGCTATATCTGAACTTTGAATACGTCTGCTATATAATATTTTTTTTTTTTTCTGGGAAACATCACAAAGAAGTGTCCAATATGTAGATGAGAGATTAAAAACATTCAGTCCATCCCATTGTTGTATCTACGTTGTGTTTCTCCATACTTTGTTATTGTATTGCTGTTGTAACAAATTGTCACATACTTAATGATTTCAAAATGACAAGACCTTGTTATCTTACAGTTCTAGAGGGAGGAAGTCCAACATAGTTCTCGTTGAACTGAAATCAAGGTGTCAACAGAGGTGTATTTCATTCTAATATCACTAGGGGACAGTGTATTTCCTCGCATTTTCTAGTTTCTAAAGTCTAACTGCATTCCTTGGCTATGGTCCTCTTTCTCGTCTTCAATACCAGTGACACTGCATCTCCAACAACATCCTTTCATAAATTCATCATCATCGTCCAGTTTCCTCTGCCTCTCTTCTACTGATGAATTTTCTTGTGATTACACTGGACCCGTTAGAAAAATCCAAGATAGTCTCTCTATTTTAAAATCGATAGAGTAGCAATTAATTTCATCTCCAATTTTTATTCCCCTTTGCCATGCCACCTAACATAATCACAGGTTCCAAAGACTAGGACATGGGCATCTTGAAGAGAAGGGAAGAGAAGCTATTAGTGTACCTAACAAACTCCTCTGTTGCATTTCTTCTGTGTCCGGTAAATTACTGCTAAGTTGTTTCAACAATACATTTAAACCCTCAAGAAGTTATTGTGAAGAAGATGCAACTCACTGACTCATTGAACAAAAATCCCAAAACCCCTTCTCCCTGTAGCCTCCATTGTAGAGACTGATGTAGCTTGTAAATTGCTTTCCCAGCCAGGATCCTGGCTACAAGTGTCTGTATGACATAGTTCTGGCTGATGAGTCCACTGTGGCCTTCTACAAAATATTTTTACTTTCCTTTTAAAAGAGTCAGACCTATCTGCTGTAATACATTATTTCTTCTTTCTACCTCATTTATAGAATTGATTCTTGGAGCCATGTTCTGATTAAAAGGCCAAGGAAATCACCGATATGGCTGCTCTGATGTGGATGAACCACCAAACTATTACTTCCAGTTGCTTACCTTAGGCATTTTGTCATATGAGAAAAATCAGCATTGATTTGTTTATGTGACTGCTACTAATAGGCTGGTGCAAAATTAATTGTGGGTTTTGCTGTTGAAAGTCATATCAAAAACTGCAATTACTTTTGCATCAACCTGATAGTTTACTGTTAATGGCAGCCAAATTGATATTCTGAAGTTAGAAGTCAAAATCACTCATATCAGGTTTACCTTGGATCTAGAAGCAACATTTTAAATATTCTTATTTATTTCTAATTATTAAAAATAAATAAATGTTATTATTCATAAAAAAAATTCTCTGGGTGAGGAAGGGTCAAGTCCTAGTATCTATAGAAGTACAATGACAGTAAATAGAAAATAGTAACAAAAGAACATAAAAATGTATTTTCTTCTAAATATTGATAATGTTATGTGACAATTATGAATATGCCTCTCCCTATGAAATCTATTCTTCCTTGTCTACTCTGCAAAAATGGATCTGACACTTTAAATTTGTTTTTCTTTTGTCAGCTGGCAGTAAGCTTTGCCAATAGCTGGTGCTAGAAAGGCATTGCTGGAGAAAAGGCCTCTGCTTCTCTTCCTGGTTCAGTTGCGCTTACTTAGCAGGTAAATGTAGCACATTTGGCCTCTCCAGCACTTAGCAATAATGATGTGGATGGCTTGTCAGTTTCTCCAGTGTTCAGCTTTTGCAGCACACACAGCTTTTCCAATATCAGGCTCCTTCTGTGCTTGTACAACTTCTTCAGTTCATTTCCTGCAGTGCATGGCACCCAGCAGTACTCAGCAGCCAGCAGCGTCTCCCAGAAACCTCTTAGGCTGTTTTATAATACTTTTCCATAAAACACCTTTTTTGTGATCAGCTTTCTTCTGCACCCTAGAGAATGAATTTCCAGCAAGTTTCAGAGGAAAGATTTCCAGCAAGTTCCACTAATGCCTCATCTAGTGACTTGGTTACCATTCAGTGATAAATGGCCTTGCCCTCTCTAACAAGGTATAGCTTTCCGTCCTGGTAGAATGCAAGGCAGGGGATCTTCTTCCACACATGCTCTTTCTCAGTGTACGGGTAGTGGCTGATCCTTGTAACTGCTATTTCCTTGACTTTCAGAGTTCTCTTTATGTTTTACCACCCTATCCCTCATTATTCTAATCCCCACTATAGTTTAAAAGTTTAATTAAAAATGTTCCTGTTCAAATCACTGTGTGGTCCCCTGATCAGACTCTGATTGACACACGTCGTATATCAAAGCTATATCGCCAAGTTATTTGAGGCTATTGTCTATAAAGTTAGACCAATCTTTTACAAATATTTGTAGAATTTGCCTTAAAACAGCTTCTCTCAAAAATGCTTTTCAGAACATGATGTGCTTTGTCACATGATGTGCTCCAGGAAAAATCGATTCCATGGTCCAATAGCTTATTTTATTTTTTTTCAATTAGAGATTCACAGTGCTTATGAGAATATTAAACTTTCCCAGAGGTTCTATAGTTAATATAATGCACTTAATTTTGTTTAAGCCAGCATTTCCTGAACCTTTTTGACCTTGAAAACAGTTCACTGAACAAAAATAACTCTTGCAACTTGTGAAATGTTATGTTGAGAAATAAACTTTGGAAAATGATTTCTTAAGGATATCAGCATAATAAATAGCTCTATTGATTTAAAGAAAGAATAAAAGCATTTGAAGAGCATGGAGAATGTGTTTTTGTGCTATTTTGTGTATTCCTTAGGCTCTTCTTTTGAAAGTGCCATGAAAATTTGACTGTAGGAAGGGTTTCCCACTTTTACATAAGTGCGTTACTACTCATTTTGGGTATATATAATCTTGGTATGATTTATAAATAGATCTCTAAATAATGACTAGAAAGGGAATAAATAGAGCTTTCAGTTCATGTTTTCTACTCCTAATCTTCACCATGTGTATTGGCCACTTTATTGCTATACACATATATACATATATATATATATACCACCCTATCCCTCATTATTCTAATCCCCACTATAGTTTAAAAGTTTAATTAAAAATTTTCCTGTTCAGATCACTGTGTGGTCCCCGGATCAGATTCTGATTGACACAAGTCGTATATCAAAGCTGTATCTCCAAGTTTTTTGAGGCTATTGTCCAGAAAGTTAGAGCAATCTTTTACAAGTATTTATAGAATTTGCCTTAAAACAGCTTCTCTCAAAAATGCTTTTCAGAACATGATGTGCTTTGTCACATGATGTGCTCCAAGAAAAATCCGTAATATATTTGCTGACTAATAAAATTGGTGGTAAATAAATAAATATATATTTTATATATATATATAATGTTTGTTATGAGTCTAGCTCTTGATCAAAAATAAATTCCTAAGTGAAATCTGGTTGGCCTCTCCCTCATCCAAAGACAATCAAATAGAAAAACTGCTGTCCAACACTCAAGATTTGTGGCTAGCCACTGCTGAGTAAGCTTAGCTAAAAAAACCTCAACACTAACTGCTATAATAAGGGAAAGTGACATTGTATATTAGTGATGTGATCATTATTTGTTTAGACTAAAACTGCAAAGATTGCCATTCCTTCCCAAATCTATAACCAGATCATAACCAAAAAAATCCAATCTCACTTTTCCCTTTCTGTAATTACTGTGATGATAGATTACACTAAAGAACTCAAATTGAATCTTTAAAAAACAGAAATATTTATACAGTTTTACTGATTTAAAAATATCCAAAAATGTTTTTAAGTGTTCACTTCTGAGTAATTGAGATGTTTTCTTAAAAAATAATATTTTATTGATTTTTGTGTTCCTTGACATTCAATAGTATGCTATATAATTCAAGATACTTTAATAAAAGTTATCTCGGAATTTACATGGTGTCTTGAAATGTTGACAACCTCTCAAAGCTGATCAGAGTAACATTATGGCTTATGTTTCTTTTGTAGCTCTGTGTAAGTTCATAACGTGTAGTGGGCCTTAAGAAAATAATAAAGTCAAAAACTGTCATAATAGGTAATAAAACGTCTTACAAGAAAATGTTCAAAATTTTGTTAATGACCTTTTATGATACAATTCATGTCTTAATTCTTCAGCTGTCACAGATTATGGACGCTTGTGCTTCTTAACTACACTCCACACATGTGATAGAAAATCTTAGTGCTCCACTCATATCCCCTTTACCAGATTACCATGCTGTGAGTATTGCAGCTAGCAGCTTATAACTGTGACCTCAAAACAACTGCCTCGGTGGAAGGAAGTCAACTTGCCCATAAACACATGGATGGTTGTACCATTTACTGACGATATTTGCTGATTAATAAAAAGATACCAAATACTGTCCCTAAGCCTCGAGTTGGTACAACTCTGGGGTGTAATTTACTCTTCAGAAAGATCCCTCATTCCTCTATGTATCAGAGCAAGGATAGCCTACATTCTTGCTCAGCCTTTTTCTCTCTGCTAGTCTGCTTCCCTCATTTCCTTACAGGATTTTCTTGAAGATAATGCACTCAATAAATCACTTATTCCTGAATCCCTGTCTAGGGCTTCACTTCTAGGGAACTGACCTAAGGAGGGACCCCAGAGAAGCAGATTTAAGAATGAGGTTCTGGACTTGCACATCTGGTGGCCAGCTGGAGTGAGGGCCTCATCTCTGATGGTAGGTGGAAAATTGATAATCACTGGCAGGCTGTGAGATTGCAATTGTTAAGGCTTTCACCTACAATGAATTAGGCTAAACTACAGTTGGAAAGGGGTGCATGGCATTGGATTTTTGGTATAATATCTCTGGCCTTTGACAAGTATGGCTCCATACTTTAAATTTTTTCATATAATTTTATATTTTTATTTATTTATTATATATTATATTTATATTTATATTTTTTATTTATTTCAATTTAACTTTTAATGTTTTAATATAATTTTAAGTGTATTCATTGAGAAACTAGATAGTTCTTGGTGGACAGCACTGGTACTGTGAAAACAGAAAATGGGAGATTCAGGTAATCAAACATTAATTCCAATAATTCAAATAAAAATGTGAGAGTGAGAGGCTTCCTTAGCAAAACTCGAAAACATCATTATTTTCTGTAACAAGAAGGCTTACCATATTGAGGAACAGGTATAGAACTCCATCTAAAGAACAATAAAATGTGGAAGTTTGATTACTCACGTTGGCAAATCTCTTACATGAAATTTGAGGTCCAACCAGATACAGTGGCTCACACTGTGAGCTGCAATCCCAGCTACTTGAGAGGCTGAATCCAGGAGTTCAAGACTAGCCTGGATAACATAATGATATCCTTTCTCAAAAAATAATAATAAAATAATAAATAAATAAATAATAAAAGGAACTTGGGGTCCAGTTATGAAAGGAATTGGATCCCGAGCCTTGGGATGGGAACGCTAGATAGACCAAGTGAAAAACCTTAAGGGTTCAATGTCCCTGAAGATTCCAGGCCTAGAGAAGCAGCTAACACCTCTGATAAAACAATCACATATAACCCCTTGTTCGGGAGTATGTGGAACTATCAAATGATACAGACGTCTTACTAGTCAATGTTTGTCTTTTTCAGGGTCTGCTCACATAACCCCTTCTGCTTAACAGATCAAATCACAGAGTGATTACAGGTGTGTGCCACCACATCCAACTAATTTTTGTATTTTTAGTAGAGACAGGGTTTCACTATGCTGGCCAGGCTGGTCTTGAACTCCTGACCTCAAATGATCTTCCTGCCTCAGCCTCCCAACGTGCTGGGACTCTGGCGTTAGCCACCATGCCCTGTCAAAACTTTTAAGAATTAGCAAAACTGAAACAAAAAGTATATCCTTAAATGTCTTTAATAATAAATAACAGAAGGAAAAAAAGAAAAGAAAGAAGGAAAGAAAGAAGAAAGCAAGGAAGGAGGGAGCAACGAAGGAAGGTAGTTCTTAGCTTACAAAACACGTGAGAAAGATGACACAAAATAAACCAAATACACCAGGAAGAAAGACTCAATAAAGATAAAATATAAAATTAATGAATATATAACAAAGCATATATAGAAAAATTTAAAACATCTAAATGGTTTTTTAAAAGAGTTTAGACCAGCACTGTCCAATAGAACTTTATGTGATAATAGAAATATTTTGTATCTCTCCTGCCCAATACTGTAGCTCCTATGTTGGCTGACACTTAAAAGTGGTCAGTGAAACTGAAGAACTAAATTTTTAATTTTATTTAATTTTAATTAACATGAATACATTAATTAAATTTATATAATTTTATAAATTTAAATTTATGTTGCTATTGGATGAAACAGAGGTAGATAAATGTTTCACCAGCCCAATTTTTAAAACAAAGTAAAAATTTAAAACATTTTTATGAATTAAAAAATTCTATAAAATATTAATGTACAAAAATAGAGTATTAAAAAAAAAAGCAGAAGACAGAGGGCAGTATCTCTAGCATATGACCAGCTTTTAAAAATTGATCAGAAGGAGATAAACAACAATACAAAAAAATATATATATATATAATTCTGTCTCTATATATATATATTCTATGTATAGAAACAATTATTATATATAGAAACTTTTATATATATAACTATATATTATATATTGTTATATATTATATATAATATATACAATATTTATGCTATATATAAAATATATAAAACAATAGAATTGCTTCTATATATATAGAATTTTTATATATATAAACACACACACACACACACACACAATTAGAAGCCATGCTTGAACTTCAAATTTAGAGAATCTATGAGATGAATGTTGTTTTAAGCTACAAAGTTTGTGATAATTTGTAATGATGCAATAAAAAACTAATATATGAGAAAACAAGATGCTAAAAATAAGTGGTTCAAAAAAATAAAAATTGAAGAAACAGTGAGTTATTTCTATTGTGATGGTTTTATCGCATGGATTCATTGAAATTCACTCCAATTATGGGGGAGTCCAATTCTTCATGAATATAAACCAGCCTTATTCACTGACTTCTAATGACTATAATGAGGTAGAAGTGATGCTAAATGACTCTCCTGGAGTTCTGAGATTTCTTTCCTGGAATGTTTGCCCTTGGAACTCAGCCATCATCATGAGGAAGCCAAAGAGCCCTTGAAAAACTCAGATGTATGTGTTCTAGCCACTACCCCGGGTGAAGTCTCAGCCAACAACCACCATCAACTTGCCAGACTAATGAGTTAGTAAGCCTTTGGATGAGTCCAGCCCACAGCCTTTGAGCAAGCCCAACTGAAGTTGAACAATGAGCTATCTCCAGTTTGCACATTCCTTAGCAAACATTGTCATTATTTTAAGCCACTAAGTTTGGGGGTAGTTTGTTATATAGCAAAAGATAACAGAATATCTTTGTACTCACCTGACTGCATCTGACTGGCAAAAGGCTATTTTGGTTTTGTTGGTTTTGTTGTTGTTTTTGTTGTTGTTGTTGTTGTTGTTGAGATTGGATCTCACTCTATTGCCCAGGCTAAACTGCAATGGCCTGATCATAGCTCACAGCAGCCTCAATATCCTGGGCTTAAACAATCTTCCCACTTCAGCCATTGGAGTAGCTGTGACTACAGCAACATGCCACATGTCTGGCTATTTTTTTCTTTCTTTTTTTTTTTTTTAATTTTACTTTTATTAGAAGAGACAAGGTCCTGCTATGTTGCCCAGGACAGTCTCAGACTCCTGAGTTCAAGTGATGCTCCCAGGTTGGCATCCCAAAATGATGGGATTACAGACATGAGCCATCACATCTGAACCACTGGCAAAGGTTTTAAAGAATAATAATAAATCCTATGGATGGAGGACGTGTTGGGAAGAAGCTAATTGTGGGGCAATGAACAAAGCTGTTCAAAAATTATTTTGGACCCTCACTCTAGTTACCGGTGAGATGATGCCTGCACCCAAACTCTGCTTCCCACAGGACTAGTAGCTACCTTCGACCATCAGCAAAATAAACTTCAGGATTTCTAGGTTTTCGGCAATTGGCTTTCTCCAAACCAATGTCAATATCTGACAAGAAATATGTCTTATCTGGCACAAGCTAGAATATTTATTTCTCCACTGACAAATTTACAACAGTGAATAGGGTGCCTTTCTTGGAACATTTATGCACTGAGTGTGTATCCAATAAGCTGCTCTATCCCTGGCAAGAATTTCTGTGGGTGATAATGAAGACTGAGGATCTGTGGCTCCTCTTCTTGTTGAACTCTGTTGTAAAAATTTTCCTAAAAGTTTTTGTGTGATATTACGGAAAATGTCCTGAAGTCTAGAGTGTGGTTGGTGGCAAACATCACAGGACCCACCTTGCTTGATAGTGAAAATAAAACTTCTCAACTTGCTCAATATTTACTTAAACTATGCTGGTCATTGTTAATTTGAATTCTTTGTATAGATTTATGGAGTACAAGTTAAATGTTGTTACGTGGTTAGATTGTGTAGTGGTGATATCAGGGCTTTTAGGGTATTTATCACGCAAATAAATACATGGTACACTTTAAGTAATTTCTCATCATCCACTCCCTTCCAATCCCAACCAGCCTTCCAAGTTTCCATTGACTATCACTCCACAATATACACCCATGTGTACCCATTTTTTAGCTCCCACTTATATATGAGAACAAGTGATATTTGTCTTTCTGTGTCTGAGTTGTTATACTTAAGATAATGACCTCCAGTTTCATCAGTGCTGCTTCAAAATACATGATTTCATTCTTGTTTGTGGCTGAATAGTGTTCATCATATATATATATGTGTGTGTGTGTGTATGTGTGCGTATATATGTGTGTGTGTATACGTGTGTGTGTGTGTGTGTATATATATATATAAGATGAACTTTTTTAATCCAATCATCCATTGATGGATACTTAGAAATTCCTGCCAGGGATAGAGCAGCTTATTTGATACCCACTCAGTGCATAAATATTCCAAGAAAGGCACCCTATTCACTGTTGTAAATTTGTCAGTGGAGAAATAAATATTCTAGCTTGTGCCAGATAAGACAGATATTTCTTGTCAGATATTGACATTGGTTTGGAGAAAGCCAATTGCCGAAAACCTAGAAACCCTGAAGTTTATTTTGCTGGTGGTCGAAGGTAGGTACTAGTCCTGTGGGAAGCAGAGTTTGGGTGCAGGCATCATCTCATCAGTAACTAGAGTGAGGGCCCAAAATAATTTTTGAACAGGTTTGTTCATTGCCCCACAATTAGCTTCTTCCCAACATGTCATCCATCCATATTATTTACTATTATTCTTTAAAACCTTTGCCAGTGGTTCAGATGTGATGGCTCATGCCTGCAATCCCATCATTTTGGGATGCCAAAATGATCCCAAGTCTTTGCTACTGTGAATAATGCTGCACAAAACACAGGAGTGCAGGTGTCCTTTTGATATGTTTCCTTTTCCTTTGGATAGATATCAAGTAGTGGAATTGCTGAGTCAAATGGTAGTTTTATTTTTAATTCTTTGAGAAATCTCCATAAGAGATTCTCCATAGAGATTGTATTAATTTATATTCCAACCAACAGCGTATACATATTCCATTTTTCTCTGCATTTTTGCCATCATTTGTTATTTTTTGCCTTTTTAATATTTACCATTTTGACTGGTGTAAAGAGAATTTCACACTGTGGTTTGATTCACATTTCTCACATGATTGGTGATGTTAAGCATTTTACTATATGCTTTTTGGCCATTTCTATGTCTTCTTTTGAAAAAATTTCAATTCATGTCCTTTGCTCATTTTTTAATGAGATTATTTTTGTTGTTGTTGAGTTTATGAGTTATTTGATGTGGAACAAAAACACAATGAAAAACACACAAAAAGATGAAAAAAGGATTAAAACAATTTTGACATCCATTGATACAGGAATAGTGAAATAAATTATTGTATATCAATAACATGGAAAATAAAAAGCTATTAAAAGGAATAAATTAGAACTATACAAGTTGGCTTGGAAAAGTTTCCATATGATAAAAGTACTATGATTTCATATGAAAACTAAAGATCAAAAAATTCTGTAAAAGGAAAATAAATCTTGGGGCCACAGGATCACTAAGCTAGAGGGAAAAGTCTAGCAGGGAACTGCTTAGGGCAAACCTACATCCCGTTCCATTCAAGATAATCCCTCTGCTCACTAAGATAAATGCATATCTGATTGCCTCCTATGGAAAGGCTAATCAGAAACTCAAAAGAATGCAAATGTGTCTCTAATCTATCTATTACCTGGAAGACCCCTCCTTGCTTCGAGTTGTCCTGACTTTGCTTTGAGTTGTCCCACCTTTCCGGACCGAACCCATGTTCATCTTACATATGTTGATTGATGTCTCATGTCTCCCTAAAATGTACAAAACCAAGCTGTGCTCTGACCACCTTCGTCATACGTCGTCAGTACCTCTTGAGGCTGTGTCACTGGCATGGGTCCTTAACTTTGGCAAAATAAACTTCATAAATTGACTGAGACCTGTCTCAGATTTTAGGGGTTTACAATTCCGTACGTATATATGGGTGTGTATAAAAAAAATGTCTATTATATGTGTGTGTGTGTGTATACCATGTTCATTATGTATATGTGTGTGTGCATGAATCATATGTATGCATATATACACACACATGAAAATTGTATACATGTACATATGTATATGTGTATGTGTATACCTTGTCTCAAAGTGTATACACAAGCAATTTATACACACTCATATATACAATTTATGCATATTCATGTATATGATTTTGATGAAAATGAAAACTATGAAAGAATCTACACCGAGTTATTCATATGGGGAGTGCAGGTGGTAGAGAAAAAGAAAATAAAAGTTGATTATGCTTTAAAATATAAATAGGACTTGAGAGTCAAAATGTGTCAAGGTCAGCAGAAATCAGTTATTTTAGAAATGCGGAATTTTAGAAATGCGGAATTGATTTGAAAATACAAGTCAAATCATAGAATATTTTAGGTTTTCCTTAGCTACGTCATTACTCAACAGATTGTGATAAAAAGAATCACCCATTATTCATTCTTTTTTTTTCCAGGCAAAGACTTTCCATTATTGCTGCTCAAACTAATCAGTAGAATGAAAGACTGAATAATACCACGTTTCTTTCAAAGTCCAGGAGTCTGTATTATGGTATAACTGATGCTACTTCAGAAAAGCAATCTCCTGATCAAAATAATTGATTACTTCAGAGATTCAACCTCCCTCGGAACCTTCTGGGAGACTGAGGAATATGCTTTATAAGAATCTTCACATCTTCCTTTGCATTTAAAGTACAAGAAGAATAAGTAAATAAGGGAATAATAACACTAAGTAAATAAGATTAAGGAAATAACAAGGAAATGGAGCAGGGTAGGTGTGTACATTCATAACTGAAAAGTTATAGCTCATTAAAGTTATTTAGGGACTGTATGGAATAGTTTTTTATTTGTTCATCTGTTTTGCTAACTACTAGGAACTGCTTAAGCTCAGAAGCCATATCTCATTTATCTTTGTATACCCAAGCCTTAACATATTGCCTGGTACAGAAGAGCTCAATCTATGTTATCTCTTTGATGGTGGCTGAAGAAATTTATGAGTTTCCTAAATGGAAAAACACAGAGAGATGCATATCAGGTGGGTGGCATTTGAAATTCAATCATGGACCTAGGATGGGCCACATACCTCTATGCTCAGAGGAAATTCTACTTTAGCTGGCTAGCACAACTGGAGAACAAAAAGCAGCTATCTAGTCTATAATGGACTAGACTTGTTTCGCCCAAAAGGGAAAGATAGCAATCCCTCCGATGCCAATGCACAGGTGTGGCCACACACACACACACACACACACACTCCTAGGAAAAAAAATACCAGTAAGAAAACCTTGATTTAAAGGGAAAGAAAAACAAAGCATTCATTGAAATAAGTTATAATAAGGCAGTTAGTTAAGGGCTTAATTACCCATAGCCCCAGAGGAGCATATGATGTTACAGAGAAGGAAGAAATCACAAAACTTAGCAGCAGGGGTTCATCTTCCCAGATATTAAATAGGTAATTAATCTTAACTGCAAGAAGCAATTATGCCTCACTGAATAAAGTGGAGATTTTTAGCCTCACAAAGCAAAACTTCAAGTCAACCCAATAACAACAAAGTCAAGGGAGCAAAATAAACGATACCTATGAGTACTTTTCTCTTAAAAAATATGTTAATCTATACTCTTTTGCAGAAGTCTAAGTTGTGCCTGAGATAATATTTTATTTTATTTTATTTAGAAAAATATTCTAATTTGCCCTTATTTGGTGAATTTTATTATTCAGCAGCTATTATAGGTGTGTCACACTACTGTAGATGCTTAGAATACGCAGTTGAACATTCTACAGGTTACAGAAAGGTAATCTAATGACAAATCTATAGAAATCCAGGCTGAGAAGCATGGGTAGGAGGATATTTTGTATATACCTTTGACAGTACTTGGGTTCTTTTTTTAACTTTTATCTTAAGTTCAGGGATACAAGTGCAGGTTTGATACATAGGTAAAATCGTGTTACGGGGATTTGTTGTACAGATTATTTCATCACTCAGGTATTAAGCCTAGTACCCATTAGTTTTTTTTCCTGATCCTGTCACTCCTCTCACTCTCCACACTCCAGTAGGCCCCAGTGTGAGTTGTTCCCCACTATGTGTCCATGTGTTCTCACAATTTAGCTCCTACTTATAAGTGAGAACACATGGTATTTGGTTTTATATTTCTGTGTTAGTTTGCTAAGGATAATGCCCCAGCTCCATCCATGTCCCTGCAAAGAACAATATCTCATTTATTTTCATGGCTGCATAGCATACCATGCTGTATATGTACCACATTTTTTTAATCCCGTCTATTATTGATGGGCATTTTGGTTGATTCCAAATAGTGATTCCACTATTTAGGTGGAATAGTGCTACAATGAACATGCATGTGCACGTGTCTTTATAATAGAATGAGTTCTATTCCTTTGGGTATATACCCAGTAATGGGATCAAAATTTACAGGAAACAAACAAACAACTCCATAAAAAAGTGGGGAAACCACATGAACAGACACTTTTCAAAAGAAGACATAGATGCAACCAACAATCATATGAAAAAAAGCTCAACATCACTGAACTTTAGAGAAATGCAAATCAAAACCACAAGCAGATATTATATTAACACCAGTCAGAATGGTTATTACTGAAAAGTCAAAAAAATAACAGATTCTGCAGAGGCTATGGAGAAAAGGGAATGCTTATATACCGTTGGTGGGGGTGCAAATTAGTTCAGCCATTGTGAACAGTGGTGGTGATTCCTCAAAGACCTAAAGACAGAAATACCATTCAACTTAGAAAGGATTTGGGTTCTAAAAGAAATGTTTCATTAAAATAAAATAGCATTAATTTTGTCCCATAGAAAATATTAAGTAAATTAAATTTGAAAAATTAGCTGATTTTATAAGTTTGATAAGAAAAAATAACGTAGGCTATACTCATTTGCTAGGGCTGTCATTACAAAATACCACAGACTGAGTGGTTTAAAGACAGAAATTTATTTTCTGGTAGTTCTGGAGGCCAGAAGTCAAAGATCGAGGTGCTGGTAGGTTTGATTTCTCTCAAGGACTCTCCCCTTGGCTTGCAGATGGCCATTTTCTCATGTTAGGTGCTTTCTCTGTGCGCATACCTTTCTAGCGTCACTCTGTAGATCCTATTCTACTCTTCTTTCCAATCTCCAATAACATTGAATTGGGACCCATCCTAATCACCTTATTTTAACTTAATTACCTCTTATAAAGTCCTATCTCCGAATACAATCATAGTCTGAGGTACTGGGAGTCAGGCCTCATTGTATACATTTTGAGAGAACACAATTTAGTCCAAAACATATACACATACCAAAATAAAATTTAAAAAGCATGAATCTTGGAGGTGAAAAAACCTGTGTCAAAGTATTCATTCCACTTTCTTGCTTACTGATTTGAAGCTATTTAAACATACCAAGCCTTAGATATGTGATTGGATTAAAGTAGATGTGATTGGATAAAAGCTATTAATATTATTGTGGAAGTTCCCCCTGACTTCCACCTGCTCTGCAATAAAAATCCTGTACTTGGCAGATTTCAGCTATTTTATCACCACGTAGCCTTTACCCTCCTATGGCCCCAGTTGGGATTGTCTTTGCCAAACGAGTTACTGGATTTCTCACATATTAAATAAGAACTATAATAGTACTTACTACATAGGGTGGTTATGAAGATTAAACAATTACTAAATACTATATGTATATTACATGTGTAATATATACATAATGTACACATAAAGTGCATGTCCTAGAGCTTAGTGCATAGTAAGGTTGCATTAAGGAATTGCTACTTTTATTATAACTTGTCTTTACTACAAATATCTGTTTACTACAACTACTACTATAATTATTATTATTATTATTTAATTACTACTATTACTATTACCATACTTCTGTTGTTACTATTTTTTCCAAAACTACTGATCTTTCTAAAATGCAGGCTGGAAAAATGTCACTTCCCTGATACAAACATTTTAGCAAATTAGCCATTGATTTTGGAAAATGCCCACTCCCCACTTGCATTTTTTTTTTTTTTTTTTGAGACGGAGTTTTGCTCTTGTTGCTCAAGCTGGAGTGCAGTGGTGAGATCTCAGCTCACTGCAACCTCCGCCTCCCGGGTTCAAGCAATTCTCCTGCTTCAGTCTCCCAAGTAGCTGGAACTACAGGTGCCCACCACCACACCTGGCTAATTTTTTCTTTCTTTTGTATATTATTAGTAGAGACTGGATTTCACCATGTTGACCAGGCATGTCTTGAACTCCTGACCTCAGGTGATTCATCTGCCTCAGCCTCTCAAAGTGCTAGGATTACAGGCATGAGCCACCATGCCTGGCCAAGCCCACTATTTTATAGAGCCCATCATTTCCTGCAGATTCTAATCCTGATGAGCTTTATCTCTAACAAAGTCAAACCTCCCACAATGCACCCACATAAATAATATTTCAATTCCATTTACAACAAAAGTACCTAATGCTTGCCTCTCTACTATGATAGAAACAATTCTCTGAGCACAGGCGATATAGTTGGGGGCAAAATAGTCAAGATTCCTACACTCAAGAAAAAGGGATTGTGGAAACAGGTAACAAATAAGTAACCATATAAAAATACTTTCAATTAGTGAAAAACACTTTGAGGAAAAGCAAACAGAAGTACATGAGAAAGAATGAATGATTAACAGCTTGGGGTAGGTTGGTTGAGAAAGGTTTCTCTGAGGAAGTGACATTTAAGGTGATACTTGAATGAAGAAAACAAGTGAGACTGAACATTCCAGGCAGAGGGAGCAACACATGAGAAAGATCTAAGGTGGGATTTAATTTAGTGAATTCATGCAACTGACAGAAAGGTAGAGTGACCAGGCCCTAGGGATCACAACTGTGACGACTGTTGGAAGCAGCTAGTTCCTTCAAAAGATTGGGAGCAGCTAGATCCTTCAGGATTCAGCCTGCATTAAAGAACTTAATAAGCATTAAACTTAAAGAACTTTAATGCAGGATCTAGCCTGCATTTAGTATAACTAAAACATTTATCCTTTTAGTATAACTGAAAGGAAGCCATTAGTATAACTATAGGAAGCCATTAAGCAAACTTGGACGGGATAAAACAAATCTGAATTATATTTCCATAAGGCAGCTCCAACTGTTTTATTCATAATTGATTGGAAGAGTACAATCATGGAGACCAGGTAGCGGGTGATGATGATAGTCTAAATGAGGAGTGACAGTTGCCTTGAGGAGGGTGGTAGCAATGGAGATAATGGAGAAGTGGACAGTTTCTTATGACATATATTTACTTTTACAATTATTGTGTGTCATTTGTGTAATGTGGGTGTTTTTATTTTTCTACTGAGTTTGATCAACAACTCATGCCTAGGGTTTCTGGAATTTTATGAAGAGAATAAACATATTAAGTTAATAATGACTCAACTAACAATATAGAATGAGAACAATAAATAGGTTACTAAACTAACTGAAGCATAAACATGAGAAAGACTGAATGAAGCTGCGAGAAAAGCTTTCATCTATTCCTTTGCATTATCTTCCTCATCAAGAAAACAGTGAAATTTAGCCTGGAGAAAAACTTTCTTCTTTCAGAAAAGAAAGTTTTTTCAAGTAAAGAATGGTCTGAGAGTCAAATGAACCTTCTAAATAGAAGTTGTTTAACATTGAAGTGGTTGCTTACCCATTTTAGTCTAATTTTTTATCAATAAAATACATATTTTTAATTATTGAAAGTCTGCTATAAGAACTCAATTTGATAATACATAAAAGGTTTTTCACAGAGCCTGCCACATAGTTGCCCATCAATAAAGGTAACTCCTTTCATTGTGACCTTATCAAGGCCCCTGTTTTCCTCTTCCACACAATTACTGCAGATTTTTTTCTATGTTTCATCCTTTTTTCATCCATTGCCATATTGAGCTAGAATATCACTCCCTTTGCAATAGTTTTAATTGCAAGGAACAGAAACACATTCATGTTCCTTCAATTCAAAAAAATTGTTATTGTTGTTTTTATTTGTCTTAAAATAAAATGCTAAAATTAGACTCACTGGAATCAGGAAAAGCTATCCTGCCAGACATCGTGCAAGGAACAGAAGCAAGTATAGTGAGATTGGAGGAAACTGGCATATAGTTCAAAAACAAGATCACTCAGGACCAAGATGGTTCTGGGGACTGGTTTCTATCCTTGTCTATTTGAAGCCACTGTTTGTTAATCTGTGTACTAGCAATCTCTGCATAATAGTGACTCCGTTCCAACCAATGTGTGTTATTTTTATTATTCTTATAAACCACACACCTCCTCTGTATTATAAAAGTCTTTCAAAAGGCACTCTTCACAGTTTCTGCTTACTTATGTGCATTTTTACTTTTTGGCATCTGCAAATTGGCATTGTTCGTTACGTTTCTGCCCCTATTAGTGAGTCTCTTTGCATCTCAAGTTCAAATTACTGAGTTGATCCAGTTAATCACAATCATCTTTACTGAAAAAATCCTCTTACTAGGACATTCCATGAGACCTTACCTAGCCTATAAATTGGGTGCTTAGGAGGCAAATATCCTCATCTTATCCAATCAGCTCTTTCCATAATTATGGATCGTATGACAAAGTTCATGAACACATACGCCTAAGGCCAGGCCACCTCATTCTGCAGGAATAGTGGATTTGGTAGTTTCTCTCAGAGTCTGTAAATATTCTTAGGTTTAGTCTATTCATTTTACGTACAGAAAAATGTCAGTGTATATATTTACATATACACATGTTCTTAAAGTTCAGTTTAATTTGTTTGTGAACAATATTATAAGTGCCAACTGCTGGTTACTTAATACAAAAGTATGGCATATTTCTATTGACATAGCCTCATTTAAAAGCAATCTAAGTGTCCATCAACAGATGAATGGATAAAGAAAATGTGGTACATATATCCAATGGAGTACTATTCAGCCATGAAAAAAGAATGAGATCCATTCATTTTCAACAAACAACATGAATGGAACCAGAGTTCATTATGTTTAGTGAAATAAGCCAGGTCCAGAAAGACAAGCATTGCATGTTCTCTCTTATTTGTGGAATCTAAAAATGAAAACAAATGAACTAATGGACGTAGAGAGTAGAAGAATGGTTACCAGAGGTTGGGAAAAGCAGTGGGGGGATGGGGCATACATGGCGATGGTTAAGGTATCAAAAAAAAAAAAAAAAAAAAAAAAACCAGAGAGTGAATAAGACCTAGTATTTGATAGTACAATGTGGTGACTATTGTCAATAATAACTGTACATTTTAAAATAAAGGGTATAATTGAATTGTTTGTAACTCTATGGATAAATGCTTGAGGGGATGGACTCCCCATTGTTCATGATGTGCTTATTTCTCATTGCATGCCTGTATCAAAACACCTCATGTAGACAATAAATATACTTGTTATGTAGCCCCTAAAATTTCTAAAAATTACTATGTAACTCTTGAAACTATTTGATTTTATGTCTGTATGACCTCATGAAACTATATGCATTTTCAGATAAGAGCCATTTTTTTTTTACCCATCCGTATACTCCTATGAACATTTAGTATGTTTGTGGTCTATTACATGTTTCTTAGTATTTGCTTATACTTGTTGTTTTCTGCCCCTATTAGTGAGTCTCTTTGCATCTCAAGTTCAAATTACTGAGTTGATCCAGTTAATCACAATCACAATCATCTTTATTTAACAAATCCTCTCATACTAGAAAATTCCACGGGACATCATCTTATCTAGCCTATAAATTGGGTGATTTGGAGTCACACTGTGACACAGGGTCTATCACAGTGTATGGTAAAATTTAAATTACTTTGTTTTGTTTGAGAAATGTAACTTCTATATTGAGTCCAATCTTTACTGTTTGTCTCCTACAGGCAAGTGCTAACTACATTCTGCGAAGACTTTCTTCCCCAATTGTTCATTGCTCTATTCCCAATGTTTAGAACAAGACCTGGTAAATGTCAGTTTGGAAATATTTTTGGAATGAAAAGGAAAACACACACATATGCAGTCATCTGTTTAACACTAATAATTATCTTCTGGATCCCTAACTGCTTGTGGGGTAATTTTCAGTTTTGTGTCCACTGCCATAAAGGTCAAACCTGTACATCACAACAGATTAGCAAAGCCAACTAAGCAAGCATTTATTAATTTGTAATATATTTATGTTTATTATAGCTTTATCTTTAATAGTAGGTACCCATACTGTCAATGAATATAATATATGATACTAAGTAACCTTTCCTTCAAAAATGTCATTATAGTATTCAGGCTAATACAGTATTATCACCTGAAAACAATCCATTGGCATTTTCCTAAATGTAAGTGTAATATATGTAGGCTTAACTTTAAAGTACTGTAAGCTCTCTTCTTTTATAAGGTACTAGATGTAATTATTCAGGAATTCTTATGATGTTCTTTAATGATAATACATTCTATAATATACAAAAAGAACATGAAGCATTACTCTTTGAAAAAGCTCAATGAAATCTACACTTGGCCCAAACTATACAAGAAACAGAATCTTATGGAAGGAAAAACAAATACCCAAGAATGTATGTGTCAGTATCTTTAATGCAAAAGAAACAAGGAGCTGAAGTGTATTTTAGAAAGAAAAACAGAAGAAAGCAAGTTTGTTGCAAATAAAAGTCTATTATTCAATGATATAACAGCCTATGTTTCCAAGTATTTTACAACTTTATACAAATTATATCTGTTTCCCTAACTGCAGCAGCAAACTTTTCCATCTGGCTACCTTCTATACATGTTGAGAGTACAGTAAAATGACTGAGAGAAGATTCTGGAGGCAGAAGGTCTTAGTTGGAGGCCCAACTCCATTCGTTACAAGTTGCATGATTAAACTCCCTCATGCCCCATATTAACCCTCTCTCTTTCTCCATATTCTTTCTTCAGATAGGTAATAGAAGTTATAAAGTAAAAACTTCCTCTGGACATCTCCCTTGGGGTGTAGCATCAGCATCCCTCAATTCCTCCCTCAAATTTTTTATACCCTACATCTTCAACAATACTGAACTAATGCAATTCCATGAATGTATTTTAGAGGAATTTCGGGACAAAAATAAGGCAGTCATCATTAACTTTTCAGGTTACTGATTAATTCATTAGGTTTTGGTTTCTTTTATTTTTTAAGGTATGAATCAGAAGTTCAGAACAGCATGAGACAGACTAGAAGTTTTTTGTTTATAATATTCCTTCATTCTGTACTCACAATAACTTCAAGTAATTAAGTAATTATGAGATATTAGATATGTATATTGCTTTCTCACCTGTTGGTGGGCCTTTTATATTTCTAAAAAGGAGATCACCTACTTCTTTTTGAGGGTAGATAGGAAGAGGTTTGTCCAGACAAAGGTCCATGATCATTAACTTGTCGTTATGTTACTCTCTGACAAGGTGACCTCTGTCCCGCTTTTACACCCCAAATGATTTAGAATACAAGAATATTTAATGCTAGTTTCTCACACAGAGATATGAAAACTACCCAACATTTAAAACTATCGAACATTTCTCATGATATAGTAAAATGTGTAAGTGTCATATTACATATACTGCCTCCAATCTTTCCTCCTGTTAGAAATTTTATAAATTGTCTCTTGAGAATGGAATGGCCCATACTATGTGGTCCTATTTTCTCTGGTGCAATTGATCAAGTCTATGTACTGCTGAAGAGAGGAAGCAATGCCATGTGGCAAATGACCATGATCAGGCCTGTCTGAGGTCCTCTGACTTGTGTTTCGGTGACTGTGTACATGTTACTCTCTCTGCTTGGAGTGCCTTGCCTCTTCTTGCTTCCTTTCTTAATCTGGTTCATCTTCCTTTCTTCATCCCCCAAGTCATGGATAAATTTATTTCTTACATGTTTATTTTTATTTTTTACATATCTACACACAACTGTTGATATTTATCTCAATGGATTGCACTTGTATAAGTCCCTTGAAGAAAGAAATCAAGCTTAGCACAGGGTTTTGTCACATGGTAGATATTTAAATGTTTGACTGAGTGCATACATTGATGGTATTGAACCATTCGGCAAGCACATTGCAAAATATATTGTGATCAATGATGAGGAGAAGACACTGAGCTAATAATTGCACTGTGTAGATAGTGATATCTAGTGATAAAATTTTGCATAAGAAATTCTCTACTTATATGAAAATAGATACTGATTATCCCTTTCTAACAGCCATGGAAACTTAAACTTTACTGAAGAAGACAATAATTTGTGGTGAAAGGAAAAAAATAAACTAAAGAAGTTTATTTTTCCCCTGGCACGTAACGCCCATTACAATTAAAGTGTTAAGCTGAACTGTAAAGGGATTATAGAGTCTCCATTTTTCCATATAATCAGTTCATTTTCTCCATAAAGTGAATTACAATAGGGACATGATCTCTCAGGATTATAATGAAAGTTTTATACCAGTAGACCTTAAAGGCACAAGGCTCATTTTTTACAAAATGAATAAATGTCTTCAAAAGGAAAATCTTACAAAATGAGTTGAAAATAAGTGTACTCATGGAAAATCCCAATTATCAGAATGTTTCATTATAGTCTTCCATTTGCATCAACCAAATAGAAGCATTATTTCTTCATTTTCTGCTTTGGAGTCATAACTGAGAATAACAATGGCCAAGTGCAATTGCGTTTCTCTAAAGGCAAATAATAGCTGTTACAAGAAAGCAACATATGAGAACTTTAATATTGATACATTTATCAAGCAAAGTAGAAGTAAAGCTCTACCTGGTTATTACGTTAAGCACTTAACACATGAACAAATCAATTAATAAATTATTATAGTTTTATATTTTAGCTCCTTCTTCTGTTGAAACAATTGTGATTATCACTTCACCATCTCTCCTATTTAGGTCCTGTTGTTCAAGGAGAGCACATTGTACAGTTTTGTGCTTTCCCATGCAAAAATGTCACTCACCAATGGACACTAATTTCACTAAATACCATTACATTCACCAAATGTGCAAGAAAAACTGAAGCTCCAACACTGCAATTCTTAAAGCTTTTTCAAGTTACTCCTTATAGGAATATTCCTGCTAATAAATTAAGAAATAATGATAGAATTGCACCCTCTCATAAATATTGAATGGAGGAATAAATATGTTGATAACATGAGAAAAAGGGAGAGAGTAGCACAAGCCTTGTGTCCTGATGGGAGAACACAATACCACTTATATTCTTCACAAAAAAATATTAAATCTGCATCTCATGAAGCCTCTGTATCTAACCTTCAATTTCTAAAAAATAGAGGGGAAAAAATTACATATTTGACAACACCACAGATATGTAATCAGCAAAATCGAGAATGTGGCAAACTCTGAGGAAAAAGGACTATGTGTCTTCAAAAAATAGTAGGGGGAAAGAGAAATAGGGAAGAAGACAAATGAATTAAGATTGGGGATATATAAGTGATTTTAAACAGTTAAAAAGTGAAATTATGAGACGGAGAATGTGACCACCAGTTAGGTATGCAATTATGTTGAGGATTTATCATTCCTTTTTTAGGGCATAATAATGGTACTGTGGTGATTTTTAAAAAATAACCATTATATTTTAGAAGTAACTGAAAATTTAGGAAGTAATTATAGGATGATAGGGATTTAATTCAAAATGATCCAGGAGGAGTGTGGAAAGGAAAGGGAGCTGGGCACAGAGAAAACAAGTATGGTCACCCACAGGTAACTGCTAAAGCTGGGTGACAGGGATGGGGGCGTTATTTTAAAATTCTGTTTATTTTTGTGCCTGTAGTCCCAGCTACTATGGAAGCTGAGGCAGGAGAACGGTGTAAACACGGGAGGCGGAGCTTGCAGTGAGCCAAGATCGCACCACTGCACTCCAGCCTGGGCAACAGAGCTAGAATCTGTCTTTAACAAAAAAAAAAAAAAAAAAAAAAAAAAATCATCTATTTTTATAGGTTTGATATTTCACAAAGTAAATATATTATTTATTAGATGTTTAAAACTTAAAATTTTGGCCACTTCACCAAAGAGATTTCTTGCTAGCTCACTTTGTGCAAGGGTTGTAGCCTTTTGCCCTGTTGTTCAGCACTCTCCTCTCTACCATCTACTTCCCCTCTTTTCTGTACCTGTTTTATTAACCAATCCTTATACACGCACAGACTCTTAATTCTCACACTTACTTAGGACTTCATCTCTACAGCTTACTGAGGTTCTGTCTTTGCAGAAACAAAGGCTCACTAATGTATTCTACTAAGCAATGGGCCACCTACACCAGGTGCCAACTGTTAGCACCCCACACTGGCATAAGCATTATTATTAATAAAAAGTCCGATATTTAATCTCCTTCTGACAATGAAACCCTATAAGATAAAAGGAGTAAACATATTTTAATTTCCTCCACTCCTCTGAATTATGCAGCCACTAACCTCATTCAGCTCTTTAAAAGGCAGAAATGGCTAAGATCAGAATATGGTTCAGTTTTACCTAATTTTTTTAAGGGAGGGGCTCCCTCTCTATAAACTGTTACTTTTTTTTTTTTTCATGAGACATTTGTATTGCTTCAATATAATTGGCACAAAATTGGAGACAAGCAAGTTCTCTCAGAATTTAAATTTATAACAAGTGCCATGTAAAGTGACAGCTTTGAATATTTTAGTGACTATTCTGGGGAGGCAGCTTTGCATTCCAGTTATGTATTTCATATCTTAATTTAGAAAGACAGATAGGTGTGTCATTTATTTAAAATGTCCCTTTAAGTCATTAATTAAAATTACCTCTAAATTAGGATTGCATATTCTAATTTCATTCCTGACTATGGATCATATATCATCCATTTAAATAGCTCTAACGGAAAATCAATCTTCCTCTTCTTCACTTAGAGCAGACCATTTAAAAATTCTAAGTGTAGGATTCATAACAGAAAGCTGAGGACTAAAGGAGGCAAGAGTTAGTGAGTTTCTTTCATTAGGGTTTCTCTTTAGGATCAAGGCAATTTCATGTATAGGACAATCTTCAAGAAAACCACATAATTTTGTCATAATGCAGTGCAGTTATTTGGATTCCAATGTGGCAAGTTTTGCTCTCAATTAACCTAAGTTATCTTTCCCTAAAGCTTCAAGTCATCAGTTTCATCCACTGCCTCACATGTAATGATAGAAGGATCCAGAAAGCTGCTTTGTTCCAAGGATGACTGGAAGTATTAGAAACAGACCCAAAGTTCCCATGTAGAGGGAGCCCTAACCTTATGTCAAGCATCTCTCCTGTTAAGCTTGAAAGCTTATTTTGGTAGGATTGACTCATCCAGCAACACAACGTAGCTACTGCATGAAAGGGTTTCACGATCACATAACTGCTCTTTGTGAATTATCCAAACCTAAAAGTAGTTTCTCATTATTTTCAACTGCCAAGCAATTACTCCAGTCAATGTAGTTACCATCTATCCTTAGTTTTCTCAAATGTTTTTCCTTTATAACCTTGATTTCTCCTGCTACAATTATTTGTCTCACTTTTTAACAACAGCAACAACAAAACAAGGCTCTACTATGGTGGCACTGGCACTGGTAACAGATCAGCTTTAGTTTAAATCACAGCTCTGGAAGGTACTAGCACTATGATTTGGGGCTAGTAAATTACCCTCAATAAGTCTTAATTTCCTGATCTGCAAAAATGAACATGGTAACAATATATTTCTCATGGGTTCTTTAAATGAGATAATTTGCAGAGGACATGAAGCACAGTGTACCATATATTATATTCAATCAAAATTGGCAGCTGATTGTTTTCAAAGAAAGTTAAAACCATATCTTGCTTAAGTTTCGTAATTAATCAGTGACATAACAGAAAATTTAAATCCAGGATTGTAAGCCTTAGCAGCACACCAAAGCTGACACATTAGAGAGTAACCAATTAGTCTCTGCTGGCAGACTAGCTAGTTCACACTACACAGCAGTGGTGTCTTCATACTCATTTGTAGTCACTAAGCAATTATTTGGTGCCACGAAATATTTAAATCCAGGCTTTCTGACCCCTAAACTATTACAGTCTCTTTCTTGTGCAACAAAATGTCCTTAACCACAACTTCTTTTGTAAGGGCTTGAAAAGAGCAAGTGTTGAACTCCACTCACTAAAAAAGAATATTAACAACAAACACATAAAACAGCGACAACTGCAGCTTTTGCCATTCCATAGGAGAGAATGTTTATCACTCTCTGTATTTCTCTTTTAATCCACATTGCAAGCTTATCAGGGAATACTGCCTCTTCAATGAGGAGAACTATAATTTTGGGGGAAGACATTCAATTCAGAGCACATATTAGGGAATGTGACTTTACCCCTGTTGAACCATTGTCTGCCATCAGATTCCTCTGTCTTATTTCTCAGTTGTTTCTAAACTCAATTTCAGAGCAATATTTATTGGCTTCTACAAATACTATTATCCATCAATAGGCAACAGGTATAGTAGAACAAACTGGTTAAGCAAAGTAGTTGTATTTCCCAAGCTAGTAGACCATTTGTTGTGCTCTTTTCCCATGTCCAGGGCAAGTGATGATGCCCCAGATAAAGGAGGCTGTGTCACCTGTTGAAACAGAGGGAATACGTCACAGATGATGATCCCACAGTTGCTGTCTCATGCATGTGTAGTCAGATGGAACACGTGGTTAACTGTGTTCATACTGTATTTTAGAATAAGATAAAGATATTCTAGTTTATGTTTCATACCCGTATAAGAAAATAAACCTTTAAAAAATGTATATCAGATAGTTTCACTCGCCTGCTTAACATTCTCTAAGAGGCTCCATTTAGAACTTAGAACAAACTCCAAACTCCATAAAATAGTGTATGTTCATTGTTTTAAAACAGTGCTAGTCACCAAGCATTTTCTGATTTTCTTCTTTCTGCCACATGGTAGATGTGCGTTTCCCCAACCCCTCTGCAGATATGTACATACATCTATGTGACTTGCTATTGCAAAGGAAATGTAAGCAGAAATCAAATGCCCCACTCTGGAAGAAAATTTTAGGGGACAGTGTTTGATTCACGACATTTCCTTCTCATTGCTGTAATGACATTGGTGAATCAAGAAAGGAGAAGCTTCTCTCAGTCTTTGAGTGACTATAATGAGTTTTCCTATTGGCCTGCTCTGAGCAAGAAATAGTGTTGTGTGTGTTTGGGTACATGAGTGTGTGTGTGCGTGTGTGAGTGTGTGTGTGCGTGTGTGTGTGTGTGTGAATGTGCTTTATGTCACTGAGATGGTAGGGTTCTATTGTCACAGCATAATCTAGCTCAGTTGGATTAGTCTAAAAATTGGTACAATGTTATGTAACACAGTGTTAAAATATTAAATTGGCTTAATGGCCACTTGGTGGGTAGTAAAAAAATTTTTTGTCAAATACTGGAAAGATAGTGTTCTACGTCCTTGAGAGACAAAATATTTGGTAAACTAATATTTTAAATAACTTAGAAGCAGATGTTGTATTATAACTCTAAGGAAAGAGATTGGATAATAGAACATGTGTACCGTATAGATTCCTCTTTTGACAAGAAAGAGATGAACACAGATGAAAATTGGAGGATATTAGGGGAATAGAAAGAATCAATAAATTGAAGAAACTAGAGGAGTTGATGAAGTTATTACCATCCCACTTTATGAAGATTAAAATATAGAATATTAAAGACTTTGCTGGCTGCTATGTGGAAAATGAATTGATTAGAGTGAAGACTGGTGAATCAGAAATGTCACTGTGAGTCATACAAGACACATTAATGGCTTGGACATGGGAGACAGCAACAGTGATATGCAGAACTTGATAGATTCATTTGGTATATATTTTACAGGGAGAACTATCTGGATGTGCATTTTAAGAGAGAGATCGAGAATGAATTTAAGATTCTAGCTCAAGTAACTGGAAAGACATTGATACTATTTGACGGCATAGAAAATATTAGGTGAAAGCAGGATTTATTTACACATTTTGCTTGGCATGATTGGTTTCTAAATGATAATTACAAGTTGAAACTTGTGCATATAAGTCTTTATTTCAGTGGAGAAGTTAGAGTGAGAAATATATATTTGATCGTCAGGCAATTGAAGAATATCACCTAGGAATAAGTGCAAATAGAGAAAATAAAAACCCCAAAGGCCAACGATGACCCAGGAAAGGATGGTGACAAGAAGTATCAAAGAGGAAGAGGGACACCATTAAAACAAATAGAGGTTACTTCAAGGATAATTATCAACTCCAACTGATGCCTGTAGGAAATCAACTAAGATGAGGACCTCCAAGTCCACTAGATGACAAACTTCAGGAGGGCAGGACATTTTGAGTGTTTCTTTCACTACTGTATCTCTGATACTTAGAGTAATATCAGGGGTTGGTGGGGGGAAATGATGGTAGAGTGGTATAAAATAGCTGCTGGAGGGAGATGAGGAGTCAACACAAATTTTAAGATGAGAAAACAAGTCTCATTGGAGGTTTTACTTCAATAATCTTTTCCTTCCACAGTCTTGTCTTTTGGCATTGTTCCTCTTCAATTTGTATCTACTGATACAGTTGCAATATGTTATTGAGTTTTACTAAGAACTGAACCCAGAATTTTTTTAAAAACACACTCATTTTTGTTCTCCCAGTAAATTTAGTGAAGGGGTTGCATGCATCTTTGATCTCATTCTTGATTCCCCAGTTACTAGCACATAATACACAAGCAATAACTATTGTTAAATGGATTATAAATATTTTTCTCCTTTTAAATGACAATATCTTTCCTTGACCATTGTGAAATTTCTTCGTTTTCTTAATTTTATAGAGAGAAACCCAAGTCTACTAAGCACTTGCATTTAATATGGGATCAGGACAGGATGGCAAAAGGTAAGAGTTGATGATTTCTATAAACTACTGCATACAGTTCAGAAATCCTTCAAAGTGGAAGTAGGATAGAAATACCCGGAACTATATGAAAGGATAGGGATATTTACTTCTCTGATAATGCTTTTTCCTCTCTCTCTTTTTATTTGTTATGAAATATGTGAATTTGCACCAGAGGTTTCCATAATTTTTGTACAGCATTATTATCCTCATTGACCTTTAGTGCTGTTCTTCCACTATTAATTAGTGTATCATTTATCAAATGAGGTACTCAATGAATGAGAACTGTGTGTTTGCTGTTGTCATCATCTTCATTATTGTTATTATTGACTTGGATTTTCTTTTCTTTTTTCCTTTTTTTTTTTTGAGACAGTCTCCCTGTGTCGCCCAGGCTGAAGGGCAGTGGCATGATCTCTGCTCACTGCAACCTCCGCCTCCCAGGTTCAAGTGATTCTCCTGCCGCAGCCTCCCCAGTAGCTGGGAATTCAGGCTCCCGCCACCAAGCCCGGATAATTTTTTGTATTTTTAGTAGAGACAGGGTTTCACTGGGTTAGCCAGGATGGTCTCGATCTCCTGACCCCGTGATGCTCTCGCCTCGGCCTCCCAAAGTGCTGGGATTACAGGCGTGAACCACTGCGCCCTACTTTGACTTCGATTTTCAATTTGTCAAATCTTTGTCTTGAGAGAGCCTCCTAGAATGTATTTCTTTTCTTTTTCTTTCTTTTTTTTTTTTTTTTTTTTTGGAGACATGGTTTTGCTCTTTTTGCTCAGGCTGGAGTATAGTGGCACAATCTCGGCTCATTGCAACCTCTGCCTCCTGGGTTCAAGCTATTCTCCTGCCTCAGCCTCCTGAGTAGCTGGAATTATAGGCACCCACTGCCATGCTTGGCTAATCTTTTGTAATTTTAGTACAAACGGGGTTTCACTGTGTTGGCCAGGCTAGCCAGGCTGGTCTCGAACTCCTGAACTCGGGTGATCTATATGCCTCCACCTCCCAAAGTGCTGGGATTACAGGCGTGACCACCGCGCCTGGCCTCTGAAATGTATTGCTTAGTCCAGTGACTAGACTGTTTTGGGGTTGAGTGGCAAGCGCACAGTTGGTTCCCCTCCTGCCTCATCATTCACTCCTTTCTGTAGTTTAATTCTTCAGCATTAAAGCTGACAATGAGATTCTCCTGTCCTTATTTTCTTATCACTCTGCTTTTCTCAGATACAAGAGAATTTCCATTGGCAACTTTCTTCATTTACTCTTCCTCCCTGGAATTCTCAAGAGTAAATGTCACCCTTCCAGAGTTTCTCTAGACATAGAAACTTTGTGGTGCGTTTCAATAAAATCAGTGATAAAGTATTAATAAGAAAAACATGCCTTTATACTAGCTTATATAAAAGTTGTTTTTCACCTATTTTTAAATTGTGCTAGCTTGTATTTTATTTAATTATGAAAAGACACTTAAGAACATTTAAAATAAAGTAGTATATGTATAAAAAATTACTGCCAAACAGGAAGTGGAGAGAGAGAGAAGCAGAGAGAAAAAGGGGAGTCTGTGACTGTGTTTTTTGGGGGTAAATGTCTTTTAAAATAAAAAAAAATCTGTATTCAGTGAGAATCTGAGGTGAAATTGTTTCATATTGCTGAAACATGTCCTTATTTTATTCTGAATCTCTACATCCTTTCTCTCTTTTGCAGCACATCATTTGGGAGGGAAAAATCAATGATGTAGTTGTTGCTTTCTGAAATTATATGTCTTAGACACATGGATTCCTTGGGTCATTGCTTTCTTTCACTAATGGAAAATATAATGAAAACTGCATAATGGAAAGAACAATCCCAATGAGAGCAGGTTAAACTGTAGCAGAATTTTAAACTTGAAATGTGAGCTATAGAATAAGTAATTAATGTACATTTCATCTCTGTAAAAATAAGAAGTTCTTTGTCTAGAATAACACTGAATTTAAGAAATCTTGCAAAATTTAGAATCTTCCTATATATTAAAAAAAAGCTATTTTAATCATAAATGAAGTTGGCATCTCTAATGACTCCAAAGCTAGGACACAGAAATTAAGAGGAGTCCTAAAATGAAAGCAAACCCCTGAGGAATTATCATTTCAGTGTTATTTGCATGTGTAAATCCATGAATAAAGCCAAGAAATCAGTTTCAGTGAAACTATAGAAACATGGAAATGACATGGATATTGAACGTAAAATTGTCAAATAACAATATCTCAGAACAACTAAAACCTGGGATGTATTTAATAATACAAATCAGAAAGTGGCATGATATTCCTCCTTCTTCTAAATGAAACACTTCACTCTTATTTACCCCCAATCAAGAATTTATCCTGTGCTGCCCTACTCCATTAGCAAAACTTGAGTTAATTTATCTGTCGCATTTTCGTATACAAAACAGAGAGCAACTCAGGCTAAATTCAGACGTAGGTAGCGAGACATCACAGTGCTCAGATTATGGAGACAGAAAGTTGAAGAACCATGGATACAAAGATACTTATTGGCCTTCCTAAACCAGTAAGAAATTTTAAAATATACTCTGGGAGGAGAAAAGCAGATTCCCAACATATGTAAAATTAGAGAAAAGTATTACAAGACACTGAAAAAGTTAACTGTCCGTATTATTTATCTACTGCTTCATTAAAACTACCCCCAAATTTAGAAAATTAGCACATTTATTATCACAAAGTTTCTGTGAGTCAGGGATTGAATAGTGGCTTAGTTGGATGGTTCAGGATCAGTGTCTCTCACAAGGTACAGTCAACATATCAGCTGGGACTAAAGTCATCAGAAGGTTTGACCGGGACTAGAAAATCTGCTTATACTCTAGCTCACTTATGGTTCTTGGCAGAAGGTCTCAGTTCCTTGCTAGCTGTTGACAGGAGGCCTCAGGTCCTGGCTTGGAGCTCATAGGACTATTTGAGTGTTCTCATGGCATCAGATACAGCTCCTCTTATTAGAGAAAAAACAAGCTCCAAGCCACAGTGTCTTTTATGATCCCGTCTCTGAAGTCATATATAATGACTTCTATTATATACTGTTGGTCAAACACCAATCCAATTAACATGTGACAGGAAACTACACAAAAATGTGAATACCTAAAAATAGGGATCATTAGAGCCCTCTCGCAATCTGGTGATCACACACGGGGCCTGTAACTCATTTTCTCCTTCCTAGGAGACACCTGAGGTGCTATGGACATAAACCAGAGCCTTCTATAAATATACTCAGAGTAGTTTTCTAGCTGAGAAGTAACTAGAAAAGTTTCCACCTATGGTTGCTCTTAGCAGGCTATGTTTGATCTCATTAAATTGATTATTGAAAATCTCAGAATTTATTGATTGAGAAATGAACCTGGCTAGAAAATGGAAAGTAACACATAGTCTCCCTACCCTTGCATGATTCACCAAGCATAAGACTTAGGAAAGTCTAAACTTACACATCTGTGCCACAGGGATTGTTAGTGTTCACCTATGAATCCAAAAGTTAAACGTGCTATGCTGTGGGAAAAGAGGTCATTAAAAAACTGCATCTGATAAGTTTGGAGACCTCTCTAGAAAGGAATACTGAATCTGTGTCTTATTTTCGCTTGTACCATTTGGTAAGTGTTATAGGTTGAACTGCATCCAGCAAAAGTAAAAGTTGGAGTCCTATCTCTCAATGTCACAGAATGCAAAGTTATTTGAAAATAGAGTCTCACAGACATAAATAGTCTTAAAAAAAAAGTCATATTGGACTAGAATGGGCCCTTAATTCAGTATGACTGATGTCCTTATTAAAAGATGATATGAAGATGTAGGGGGAGAATATCATTTGACAATGGAGGCAGAAGTTGATGTTATTCATCTGCCAACTAAAGAACATCAAGGACTGTCAGCTACACCAGAAACTAAGAGAAAGGTATGGAAAAATGTTTTCCCTAAAATATTACTTAGCATGTGACCCTACAGAAACATGATTTCAGACTTCAGGCCTCCAGAATTATAGGAGATACATGACTGTTATCCTAAGTCACCCAACTTGTGGTACTTTGTTAAATAAATACAACAAGCATCGGCGAATTTTAGTGTGAGGGATTTATGATGTGCCTGAGTCTACTTTGACAAATCAGCATTCTGTGCAATGCAGGTTAGTGGCAGTAGTAAAATTGGCATTCAGACCACAAATTATAATGGCTAAAGCATTTGGAGGCAAAAAAGGAAAAGGAAGTCAGGAAAAGCACAATAACAATTTAACAATGAAATCACATTCTACATGTTGTTGATATTGATATAAAGAGATGAGAGACTTGAGGTAGATTACAGAGGACAATCTTCTTAATTAATTATAAAAATTTGCACTTAGACCTGAGGAAATGGAGTAAAAGGATGGACAGAGAAGACTAAGCAAGGGGAAAGTTGACTAAAAGTACTATTTCTAGAGTTTATAGCAGCACTGGTGAAAATTAAATTCCTAAAGGAGGAAACCAGAATAAAAACTTTATTTTCTCCACTGAAATGCATTGTTAAAAAGAAAAGTAAAACTAATCTCAACACCCTACAATATGTTGTGTAGATCCTACATGTATACCTATTAAATGAATAATTGCTTTTCAGTATATAATATAAATTCAGGCATCAACAAGTATTTATGTGTTTTCTTTATAAAACACAGAGGTAAGGTATTCATCAAAGTATTTTTATAAATAATGTTAAGAGATAAACTTTGGCAAATTAAAGTTTTAAAGAACGTAACTGAGCTGATAGTGATTCATGAATCAGGCCACTCTAGACTGCAAGAGAACAGAGTCTCAGATAAAAGGGCACAAGGGCAAGGCTCTCATAGGGTGAAGTGGAAGCTAAGCAGAAAAATAATTTGGTTGAAGTTTGAGCAATTGAGTTATTTGAATTATCCCACTAAGAAGTTTAAAACAATATAAGTAATGCCTTGCCTGTGATTGGCTGTGCTTAAGTTTCATTTTTTATGCAGGAACCCAGGGTGTTGGAACTGTCTCAGTCTAAGGGCCTCTCGTTTCACAAATTTAACCAATTATCTGAGAAATGTGCATTCTAAGTGCCTATTTTTTTTTTTTTAATTTTGTTGCTCAGAGTGGGAAGTGCTTGATTATTGCTTAAAGTTAACGATGTTAAAACAATTAAAGAAAAACTAAATGGATAGTGGATAAGCTATTAGTAATGTGACCGTCCATGAATCAAATTCTATGAAAGTAAGAAATTATGATGCAAGGTGAATGAAGATTTAGTAAAGTAAAACATCAGAGGAATTGACAGATCACTTCTAAGAGAAATAGCTTCATGTTAGAATAATTTAATACAGTTATATTTATTTGTTACTAATTTTGTTATTAACTTTAATATTAATCCATTAAAATTCCACTAATCTTGTAAACCGCTTGGGATGGATGGATTCATTCTTCACAGCATTTTAGTAGGAAGACTAATATTGTTTTGTCATCCTTGTCACAGAACACTTATGAAATCAGACTTTGGATATGTTGCACTATATATTTATTGAATGCTTACTAAATGACTAAATTTATGCAAAGACTAAAAGTATTGCACTCAAAGAGATCCTGGTGAAAAGCCATTTTGACATGAGATTTAAAAAATAAAAATATAAATAATCACAGGGAAAACTTATTGGTCTAAGTGTATCTATCAAAACTAGAACATTTGTTGACTAGGAACTCAGTTTAATTATAAAACTTTATGATTAATGTATAATTGTTCATTCAACAAATCCTTACCCTTTCCTCTGTCCATTTCATCTTCATTACACTAATCAACATAAGTAACATTTTTACGTTAACCTTGCAACTTTGTATTGTACTGTCTATAATCATTAAAATTAAGAATTATTGATTTTTATTGATTCCTAATATGTGTACCTGTTTGGGGGATACATGTGATAATGTAATACATTAATACAATGTGCAAAGATCAAATCAGGGAAATTAGGATATTCATCACTTTAAATATTTAAAATTATGAATTTTTATTTCCAAAATATTTTCCCACTTCCTTGCAATTAAGATTTCCTGATGAAAGAACAAAAATCAAAATAGTTATATCGTGAATGGACATCAACTCTATCTCAAGAAAAGCAGCAATTTCCAAGAGAACTGGTTGATCACAAGCTTCTGAGCTGACCCAGCTGCACTGCTGAAAGCCCTGACCTTGAATCAAGATTAAGGGATCCACTAATGAAAGTCAGCTCTGGCAGTTTTTTCAGCACTACCACTGGCAAATGTTCTTCAAGTCAGAAACTTTCATTAAAAAAACATGGAAGATGTAAGCCCATCAAAATATTGTATCTACTTATTTTCTTAAGGATTTTGTTTTTATATGCAAGAGTTGCAACCAAATTTTAATATGAAAAATATATAAATCTAATATGCAATATAAGTAAATCTATATTTGCGTGTGTGTATGTGTGTGTAAATATGCATGGCTTTAAAAGTTTTTCATATTGAGTTTGCCGTCATAATCTTCATAATGGTTGGGAAGCTGGTATGCAATTTACCAGAAAGTGATAACAATGCCAGAAGGGATTTCTCTAGTAAGTTTCATTGGAGTTCTGGCAGAGGTTGTCCAAGGAACTATTTAGAAAGTTTAACACCTTGCTTAAACCACTTTTAAAAGGTACCTCATCATTTGGTTGTGGCCAAATAAAAATATAGAAATGAATCTCTATGCAAAATGTTTTATTTTGGAGTGTATGTAAAGACAGAATGGCAATTCAAGGCATATCCATAGACCTGGGTAGTTTTGGGTATGTCTGAAGAATGAAGAGAAGGTTGGGGATTTTATCAGAAAAAAATAACGTTACATATTACCTTAAAAAACTCATTGGCATGAGCAAAGTTTTGGGGAGCTGGCATGCTCTGACTAGTGAGTGATAGTGGTAGGTAAAACAAATGTCAGACTAAGAGCTGTTTGTTCCAGCAGTTACTAGGTAAACCTGATCTTAAAGTTATGACAGGTCATTTTGGCAGCTGGTTTGTGATATAATGCCTGGGCAAAAAGAGCTTTGTGTCCTGAGTGTGCTACCTACTCTATCTCTCAACTCTAATTTAGTTGGGTATAACAAGATCATTCTAATATATGTAATCAGTTCTTACAGAATCTAACACCTGTTTGACTTGAATATCCATTTTAAGAAATATTTATTGACATCTTTGTCAGGGACTAGCATACACAATCTGCTGATACATGGAGGATATAAACACATGGCTTCCAAGTCTAGTGTTGAGATAACACACAGATGAGCCACCATTTATAACATTTAGTGAAAATCCACATTTAGGGTGAGTACAGACAAGGTGTATAAATTCTGGCAACACTGTCAACTTAGTGGAGTAGAAATTGTTTTTGAAGCAATATATGAGCTTATTTTTTATAAATGAATGATGTTTTGCTAAGAATGCAAGAAAAAAAAAGACATCTGTAGCAGGAATAACTATAAGAGCAAATATCAAAGACCTGGGTACAGGTGGCATGTTTGAAGGCTAAAACTAGTCAGTATTCCTGAAATAAAAGCAGCAAACTTGTAGACACAAGATCCGAAACACGTAAGAAGGAGGTCCTTGATCTTGAATAGTATTGGATTTTATGCCAAGGAATTTAAATTTGATTTTGTAGATAATGGAGAGTCATTGAGTAATTTTGAAAAGGGTGAAACTGAGGAAAAAACACCAGTCACAGGATGATGAAAGTCCAAAGAAGGAGAGCACAAAACAGATAAACTGAGGTAGCAGAGAGGAATAAAGAATTTCAGCTATTATTTAAGCAATCACATGAAAATAATTGAGGGAGGGAGTAGTATGCAATGATTTTCAGGCTTCTAGCTTGTGGTACCTGGTGAATTGGGTGCTGTTCATCCATTCAGAAAATAAGAGAGGAAAAAAGTAAGTTTTAATTCTTAACATGTTATATCTGAGGTAACTGATGGGCCTGATTAAAATTCCAAAGTATGCTTAGACATAAATGCTGCTTCTTGGGAGAGAGAAAAAAGATGTATTTATTGGAGATATAGAAGCAGTTGGGGCATACGTAGTAATTAATGCCACAGGTTTAAATTTACTAGTAATTTGACTCTATCAATAAATGTTCTTATATATTATGTGAATTATAAAGTTTATATACATAAGATGTATAACAAATATGAAAGTAAAAGCTAAATAGACATCATAATGAATTTTGCAATATAGTCTCTATGAATATATCCTTAATCTAACCCATGGCGTCTCACACACTATCCCTTCCTTAACACAAGCAAAGTCAGAAATCCTTAATATTTAAGCCCTTCCCAGATTTTAATAGTAAATTCCTTCCTGTAGTAAGGAATGCACAGTAGTCGTGTACATGTAAAACATTCTTATGTAATTACACTCAACAAAATATGACTGTTTCCAGAGGCCATGAAGAGGAAAAAGTTTATCAGCCCAGACATCACAGGGAGACTATTATAATGGTCTTTATAATTAGAAGTATGGTCATATAGTAAGGCACTAACATAAATATTGCAAGGAGAGCTCATTTCTATGGTTAAGAAGAAAGAAATGTGTAGTGAATCGAATGTGATAGTAGTGAGTAACTACTTCACTCTTTTTCATGGGTGAGAAAATTGAAGCAGAGAGGAGAAAAGTTCAATCCAGCACATACAACAGTAAACCCTGTTCAGTGACAATCTAGGTTCAAACCAGTGCCGTAATCCTCTAGATGTGCAGCCATTACTAAATTTTAATACATTCTACTGGATTGCATGAATTAGTATCATACATATTTATCATAACAAAATTATCACAAGTGAAAAGGTTTAATTTACTTATGAGTTCAGATTGGTAAACCTACACAAAAGTAGACCAGAAGTATACATTTTTGTTTTGTCAGTTGAATGTAAGCTCAATAAAGTTAGGTAAGGATTTATGTCTACTAAGCTTTTGCTGTATCTGCAGCAACTAAAAACTTATAGCACTTAGTAGACTCTTGAAAAACAACTTTAAATTAACAAATGAATAAACTTCCTAATTATGCCTCAATTATCCAAAATATTGGAGAGCAATATATTTTAATTGAGAATATATATTAATAAACATAAGGTTTTTCTCAAAAAAAAAGTTGCTGCATAGAAAATTTGTTTAATTTTAAGAAGGGTTGAGAAGAAAACATAAAATTTATTTAAAATATGCCTAAATACCAAGAAAAGAAACCAATTTATAATTTTAATACATAGGCATAATTTCTAATCTTTTTAAAAAATAATATTTCTATTATTATAGTGATACATACTTTTTGAAGCAAATGTGTAAAATAAAAGACCGTATAAACACATTTGAAAGGATCCGTCATGCCATCATCCAGGGATAACTACTGTTGAATATTCAGTGTCTCTATATGCAGTATATACTCTGTTTACATGACTACATTTCAATGAACAAATAAGACTTACACTATGTATATAGTTTTATTATATTATTTCTTCTTTTAACAGTTTATTATCAAAATTTTCTGTGCCATTAAATATTTGCAAACTCTGATTTTGGGATACGTTGCATTCCATTTTTAAATATGCCACAATACCACAATATATCTGACTTTTATGATTTCTAGTATTTCATTTTAAGGACTTTTGTAAATAATGCTGTACAGACATTCTTAACGTGTAAATATTTGTTCACACTTCTAATTATATACAAGAATAAATGTGTAGATGTGGTATCCACCATTATTTTTAAGTTGAAATGACTATCAACTCACTAATAATGATATATAGATTTTAGTGTTTTATACATTTGCCTGTCTCCCTCAAATGTTCTTTTATTGGTTTTTCTTTAGTTAGTAAGACAATTACAGCTATATTGAACAAAATGTAATAATAGACATTAATACTTAATAAAAGTTAAATAAAGTTAATAATTATAATTACATTATTATATGTTATTCTGACAACAGGTTTATATTTTTAAAATAATTGTTTGTATACATGTATTTTAATCATCTTTTATTAAAATTAATTTAGGGCCGGGCGCGGTGGCTCAAGCCTGTAATCCCAGCACTTTGGGAGGCCGAGACGGGTGGATCACGAGGTCAGGAGATCGAGACCATAACACGGTGAAACCTCGTCTCTACTAAGAAATACAAAAAACTAGCCGGGCGAGGTGGCGGGCGCCTGTAGTCCCAGCTACTCGGGAGGTTGAGGCCGGAGAATGGCGTGAACCCAGGAGGCGGAGCTTGCAGTGAGCTGAGATCCGGCCACTGCACTCTAGCCTGGGCTACAGAGCCAGACTCCGTCTCAAAAAAAAAATAAATAAATAAAAAAATAAATAAAATTGATTTAGACCTGAATTTTGATCCACTCCCAAAGTTTACAACTATACAGGCTTGCAAAATCAAGAGTTCTTATATCTAAAATCTATGAAAAACCTGATAGCTTTCCAGATAGATGATAGAGATTAAAATTTAAAGAGATTCTACAAGAACAAATCCTTTTTTAAATTTGCATGTAAGATTCAATTGGCTATTAATATCTTAAAGTTCTTTACGTTTAAAAGCAACTCTTTTATTCATTTTTTTACTCTAGCATTCATGATAAAATCAGTCAAGGATTCATGTCAATAAATACTATGCTCCCTACAGGCATATGAACTTTTATTTTAGAAGTATATAAGCCATATTTTTTGGCATGGCAGGAAAATTAAAGCTTGTTCTGTAAAACTCATCTGATATCTAAAGTATTATTTTCTATTCCATTTGCCCGGCTTGTTACCTTTTCAGTTGTGTGAAGTATTTTGAGAACTATGCACAATTTAATATTGGCCCATTAGTCATCGACCACTGAACACTTTAATCTGATATGTACATGACTCAGTGTGAATAACTAACCCTCAAGTATGTCTGGCATAAAATGATCTTTTACAAATTTTTGCATTGGAACTATAAAGATTGAGGACATTTTGTAGCAAGGACAAAAAAGGGAAAACATAATTTTTTTGAGAAAATATATGCTATAAACCTGACCAAATTCAGCTAAACAAACTATTTTAAAACAAATAGAAATAATAAAAATGGACAACCCACTTTGGGTCCCCTCCCATTGTATGGGAGCTCTGTTTTCACTCTATTCAATCTTGCAACTGCACACTCTTCTGGTCCGTGTTTGTTACTGCTTGGGCTGAACTTTCGCTGGTCGTCCACCGCTGCTGTTTGCTGTTGTCGCAGACCCGCCTCTGACTTTCACCCCTCCAGGCTAAGTGCCTGGGTCTGTCCTAACTGAGCTGAACACTAGTTGCTGGGTTCCACGGGTCTCTTCCATGACCCACAGCTTCTAATGGAGCTATAAGGCTCACCGCATGGCCCAAGGTTCCATTCCTTGGAATCCGTGAGGCCAATAACCCCAGGTCAGAGAACAAAAGGCTTGCCACAATCTCGGGAGTGTCCCGTCTCATCTTGGGAGCAGCTCACCACTATGTTGAGAGCTCTAAGAACAAAGACCCGCCAGTAACATCTGGTGACTCACATGGGATTTCTCCAAAGCAATGGGAAATGTTCCTCCCAAGGCAAAAAACGCCCCTAAGATGTATTCTGGAGAATTGGGACCAATTTGACCCTCAGACGCTAAGAAAGAAGCGACTTATATTCTTCTGCAGTACTGCCTGGCCACAATATCCTCTTCAAGGGGGAGAAACCTGCCCCCCCTGAGGGAAGTATAAATATATAACACCATCTTATAGCTAGACCTCTTTTGTAAAAAGGAGGGCAAATGGAGTGAAGTGCCATATGTGCAAACTTTCTTTTCATTAAGAGACAACTTGCAATGATGTAAAAAGTGTAATTTATGCCCTACAGGAAGCCCTCAGAATCTACCTCCCTGCCCTGGTATTCCCCTGGCTCCTTCCCCAATTAATAAGGACCCCCCTTCAATCCAAACAGTCAAAAAGAGATAGACAAAGGGGTAAACAATGAACCCAAGAGTGCGAATATTCCCCAATTATGCCCCCTCCAAGTGGTGGGAGGAGGAGAATTGGGCCCAATCAGAGTGCATGTACCTTTTTCTCTGTCAGACTTAAAGCAAATTAAAATAGACCTAGGTACATTCTCAGATAACCCTGATGGCTATACTGATGTTTTACAAGGGCTAGGACAATTCTTTGATCTGACGTGGAGAGATATAATGTTACTGCTAGATCAGACACCAACCCCAAATTAGAGGAGTGCCACCATAACTGCAGCCCGAGAGTTTGGCAATCTCTGGTATCTCGGTCAGGTCAGTGATAGGATGACAACAGAGGGAAAAGAACAATTCCCCACAGGCCAGCAGGCAGTTCCCAGTGTAGACCCTCATTGGAACACAGAATCAGAACATGGAGATTGGTGCCGCAGACATTTGCTCACTTGCATACTAGAAGGACTAAGGAAAACTAGGAAGAAGCCTATTAATTATGCAATGATGTCCACTATAATACAGGGAAAGGAAGAAAATCCTCCTGCCTTTCTGGAGAGACTAAGGGAGGCATTGAGGAAGCATGCCTCCCTGTCATCTAACTCTACTGAAGGCCAACTAATCTTAAAGGATAAGTTTATCACTCAGTCAGCTGTAGACATTAGAAAAAAACTTCAAAAGTCTGCCTTAGGCCTGGAGCAAAACTTAGAAACCCTATTGAACTTGGCAACTTCAGTTTTTTAAATAATAGAGATCAGGAGGATCAGGTGGAATGGAACAAAACTGGATTTAAAAAAGGCCACCACTTTACTCATGGCCCTCAGGTAAGTGGACTTTGGAGGCTCTGGAAAAGGAAAAGCCTGGGCAAATCGAATGCCCAATAGGGCTTGTTTCCAGTGCGGTCTATAAGGACTCTTAAAAAAGACTGTCTGAATAGAAATAAGCCACCCCCTCGTCCATGCTCCTTATATCAAGGGAATCACTGAAAGGCCCACTGCCCCAGGAGATGAAGGTTCTCTGAGTCAGAAGCCACTAACCAGATGATCCAGTAGCAGGACTAAGGGTGCCCAGGGCAAGCGCCAGCACAGGCCATCACCTTCACAGAGCCCCGGATGTGCTTAACCATTGAGGGCCAGGGAGTTAACTGTCTTCTGGGCACTGGTGTGGCCTTCTCAGTCTTACTCTCCTGTCCCACACAACTGTCCTCCAGATCTGTCAATATCCGAGGGGTCCTAAGACAGGTAGTCGCTACATACTTCTCCCAGCCACTAAGTTGCAAATGGGGAATTTTTCTCTTTTCACATGCCTTTCTAATTATGACTGAAAGCCCCACTCTTTTGTTAGGAAGAGAGATCCTAACAAAAGCAAGGGCCATCATACACTAGAATTAGGAGAAGAAAAAAGGGTAAGTATATATACAGACTCTAAGTATGCTCATCTAATCCTCCATGCCCATGCAGCAATATGGAGAGAAAGGGAATCCTTAACTTCCAAGGGAGCACCTATCAAACATCAGAAGCCATTAGGAGATTTCATTGGCTGTACAGAAACCTAAAGAGGTGGCAGTCTTACACTGCTGGGGTCATCAGAAAGGAAACCAAAGTGAAATAGAAGGAAACTGCCAAGCAGATATTGAAGCCAAAAGAGCCACAAGGCGGGGCCCTCCACTAGAAATGCTTATAGAAGGACCCCTAGTACGGGGAAATCCCCTCCAGGAAACCAAGCCCCAGTACTCAGCAAGAGAAATAGAATGGGGAACCTCATGAGGACATAGTTTCCTCCCCTTAGGATGGCTAGCCACCGAAGAAGAAAAAATACTTTTGCCTGCAGCTAACCAATGGAAATTATTTAAAACCCTTCACCAAACCTTTCACTTAGGCATTGATAGCACCCATCAAATGGCCAAATTATTATTTACTGGACCAGGCCTTTTCAAAACTGTCGAGCAGATAGACAGAGCCTGTGAAGTATGCCAAAGAAATAATCCCCTGCCTTATCACCAAGCTCCTTCAGGAGAACAAAGAACAGGCCATTACCCAGGAGAAGACTGGCAACTAGATTTTATCCACATGCCCCAATCTCAGGGATCTCACTATCTACTAGTTTGGGTAGATACTTTCACTGGTTGGGCGGGGCCTTCCCTTGAAGAGCAAAAAAGGCCCAAGAGGTAATGAAGGCACTAATTCATGAAATAATTCCCACATTCATACTTCCCTGAGGCTTACAGAGTGACAATGGCCCTGCTTTCAAGGCTACAGTAACCCAGGGAGTATCCCAGGTATTAGGCATACAATATCACTTACACTGCGCTTGGAGACCACAATCCTCAAGAAAAGTTGAGAAAATGAATGAAACATTCAGACAACATCTAAAAAAGCTAACCCAAGAAACCCACCTCGCATGGTCTGCTCTGTTGGCTATAGCCTTACTAAGAATCTGAAACTCTCCCCAAAAAGCGAGACTTAGTCCATACGAGATGCTGTATGGATGGCCCTTCCTAACCAATGACCTTGTGCTTGACCGAGAGATGGCCAACTTAGTTGCAGACATCACCTCCTTAGCCAAATATCAACAAGTTCTTAAAATATTACAGATAACCTGCCCCCGAGAGGAGGGAAAGGAATTATTCCACTCTGGTGACACGGTATTAGTCAAGTCCCTTCCCTCTAATTCCCCATCCCTAGACACATCCTGGAAAGGACCCTACCCAGTCATTTTATCTACCTCAACCATGGTTAAAGTGGCTGGAGTGGAGTCTTGGACACATCAAACTCAAGTAAAACCCTGGATACTGCCAAAAGAACCCGAAAATCCCAAGAGACAGTGCTAGCTATTCCTGTGAACCTCTAGAGGATCTGCGCCTGTTCTTCAAGGGACAACTGTGAGGAAAGTAACTAGAATCATAGATCCCCATGGCCCTCCCTTGTCATGTTTTTCTTTTTACTGTTCTCTTACCCCCTTTAACTCTTACTGCACCCCCTCCATGCCGCTGTACTACCAGGAGCTCCCCTTACCAAGAGCTTCTATGGAGAATGTGGCTTCTCAGAAATATTGATTCCCTGTGGTATAGGAGTTTTTCTAAAGGAAACCCCACTTTCATCCCCATACCCCTATGCCCCTGCCCTTCAGGCCATATATTGCAATCCTTGTGTCTTTAACCTCCTTGTTAAGTTTGTCTCTTCCAAAATCGAAGCTGTAAAACCACAAATGGCTCTTCAAATGGAGCCCCAGATATAGTCCCTGACTAAGATCTACTGTAGATCTACTGCAGACCCCTGAACCGGCCTGCTAGTCCATGCTCTGAAGTTGGTGACATAGAAGTCACCCCTCCCAGGGAAATCTCAACTGCATGACCCCTACTACGCCCCAATTCAGCAGGAAGCAGTTAAGAGCAGTGGTCCACCAACATCCCCAACAGCACTCGAGTTTTCCTGTTGAGAGGGGGTACTGAGGGACAGGACTAGCTGGATTTCCTAGGCCGACTAAGAATCCCTAAGCCTAGCTGAGAAAGGTGACTGCACCTACCTTAAACACAAACTGCACCTAGCAAGGTGTTAGCTTGTTACTCAGCTCACACCCAACCAATCAAATAGTAAAGAGGGTTCACTAAAATACATATGAACCCTAAAGCAGGAGGTAAAGAAATACCCAAATCATATATCACCTGAGAGTACAGGGAGAGGGACAATCATTGGGATATAAACCCAGGCATTCCAGCAGGGAGTGGCAACTCCCTTTGGGTCCCCTCCCATTTTATGGGAGCTCTGTTTTCACTCTATTAAATCTTGCAACTGCAAATAATAATAATAATAATAATAATAATAATAATAAATTGATTGAAATGTCACCACTTTATATTTTCTGGGAAAAATACTTTAAATTTCATGGTATTGCTGAATTCTACAGAAGTTTCCAAAGTGTGCTCTAAAGACTATTATAGCAGAGATATAGCAATTAATACATTAATATTAAAAAAAACAGATCATATGAAGTTTTAACGCCAAGTAATTTGGAGAAATTTGTTAGACGGAATTAGATACGTTTTATTGTAATCGTTTTGGTTATGCAGGGTTTTTTCCTCATTGTTAATATTACATTCATGAGTATTGTAAATTTTAAGATATTTTTATTCATTAACTACTGATGCATAAAAAACGACTCCAAAACTTTGAATCTATGGAATTTGAACAGTTCTGCTTATCTGGACCGAACACCACTGATCTCTGGACTTGTCCATGCTTATCTCATCAGCTGGCAGGTCAGTCAGAGACTGAACAATCTAATATCCTCCGCTGGGGCAACGTGAATGTCTTCTGTTTTCTAGCAGGCTACCCTGGACTTGTTCTCCGAGCAGAAGCAGGATTCCAAAGGAGAAAATAAAGGCATATTAAGCTTCTGGAATTATACTTCAAAATTGCAATACATCACTTCCACTGTATTTTGTTGGCCAAAGTAAGTCACAAGTGCAGCACAGGTGGAAGGAAAAGAGAAAAAGATTTTACCTCTTGATGAAAGTTATATTACAAAGGACATTTATACAGAACAGAATCGTGTATGGGAACCAATACTGTAACCAAACTACCATAGAATTTGACTAGGGAACTCTATTTATTCAATCTTCCAAGATTGAATTTGTAGCTCACATCTTAGAAATGTTGATATACATGAATTTTATTCATTCAGCTTATTCAACAAATATTAACTGAGCACTACCTGAGTCCAGTTAACAATGAAGCTTTTGTTATACAAGATGAACTGAGAACATGTTCTTTCTTCTCAAAATAAGTGAGTCTTTCCAATGATAACACAAACCAAATGGTAAAAACACAATTCAGTGCAGCTTTCTATGCTTTCCCAAGGTAGGTGCAGAAGATTGTTCCATTGCTGTTCTCCCATCAACCACACTTGGTAGTATTTACACTCCTGTGTATACCCCTTGCCCAGTGACTCTGAGGTTGGCCATGTGGTTTGCATGACCAAGGGGACATTAGTAATGTGATGCAAACGGAGGCTTGATAAATACTTGCACATGGTCTTTGTCTTCTTGAAATGCTTCCATTTGAATCTATAAAACCACTCTCTATGGCAAAACGCAAGCTAGCCAAAGGGGTAGCTCGATGGGTAGAAAACAAAAGATGGAAACAATATCCAGATCCAACATCCCAAGTGTTTGGTGCTAGGTGATCTCTTTTAACCTGCCCGAGCCATTCCACTTCTAGCAGTGTATGCCGTAGACATTGTAAAGCAGGTACCAGCTATCTCTACTGTTCCTAGCCTAAAATTCTGACCCACAAAATTGTAAACAAATAAATATTTCTTGTTTTAAGGTACTATATTTGGAGTAGTTTGTTGTGTCCCAACAGATAACTGTAAGACAAATTGATACTAGAAGTGGAGTGTTGCTATAATATAAACCTAAAACATGTGACTTTGGCCTTGGGCCTGGAAAGTGGGCAACAGGCTTGCATATGGAGAGCATTTCTTATGAAAAACAAAGGCACACTCAGGGGGAAGAAAACAAAAACAAAAAGAAAATCCAGACAGAATCATTCCATGATACAGAACTGGCCATGATAAAGGACCATTTCCTGCTCCCTGGGGCTGGATGGATTTCAGAATTCTTACAGGTCAGTTGTTGCTATGTGCCATATGTTCTCCACTTTTTAACTAGACTGGTATACTTTCATTTTCCTATTACTGTTACATCATTAAATATTGGGTGTTTGGAGGCAGAACTGCATCTAAGAATCCTCAATTGCACCTAAACCTTATTTAGATGACAAGATGCTGAGCCTGACACCATAAAGCAATATGATATTGAGGGTTTGGGGAGAAATATCATGTATTTTTTATATGAGAGATCTGTTAATTTTTTTTATATTAAAAGATGGTATATAGAAAACATTTACATTGGTTGCTAACACAAACCCTTGGCTCCCAGTATTCACTTTCTATACAGTCTCCTCTCACTGTCTCTGGAATTGCTTATGTGACTTATTTTGGCCAATGGGATATTGGAAAATCTGACGCAAGCAGACACTTGCTAGGCACATACATTGGGTTTAGTCTTCATATACTGCACTCTCTTGAAGCTCTGAGACCACCTTTCTATGAGAAAGCACAAAGTAGCTATGTGGAGAGGTCACATGGAGGTGAACTTAAGAAACCAATCAATCACTAAAATCAAATCCTCAGATATAAAACTTCAATAAAGCTATGGAAGCCTGCTTCTTCCTTTTCAAGCTACATCACTTCCACCATTCTCTGCCCAAATTTCTGACTACAGAATCAGGAACCAAGTAAACTGGTGGTTATTTTAAACCACTACATTTTTGGATTGTTTGTTATAGAGCAATAGATAATAGAAACAACGGGGTATGCTGCAGCGGGTGTAAGAGTAAATATTGTTTTGCAACATATACATCAGCAAGTATCAACAGTTACCTCAGCAGCATCACATAATGAGGAGTGTCCTATAACTTCAGGCTGCCTCACAGAAAGAGAGAGAGCCACCAGTTTCTCAGTTTCTTCCTTCAATATGGTTTGGCTGTGTCACCACCCAGATCTCATCTTTAATTGTGGCTCCCATAATCTCTACATGTCGTGGGAGGTACCTGGTGGGAAGTAATTAAATCACGGGGGTGGTTTTTTTTTCCCATGCTGTTCTCATGATAGTGAATAAGTCTCATGAGATCTGATGATTTTGTAAAGGGCAGTTTCCCTAGCCCGTACTCACTTACCTGCCACCATGTAACACGTGCCTTTGCTCCTCCTTTGCCTCTGTCATGATTGTGAAGCCTCCCCAGTCATGTGGAACTGTAAGTCCATTAAACCTCTTTGTCTTTGTAAATTACCAAGTCTTGGGCATTTCTTCACAGCACTATGAAAATGGACTAACATATCCTTTCACTGGGATAATTGGGTAACTAAGACATAGCTTCATGACTTTGAGGTATTGGATGCACACATGCACACACATAATTGACTAACTGCTTCCATATTTTATTATAAAATAATTTCAAATTCTAACATGTTAAACATAGGCTTCATATATAAATCTAGACAATCATATTATAAGCAAGTTACATAAGTCTGTTTTTAGCTTTTAACTTCAGCTAGGTCTACAAGCCTAAAATAATGTAATGAAAAATCTGGCAAATAAAAGGGAGACAATCTTGCTCCAAAGAAACAGATGTAAGGAGGGGCTAAGCAAGAAAGGAAATGTTCCTACCACTAAGAGTATTCACTACATGTAAAGCACCATGTTTTATATTTGGATAATCTAAATTGTCTTCAACCCTATCTCCATATGAGAACATTTTAGTATGAAATCAAATAAACTGGGATTATGGAAACTCCAATTGACTTTTAAATAGTGTTCTATACTTTTATAGTTTCCTATGTTTTGAGAAAATAATCTGACAATGTTAATATTTTTCTGTTTATAAATTACTCATAAGCATCTACACATTTTAAATGATACATCTACAATAGAAAGGAGAAAAATGCTAAGCATGTTTCACTGCATATGAATTAGAAATTTCCATATATAAAAATCTTAATAATTTATTCTTTTATTTTGTCATATTTTCATGATCTGTATTGATTGAAGAGAGGTTTTTTTTTTTTTGTTTGTTTGAAATTCTTGTATGACCTAATGATCAAGAACAAGAACTCTAGAGCTCAAAGTGCTTAAATTCAAATCCAGGCTCTGTTACTTCATAACTGTATGACCTTATGCTTCTGGTTTCACCATGTTAAAATGGAGACATAAATAAGAATTTCTTCAGAGCATTGGTATGATAAGTAAATGAAGTAACATATACAAAGCAATCAGATCAGTGCCAGAAACAATATAATATGCACTAAATTAGTATAAGCTGTTGCTATTTTTAGCAGTTCGGCTCCTAAATTTCTCTTCAATTTAGGTAGATTGTCCATTCAGTCTTTTGTACTCCTTTTGGAATTGCTGAAAAATTTTTTAAAAGAAAAAGAAAATTAACATTTATGGACAGCCAGGCAATTCTCTAAAAGTTTTGCTTATAGAGGTAATGTACTGATTCATTTAATGGTTACAACAACCTCAGTGAGGCAAAAACTATCATCCTCACTTTGGAGATGCAAAAACAGAGCTTCGCATGGGTTAAGTAATCTGCCCAAGATATACCCCCAGTAAATGACACAGTTGGGATTCAAGGCAATTTCTGGAGCCCCAGAGCTTGCAATCTTAATTATATTTTGTAACCTCTAAACTGCTCTGGATTATATAACATGCATTTTATTCTGTCAAAATTGTATCCTATTAAGATTATTGCCTCCAATAGTCTATTTGTTCAACATCTTTATCTCTGCAGAAGAGACAAAGAAAGCAATCAATGGACCATAAGATAATCAAGGAAAAGTTCAGGATGATAAGAGAGTTAGGAGAAAGGAACACTGGGATATACAAATCATTGCAGTGAGCACCTACACCATTTTAGGTACTGTGGGCACAGGAACGGAAAAGATTGACTCTGAGAAGTCCTCTGCCCATGTGGAATTAGCAGTCATTCCAGAAATGTAAGTCACACAATAAAATGATGACAAAATTCAAGAATCAGTACAAGTTAAGTGAGTACTAAGTAGACAAACTAGGGTAGTGACATGCAAGGATCAGGAGCGTGCTATTTTTGAGACTGTGCCAGAAAAGGCTTCTGAGTCCACACCATTTGCCTTAAGACCTGAGTGACTAAAATGGCATGTTACAGGCAGAGGAAACAACAAAAACTGTGACTTGAAGTGAGAAGAATGATGGTCTGTTTAAGGCACAGTAACAGCAATATGAACGAGGGAGAGAGTAAGGAGATGAGGTTCTAGGAGAAGATGAAGATCAGATGACAGAGGGACTTGTGCACCAGCATAAGGAATTTTGAGTTATTCTGATTGAAACAGAAAGCCAGTGAATAACTTTAAGTGGGAAATTGATTCAATTTGATGTATGTGAATATTTTGCGTCGTTCATTTATGGTGGTCACCAAGCCTGCCCTAATGTGGAAGAATGCATGCCAATATAAGAAATTATGTTTGTTAGAGTTGGAAAAAAAGCCTTCATTAAAATATCCTTGTCTCCACCTACATAATGTGTAACATATCTGCAAAATGTTGGATTTTCAACTACCATTCAAACTTAATAGCAATAAAACTTGAACAACAGTCTTTCTTTATATATATTTTTTTCATTTAAAAATGCACATCAAACATGACTTAAACTTAATGACTTCAAAATGTAATAAGAAGTATAGTAAACGTGTAAGTTATGCCTGGGGCATTTTATTAGCAAACTATAAATATTCTATGTCATTACAGAGTATTTTTTGTTTCGTTTTTAAAAATTTGCTTTTAATGGCTGAATTAATAACTGATTGAAGTGACTAGAATAAAGATAAAACTCATAGACTCCTGAGGATTTTATTAAACCTCTACAGCCCTCTATTTATATTTTAGTTTTCTTTCTCACTGCTCAGTCTGCACGTGGGAATTATTGGAAGACAAAATGAAGGACTGTCCTCTGGGCATCTACAGTCTCTGCAAAGCTGCTAGAAAACTTTAATGTTTCAAAAGCAAACTGGAGTTGCTTTGGATTAGTTTTCTTGTAAAGGTCTTGCCTGAGAGGGTACTAAGAGGTATGAAACAGTGTTTCATTTTAATGCCAAAGAGACAGAGACGTTAAGTGACTTGCCCAAGGTCATCAATTGTCACTAAAATAATAGAGAAAAAAAATTCCACCTCTTTATATGTGTTGCTCTTTCATTCATTAGATCAGTAATTTATAGCCTCTGCCTAAAGCTGTGAAAAGCATAACCAAACCTCCTGATAAGTAACTGAAATGTTCACTTTTCAGGTGATTTTTCCCACTCGGATTTTGGCAAGCTATGCAGTATGGTGCACTAGAAAGAACACAGGAGCCGGAGTAAGTAATCCAAAGAGGAAGGTCATAATCTCAGCTACCACTTACTATCACATGGCTGCCCCCCACATTTGCAGTTGAATGTAGCCAATTGTCTAACTTTTAGTTAGGGGAAGACTAGTGAAAGTGAAATGTGCCACTTTCAGGACTAGACTGTGAAACCTTTCCTGGGCTACTTTCATCGTCTTTCCTTATGCACTTGGTTGATAGAGGCAAACAATAGAACTTTCAAAGGTATGTGTAGATGATATAAACATTCAAAAAGTAACCAAGATAGCCATAAAGCTCCCTTCAGTTTGACAAACTTTAGACAGATTTAGACAGGCTTCTTCCTGACTGACGCTTCCAACCTCTTTCCTTAGGGTGTTCAAAAAATTTGCAATTACTAATTCTTTCTCTACCTCTTTGAGAGCAAATTTTCTACAACCCAGGAATGTCTTTCTCAAAAACCTGAGAGCCATCCCTTTGAAATGCAATCATGGAGACAGACAGAGTCCCTACCTCTGTGGGAATGTAGGAGTCTAACTTCAGTAAGCACAAACAGCAAATGCAAATGGGCTAATCACATTGACCACACTGACTCTAGCACTCCTTCACTCCCTCATCAGAGTGCTTACTCTTCTCTCCTTTCATTTCAATGGCATTGAATTTATTATCCTTCTCTGACTGCAATAATCTTGGCATGTATTGCTATGGTCTTGAATAAAGTCTTTCTTGTCAGTTTGATAGGTCCAGTGTAATCTTTGACAGAAGTAGCCCAAGTCACTATATCACCTCATGGATTTTTTTTATATTCACTATATAGTAATACTGTTTTGGACTTGTCATAAATTAAAAAAAAAAAAAGTCAATTATATTGTTTCAGTTATTAAGGAATTTGGGGTTGATCAAAAGAACAATTAGCTTTACCTTAATATAATCCCTACAACAAACATTTCTTTCTTTAATTCTCTTTCTTTCTTTCTTTCTTTCTTTCTTTCTTTCTTTCTTTCTTTCTTTCTTTCTTTCTCTTTCTTTCTTTCCTCCTTCTTTCTCTCTCTCTCTCTTTTTTTTTTTTTTGACAAAGTCTCACTCTGTCACCTAGGCTGGAGTGCAGTGGCACCACCTTGGCTCACTGCAACCTCTGTCTCCTGGGTTCAAGCGATTCTTCTGCCTCAGCCTCCTGAGTAGCTGGGATTACAGGCACACACCACCACGCCTGGCTGATTTTTGTATTTTTAGTAGAGACGGGGTTTCACCATGTTGGTCAGGCTGGTCTCGAACTCCTGACCTCGTGATCCACCCACCTCGGCCTCCCAAAGTGCTGGGATTACAGGTATGAGCCGCCACACCCGGCCCCTTATTTCTTATTCATCATTGTTTCCCTGTAATCTTTAAAACACAGAAGAAGTTGAGGAGAAAAAAAAAAAAAAACATTAATTGGGAGGAGTCAGGAAAGTCTTCCAAAAGGTAACATTGATATAAAAACTTACTGAGAAGAAATTGTTCAAGAGCTAATGTCTTTAAAGAGTGATAAGCACATAAAAAGCCAAGACCATAGAAGTAACCAGGAGATGTCACAAACTAGCTCCAAGCTGTAATTAGGTAACATAAAATCAAAGAGTTTGAATTGATGCTAGATCACTAAATATGGGCTAAATATTAATACCTGAATCTCTTTGTTACTGGTGATGAATTTTAAACTTAGCCAGGGTATAGGATTTTACTGGACCAAGAATGATAGAAAAAAACTGAGATTCAGAGCACATAGAAATCAGAGAACTGAAGAAATCCAGGAAGCTGGTGGCAAACTTAATTCAAAAAGCTGAAGAAATAGCTAGACAGAAGCATATATCAAAGTCAAGAATATGGAACCAGCAATATACTGATCACAGATATTAGCTAGAAGAATGTAGATGGTTATTGCAGTAGTAGAGGAGAAAAAAATAAGGACCTAAATGTGTGGTATTATGGTGGAGGGAAAGAATCAGATAAAAGAAATGCAATCCACAGAACTCTGTAACTGATAGACCTTGAGAGACTTTACAGAGGAAAATCCACTGGGCCTCAGGTTAATGGCTTCTGGCCTAGGCAAATGATAGATATTGTAGTCATTCACCGAAATGGAAGAAAAACAATTTTATGGACAGTTTTAGTTAAAAACAACAAGATCATTTAGGATAAGGTAAATTTTCAAATCTTTATGAAATATCCAGGTTGAAATACAAGTTTTTGAATAATTAAGAAAATGAAGGATGCATCCTGACAAGAGTTGAAGTGTTTGGCGGGTAGTTGAATTCGAAATAGGGGTGACAGAGCCCACAGTGGGTTATAAATGGAGTCATGAGTTGCAAATAAGTCAATGACAGAGTAAAAGTTAAAACACTGTGACTCAGAACATGGGAAAAGACTGATGGCTGGAAGAGCTTGTCAGAATCCACATCAATTTGTTTTAAAGGAGGAGACAACCCCCTCATATTGTCTTATGCCCAGTTTCTGCCACCAAAGAAAGAAGGAGTAAAAACTAAAAGGCAGAAATGAAATCCACAGGCAGACAGCCTGGCGCCACACCCTGGGTCTTGTAGTTAAAGATCCACCCCTGACCTAAATGGTTCTGTTATCTATAGATTACACACATTGTATAGAAATGCACTGTGAAAATCCCTATCTTGTTTTGTTCCGATCTAATTACCGGTGCACGCAGCCCCCAGTCACGTACCCTCTGCTTGCTCAATCAATCACGACCCTCTCACATGCACCGCCCCCTCCCCCGGAGAGTTGTGAGCCCTTTAAGGGGCAGGAATTGCTCACTCGGGCGCTCAGCTCTTGAGACAGAAGTCTTGCCGATGCCCCCAGCCGAATAAACCCCTTCCTTCTTTAACTCGGTGTCTGAGGAGTTTTGTCTGCCGCTCCTCCTGCTACAGTTTCAGATAAAAATAAATCAAGAACTCCATGGACAGGGGTGCAATGACACCAACTTGCAGCTTAATTGAGTAAGGAAAGGAGACTTCAGATAATGTTCTGTTTACTGCCAAAATCTATCCTCAATTAAGTTAAACTTTGATTTAACTTAAGTTTTATATATATATATGATATGATATGCAAGTAGGGCTTATCAGGTTATCTATTTGATTCTTGGAATTAACAGCAGGCAAAGGGAAAATTTGAGTGGCTGGTATTTTTGATTCCCTGGGAATGGAAAGTAAGAATTTAGACTTAAGGATAGTTGGCAACAAAGCACCAGCTATCTGAGTCACAAAAAGATCACTTGCAATCAATACAAAACTTATTTTCCATACTTGAAGATGTAGTACTAGTTGGCATATGGTATACTGAGTGAGGTGCTCATGAAACAGTGCATGCTTTTCTTCTGTTAAACATGTTAAGCAATAGTGGCACTTCATTTAGATTTTTCTCACAAAATACACTGATTTATTTTTGTGAAAATTAAAAAAATACAATTTGTTTCCCGAAGTAGTCAAAAATTTAAAATTGTCTCACGGAGATTATCAATCAGCTCTATATAAAATTTTGCCTGTCTTCTTTTACTAGGTCTATTATAGACTTCTAATTAAATAAATATGTTTGGGCTTTCCCTATTATTAAAAAGCAATTAACATCTTGATATTGAGAACTGCATGTAAACTGTTAGAATCTCAAGCATTACATCTTAGGATAATAGGGCATTTATTTGATCTTACAGAGTTGTGCATAACTTGATTAAAGTTTCTAACTGGAAAAAAAAATGATAAGAATGTTTTAGAGACTTAATTATTAGAGTATCTCCAGTCAATAGATAACTGTGTTTTGTTGTTATTTCATTTTCTTTTGTTTTTGTAGTTATCTATTATTTTTTATTTATATGAAGATTTTAAAAACAGAGCAAAATGTAAAGTGTATGCACTGGAAAATATTATTTCCTCTTGACACTACAATGAAATATTTTGTAAGGTGTTATTTACTTTTGGAATTATACTGTCATGAACTTAAGTGAATATTATGATGTCACTTCATTAAAGAACAATGTACTTACATCTTAGCTAATAAATTTTTAAATATGGCTATTGTTAGGCATCAAATAAAACTTATTGGCATCAGGATGATGTTTAGAGTTCAACTTCTAAACACAACTAAATTAGCTTCAAATTCAATTTTTGTCTCTTACTGGTATGTAACCTTGGTCAGACTATTAAGTTCCCAAAGCTTCAGTTTATTCTTCTTTAAAATTAATAGAATAATATTACCAATCACACCCAACTTATGTGGGTGTTTTATTTAATATGTAAAATGCTTTTAAAGTGCATATTATTTCTTAATACATAATTACAACTTTTTACCAGAACATAACAAGGCAGGAGTGAGGGGAAGTGGCACATATTAAACTATCATGGAGAATATTTTAAACATCACACAAAATTATTTTATTTATCCTAAATAATAAGGTCTTATCTATAACATACACTATTGACTGATTCATGACCACAGAATTTTGTTATTAATCATGAAGTTCTGCTCACATTGTGCATGTGAATAACGCTCTATTCCATGTTTTACTCTGCTGTGCGTTTCTTTGTAAGTAACATAGTAAGCATCCACTTTACTGTGATTTCTTAATGTGTAGTTCATGAATTCCAAAAAGAGAAATAGATTCAACAATCTAATATTAGAGCAGTATCTGCCATTAAAAAAAAAAAAAGTGTTATTTTGGTGGCTGGGTCTGGTGGCGGGGTCACTTACCGGTGGTGACACTGTAAGTGCAATACCACCAGCAGCCACCAGGGAGGAAAAGTACAGCAAGTGTTAAGGTTTTTTGTTCTTTTTTTTTTTTGAGACGGAGTTTTGCCCTCTCACCCAGGCTGGAGTGCAGTGGCTGATCTGGACTCACTGCAACCTCTGCCTCCCAGGTTCAAGTGATTTTCCTGCCTCAGTCTCCTGAGCAGTTGGGACTACAAGGGTGTGCCACCATGCCTGGCTAATTTTCTATATTTCTAGTAGAGATGGGGTTTCACCATGTTAGCCAAGATGGTCTTGATCTCCTGACCTCATGATCCACCCGCCTTGGCCTCCCAAAGTGCTGAGATTACAGGCGTGAGCCACCGCACCCGGCTGCAAACAGATTCTTTCCAGGTAACTGAGTTATTTAATTTTTCTCTTTCTTCACATCTTGTAGCTTTATTGATTCAAGAAGCTACAATAATTAAATAAAAGTCATTTATATAATTGTAGCCAAATAATATTTTGTTTGAAGCATGTAATGATCTTGAGTTTATTTAGATATAGGGTATTAGCGAGATTTTAAGAAGAGTTTGTAAATGGTAAATGTGGGAAAATGGAGTAAGAGCAGGATGATGTGAAGTGTGATCAGTCAGCACATGCTGAAAGCAAAAGGAAAGTCATAATAAACAAGTGACTATTCATGCATCGTTGGATATTTTCAAATTTGGAGTATTTCCAGCCTGGCCATATGGTACAGAAAAAGTGTTTTCAGGAAAGAAATTCAAGCAGGCTAGAGAGCAACCACTTGCTAGAGAGATTAGCACGACTAAAGGAGAGCCAGGACAATAGGAAAAAGGCCTAGAAGACATACCAAAGATCTTCAAAGTAGTGCCTACCATCACTGGACCAGAGGCCTAGAAGGAAAGAATGGTTTGGGGGGGCAGGGCTGGGATGCTGCTGCCCTGCTCAGCCTCAGGATATTGCTTCCCACATCCCAGCTCCTCTGGCTCCAGACTCAGCTCACAGGGGGTTGAGGTACAGCTACAGTTGTCACTTCAGGGGGCATAAGTCATAAGACTTGTTGGCTGCTATATGGTGTTAAGCCTGCAGTTGCACAGAACACAACAGCGAAGGAAGCTTAGCAGCTTCCCCTTAGATTTCAGAGAATGTTTTGGAAAGCCTGGGGGGCCTGGCAGAGGCCTGCTGAAGGGGCAGAGTCCCCTCAGAAAATCTCTACTAGGAAATTGGCAAGGGGAAAAGTGGGATTGTAGCCCCCACACAGAGTCCCCATAAGCGAATTGTTAAGTGGAGCTGTGGGAGCAGGGCTAACGCCCTCCAGACCCAAGAATGGTAGCATCATTGACAGCTTGCATCCTAAGCCTGGAAAAGCCATAGGCACTCAACTCCTACCCGTAAGAGCAGCCACATAGAATACACCCAAAGAAGCCACATAGATGGGGCTGCCCAAGGCCTTGGGAGCCCACCCTTCATCCCAGTGTGCCCAGGATACAGGACATGACTCTAGAATTAATTTGGAGTGTTCAGTTTCAATGATTGCCCTTCTGGGTTTCACAAATGTGTGGGGCATGTTGTCATCCCTTTTTGGCTGATTCCTCCCTTTAAGAATGGGAATGTTTACCCAATGCCAGTACTAGCATTGTATCTTGGAATTAGATAACTTGTTTTGATTTTACAGGCTTATAGTTGGAAGGAACATGCCTTGAGTCTCAGATGAGATTTTGGACTTTTGAGCTGATGCCAAAAAAGTTGAGACTTTTGGATACTATTGAGAAAAGATGAGTGCAGTATGAGAAGGATGTGATATTTTGGGGGTCAGGAGGAAAATGATATTGTTTGGATATATGTCCTCTCCAAATCTCATGTTGAAATGTGGCCCCAGTGTTGGAGGTGGGCCTAGTGGGAGGTGTTATGGTCATAGGGTCAGATTCCTCTTGAATAGCTTGGTGCCCTCCCTATGGTAATGAATAAGTTCTCACTCTGGTAGTTCATGGAAGATTTGGTTTTTAAAAAGACTGTGGTACCTCTCCTCTCTCTCTCTTGCTCCCTTTCTTGCCATGTGATACACCAGCTTCCCCTTCACCTCTCACCATGATCAGAAGCTTCCTGAAGCCCTCACCAGGAGTGGATGATGGCACCACACCTTCCGAATAGTCTGCAGAAAAATGAGCCAAAATAAACCCATTTTCATTATAAACTATCTAGCCTTAGGTATATCCTCTATAGTGACACAAATGGACTAACACGATTGCCCAGCTTTTTTTTCTTTCTAAAATTAGCTGTCAAAAATGCAATGGGAGTCTCTGAAGGGACTGAGCAGTGGAATTTGTGCCATAACAAATGAGGCAAGGAACAGAGTAAGAGAATGTTATGGGCTGAATTGTGTTCACTCAAAATTTTTTTTATATGTGGAATTCTTAACTCCCACTACCTCAGAATGTAACCATATTTAGAGATAGGTTTTTGAAGAGGTAATGAAGTTAAAGTTAGGTCGTTAGGATATGTCCTAACTCAATATGACTTGTTGTCTTATAAAAATAAAAATTTGGACACAGATATGAGTGGACAAAGTGGAAAGACTATGTAAAGACTGGGGGAGAAGAGAGTTATCCCTAAGATAAGGAAAGAGGCATCAGAGGAAGAAATCAATAATACTGACACCTTGATCTGGAACTTCTATCCTTCAGAATGATGGAAGTGAAAAAACAAATATTTTGTTGTTTAATCTACTTAGTCTATGGTACTTTGTTAATGGCCTCCCTAGCTAGCTAACAGAGAGATGTGCTACTTCTTCCAAGGTCACCTTGCATCATCATTTCCTCCTTCCTGCCAAGGTGACACTTATGTAGTCTCCAAGTACTAGGACTTCAAGGGAGTACTTATGATATACAGACACAAACCTGATCTCCTTGGGGTTCTTATTTAAAATCATCTCTATGTTATGTTGGAACTCATCTTTACTTATTCCTGATTCTTGGCAATCCTTCTGTAATAATCATCACTATTCCTCACGTAAGGTAGAGGCCTTTGACCTGCAAAGGTTGGTGCAAGAAACTACGGGGGTTGACCTGTAGGTTGACATTCTTAGATCAGCACATGGGTCAACACATAGGTTGACCTTCTCAGATACAATGAAGTTATTCATGAACACTAAATAATCAATCATATGTCAGCAGAATGCTTCAATCATTAATTGACATCTAAGAACTTTAATTAATCAAGATAAGTTAGTAACATTAACATCTGCTTGTTCTTCCTTTTGTTCTTTTGCTTCTCTGACATCCCTACTGCCTTTCATCAAAGTAGGTAGCCAGGATTTGGAAGTCCAGGGATTTGAGACAGGGTGGAAAACTTCATAAGTAGAGTAATATCGTAAATACTTCCTGTCTTTTGGAAAAAAAAAAAAAAGAGTTGTCACTGAGGGCTAAACCAGGTCAACGAGACTGTTGACATAGTTTCAAATATGAAGCCCAAAACAAGCCTAACTATTCCCTAATTTATTCTGCCGGATTGCAGTAAGCAAGTCAGCCCAATATTGTGGGCCCTAAGCCAATGGAAAAGATTATATTAGTTGACACAGGCAGGATTTGAAGACAGAAGCAAAGAGGCAGGGGAAATTGATTATGAAATTGAGCCAAAATAAACCTATTTTCTTTATAAACTATCTAGCCTTAGGTATTCCTCTATAGAAGCAAAGAGGCAGGGGAAAATTGATTATGAAATTGAAGATTTCGTTCGAAATTCCATCAGCAATGGACACCAAGCACTGCTCTATGCTGGATCTGGAGAATATAATCTTTTTAGAGATGGTTATGTAACATATCCTGAAAAGTGCTATCTGTTACAGACAGAAAAATTATTCCAAAGTCTTGAACAGAAAGATTAGTTATTGTCTTACATGACTGAAAAATTCAGAAGTTATTTGATCAGCAGTTGAAATAATGTTCTAGGATTTAGTTTCCTATTCTCTATCACTCAACTCTACTAAACCTAGTATCAGTGCTATTCTCCAGTAAGCTCTCTCCTCTTGGTTTAAAAACAGCTTAAGCAGCTCAAAACTATACATGCTCTAAGTTTCATGGTTTTTAAGAAAGTGTGAGATTATCCTATCCAAGACCACCTCCACCATAAGGTTTTATTCATCTTATTGGCCCTGAATGGGTCATATGTTCATGAATCCATCACTACAGCCAGAGTAATATGCTGTGCTGATTAGCCAGATCTAGGTAATATATGCTTTTGTGTCTTCACAGTAAAATCAGCTTTATCCAAATCACATGGAAAGAAACTGAAAGATATGGCAGTTTTCAGGAACAAAATGTACCCCATAAATATATACACCTACTAAGTACATACAGAAAATTTTTAAAAAATTAAACAGAGAAAGAATAAATGGGTCCTGGGTGCAAAAATATATATATATATATTTTGAGACAGAATCTCACTCTGTTGCTGGGGCAGGAGCGCAGGACTCAGCTCACTGCAACTTCCACCTCCCAGGTTCAGGTGGTTCTCATGCCTCAGCCTCCCCAGTAGTTGAGATTACAAAGGGTACACCACCACACTGGCTAATTTTTGTATTTTTAGTAGAGAACGGGTTTCACCATGTTGTCCAGGCTGGTCTGTAACTCCTGACCTTAAGAGATCCACCCGCCTTGGCCTTCCAAAGTGCTGAGATGACAGGCATGAGCCACAGTGCCTGGCCCTGGGTGAAGAAATTTTTCTGTCTCACATGCAACATAAAAGGACAGGCGTACTAGACATCAAAAGAACACTTCAGGCTTAGACCAAAAAAGACACCTCTGATAATCAGTAATCAGGATATTACAAGTTATTATCTCATTTCAGGGGTAGCATCTAGATCTCCTGATTTTGAGTTAAACCAATAATTTCTCAATGGATGAAATATCACCCACCATAAGAGATTGGCAACTCTGAGACAAAACAAATTTGATTTAATGGCATACACAGAGTGATATTTGTTTTATGCTTGTACTTGTGAAGTAAAATTAGTATCTCTTCATAAATATCTCGGACTTGCTTAGGAAGTGCTGACTCAAGCTTGCAAGGTTAAATGCTATCCCTGCATAGCATTTATGCAGGAAGCATGGAGAGTCATCAGAGAAATACCAGTATTTGAAGACAATGTATTGGGATAATGTTCAAAATGACATATTCAAAAATTAATAAATATACAAAGCTATAGCCATTCAATAACCATTTACTGGAAACTATCTTAAAACTACAGCTGTGACTCTACAGGATCATCACATGAATTTAGAAAAGTGAATAAGGTGGAATGGAGGGAGTATTTTGCTTAATCATAAAGTCTCTTTTAAAGAAAAAAAATCAAAGAAAACAAAATCCTTGACCATATAATAATAGGTTATTTTTATACCAATCCCATTTAACTATATTTAATGGAAGTGTTAAAAATATACATCTGTATTTTAGGGAGACTCTTTTGTTATTGGCAGTAGGGTTGTGTTTAAAGTAAAAGATAATTATGAACCATAAATATAATTCCAACTGTAAATATGTGTGGAATAATTGAAGTCCTAGAATCTTGTATTTTTGTCCCCACACCCCAGCTGAATAAATAATGAAGCAACATGACCTCCAGTGATAACAGATAGGCTCAGCTTTTGACAATGTGATTCCTACATCTGCTCAAAGCTAAAACATCTTTAAACTTGATGAGGAATAAAATGAGAATTCTGTTGCACAATATGAAATAAGACTCGCTCATATAAATTAATCATGAAAATCATGAACCTAGAGCATTAATTTGCAACAACTTGAGCTACATATAATTGTACAGACATGTATTCTAAGTAGGTAAAGCAGAAGCAATTTTATAACATAGTAGTTCATTTTCCCAGGATGGTACAGCATTGGTGGTTAATTAATTTGCTCCTTTAGTTCACAAGAATATTTGAAAGTGAATTTACTTATTTTAGTAACTTGGTTACTTTAATATTTTTGCTCAGGAGATATCTTCCATGCCGAAAGTTAATATCTTCAAAAGTCTAAGAAATTGTCTTAATTTGATTACCTGTATGACTGTGGCTTTGAAATAAATTGCTCTCTAAAAAAATTTATTGTATTAATTATTAAGTTACATAGTTTTCTTTTTCCTCCTAGCACTTAATCCATTTATTTAAATGTTTTTAATTATCCATAGCATTTTTAGCCAATAAATAATAGAAAGTCAAAAGAAATTAAAAGTTGAGATTTTACATATAGCTTTCATTACCCCTCAATACACTGAGATAGATTAACTGCTGAACATTTATGTATTTATTTATTTCATGGCAAGACATCAAATTTTCCTTTTTCTTTGAGTTGTTATAGTTAGCTAGAAATCTTTTCATTTTAGTCTTAAATTGAATCAACAGGGGGCAAGTATGCCTGTAGTTTAGAATATATCATAGAATGATTTTCCACTATAACTTTCCTGTGGGAACACTCCGCTACCAGACAAGTATTTTAGCTGCTTTCCATCAGATCATCTGTATTCAGTTATAGAATGCATAACTACTTTGATTCCTGTTTTATTTTTTATTAGATTGTATGTAGAAATGAATATTCTGGGTACATTTAAAAAACAAGTATAGATAAATCAAATAGAGAACAGAAAGGGATTCCTTTTTATCTCATTTGAACAAACATATAAGTGCAATAAAAACTGTTAAGTGTTATTACTTAAATTATGTAAGCCAAATTAACAAATCAGCTTTCTTAATTCTCTTCTATCTCTTGACTTTACGGGTCCAGGCGAAATTGTATCCAACAGTGAATGAGAATATAGATTCTTTTGTCATATTGTCTGAGTCCTAATGTTTATTTGCTAACTATGTAACCATGTAGTCAGAAATTATATGGCACAAGTGACAAAACCCAACTCATATTATATTGTAGGAAAAGACAGAAAATCTATTGACTTCTATCACTGCATTATAAAAAGATAACTTTGGACATCACTGTATCCAGGGTCACAAACAAGCCACCAGCATTCTCTTGCTCCATCAGCCAGCTTTTCTTCTTCCTATATTGTTTTTATTATCAGACAATTTGATCACTCATGGTACTAAAGATGGTCACTGGCTGCTCTAGGACCATACCATTCTTACAACTCAGGCAAAAATATTTCTTGATAGTAACTCTTATTGGCTTGAATTTTGTTATACATTCTTCCCTGAACATGTAGTTAGAGAAAGGGAAATGCTGATTCACTATAGTCAGATGAAGGGAGATAATATGTGGCATAACCCCAAATACCAGATTGATAACCCTAGGAGGTTAAGGGGACAGTTCTCAAAAGGACCATATTTTGGACTGATAAAAAGACATAGATGCCTTTATGATAATATTGAGAAAGTTAATTATATTAACAGTTGATTCTTTCTTCTGTATATATAAAGGGAATAACACTATAACTTCTATAATGCTAAAGAGAATGAGAGTTATCAGTAGCTAAGAGACTTCTTAAAACGATTCTGAGAAATAAAAAGGAAAATAACCCTAATGGTGTTTAATAGAAGGAATGAAATCATAAGCAAAGAAAGGACAGGAATTAACCCTGAGCTTGAAATTGCCATAGGATTAGAAGAAGAAATAAAACATTAAGGAGGTGAATTGACAGCAAGTCTGAAAAGCAAGTGGTATCCTCGTGTTTTCTTATTCTTTTTCCACGTATTCTATGATTTTGCTCCCTGGGTACAAGTAGCTGAGTATTTACTCTCAGTCAAAAAGAACAGAGTATTCTTTAAAGAAATGGAACAAACTACTTGGGAAGCAAATTAGAGCAGGATATTCACACCTCACTATAGAGCCTCCCTAGTCTGGTATTTATTTGGGTCTATGACACACTAAGGGCTAGCTCTGCACTAGATAACTTAGAGTGAAGCCTGCAAGAAGATCAGCACTTAATATTCATCGTCTTCACAGGCAGCCTTAATTTTTTTTTTTTTTTTTTTTTTTTTTTGTGACAATGTTTCGCTCTTATTGCCCAGGCTGGAGTGTAATGGCAAGATCTCGGCCCACCGCAACCTCTTCCTCCCGGGTTCAAGCGATTCTCCTTCCTCAGCCTCCCAAGTAACTGGGATTACAGGCATGCAACACCACACCCAGCTAATTTTGTGTTTTTAGTAGAGACAGTGTTTCTCCATGTTGGTCAGGCTGGTCTTGAACTCCCGACCTCAGGTGATCTGCCCACCTCAGCCTTACAAGCCTCAATCTTGAAGAGGAATGAACTCTATAGAAAATAGAATGACATGTACACATCTATAAAAGAAACTCATGCAACCACCAAAAATTACCAACTCAAGTTTTTCTAAAACATAATGAAAGTATTAAAGTTTACTAGACATATGAAAAAAATCAAAAGCAAGAGAGAACCAAAATAATATTACAATTCATCCTATACATAATAGACAACTCAGGCAACAGAAATAACTTTTTAAAATCAAGCATCCTCAATGATATTCAGGCCAAATTACTTTGTTCCTATAAAACAGAAACAGGGTGTTATTTTAAAGCAATAATTCAGGAATAAGAAATTCTAAAGAGAGACAGATGCAATGGGGAAAACTATCAAAAATGATTGAAAAAGATATCCTGGACTTAAGAACATCACAAGTCTGAAAATTTTAAAGGTCTATACAGTGCCAAGCCAGATAAATAAAAGACATGCCATTATGAAATGCCAGTATGTAAAAAAGACATAAAGGATCCTATAGATTATGAAGTAGAGAAAAAAAAGAACTTAATGTTGATTATAAAGAAATGAGTGTCCTTCTCAATAGAATGCCAGATGATCGAGAACACTAGAGCAATGCCTTAAATCTCTGAGGAAAAATGATTTTGAACCAAGAATAATCTACTCAGAAACATTACAAATTTAGAAAGAAGGGAGTAAGAAGACTTTTTCTGAGAAATAATGTACACAGTCTCATTTTCAGGTGAGACACCAAAACAAGAAGTGGAAATAAGTGTTTACCAAAAACAAATAAATAAATAGTGAATAAGCCCAGTTAGAGGAAAAAAAATCCAAGATGATGGCAGTACACTAAGTTTAGAACTAAATTTGCAAACATAATGGGGAGAGTGAGGGGATCTGTGAAGGATAATGAACTCAGAAAGCAGCTTGCCTTTCAATTCAGGCTGCAAAGAAAGCAGGTCTCAAGAAAGTCTGGCAGGAAAAACAGTTTCCTAAGTGTCAGACTCTATCTGTGAATTTTGTGTTCAAATTAGAACAGGTATTGAGTGGAAGCAAAGAATAGTGTCTTAAAAAATAATGGAAAAGTTGATAAACAATAGATTTTGAAATGAAAAATATATCTCATTCCCATATAAAATGAATAGCATAAAGGAAAATGGCTGGGAAGGAAGGAGAGGGAGAATGAGAGAGAGAAAGAAAACGTCAGACAAGGAAACAGAAATTTGACCAGAAAAAGCCTAAAAATTAATGGCCCAGATATGAAACAACTAAAATGTGGCATGATTTCAATGACTACGGAATGCAAGAAAAAAAAAGTCTATTTGATCTTGACTGTAAGAATATGATCTTTCAAAGAGCCATCCTAAGCTTACCAGATTTGGTCTGAAGTATCTAAAACACATAGTCATAATAATAAATATGGAATTTATTTTGTTTTCACCTTTTAGAATTTGTTAAAACAAAAGTGTAAGATTAATATATAATTATATAAAAATACATACAGATGATTAATGATGGCCATGTAAAATAAAAGTCTACCTGCAAACATTTCGAACCCATTCATAGACAGGAGAGGTACAAAGAAGCATAAGGATCCTAACAATCCCTTTACAGCAGTGAGTCAAGAGATAATCTTAAGTGGGACAGGAAATAGAGTTTCCCATATTTAAAGTTAAATAAACAGCAGAATGAGTTGTTGGACTTTCTGCTTTCCATCCACATTACAAATCCTTTTAAGGTCTCCTTGTCTTGCTGAAGAGACCTGGGAACTATATTTTCCCAAATGTCTTTCCCCGTGTGGTTTCAGGTTAGATTTGAGAAACTCATGGGAGAAGGGAAGCCGTGATTCTCTGGGGGCAGCTGTGGCCTGATGCACTGGCAGATGTGAGACTCAAAGAAACTTCCTGGTGAAAGCGTGAGAACTACTCTTTTTCCTGTTAGATAGTAATGTAGTCAGTAAAAGCTTTTTAAATATGCTTGAGAATAGCAGGAGCTTCTTGAAAATGTCTTGAAAATTATTCTACTTTCTCCTTAAGGCTGAGTTTCATAGTGTCTATCTTCGTCTTACCCTCAGGAATGACTTTCTTGGGCTTGTCCCCAAATCTGCCAATGTTTGTGCAAGTCCCTAATGCTATATTAAACCTTTAATCCTGGTATATGTGAAATAGCGTCTGGTTTCCTGACCAAATCCTGGTTGATACAAGCTATTAAAAAATGGGGAGAGGGAGAGGAAGCGGAAGTAAGTGTGAATGCTTCACGGCATTCAACAACATTTAGAATTTGTAAAACAGGAAGCATCCATATGGGTGGGCTGGGAATGGGGTAGGTTTGACCAAGGTAAGGGGGTACAGAAACTCTTTTGTTAGAAATCCATATGTATTTCTTATTATGTGTTTATATTTACTCCTTTCAAGACTTGCCTTCTGTATTACCCTGTTTTTCAATATAGTAGTTTCCTATTGCTGCTGTAACAAATTACTATAAACTTAGTGGTTTGAAACAATGCACATTTATTATCTTACAGTTCTGGATGTGAGGGGGTTGCAAAGAGTCTCACTGAACTAAAATTAAGATTTCAGCAAGGCTGTGTTACTCTTTTTTTTTCTTGAGATGGAGTTTTGCTCTTATTGCCCAGGCTGGAGTGCAATGGCGCAATCTCGGCTCACCACAACCTCTGCCTCCTGGGTTCAAGCAATTCTCCTGCCTCAGCCTCCCAAGTAGCTGGGATTATAGGCATGCACCACCACACCCGGCTAATTTTGTATTTTTAATAGAGACTGGTTTTCTCCATGTTGGTTAGGCTGGTCTCAAACTCTCTACCTCAGGTGATCAACTGGTCTCGGCCTCCCAAAGTGCTGGGATTACAGGCATGAGCCACCACACTTGGCCAAGGCTGTGTTACCTCTGAAAGCTCTAGGTGAGAATCACTTTCCTTGCTTTTTCCAGATTATAGAGGCTGCCTGCGTTCTTCGACTTGAGGCCACTTCTGTCTTCTGAGTGGGCAGATTATCACATTCAAACTTCTTCCTCATTCTGACTCCATTCTGCCTCCCTCTTCCATTTTAAAAGATCCCTGTGATTGCACTGGGTCCATCGAGATAATTCAAGATAATCTTATTTTAAGGTCAATTGATAAACAACTTTAATTCCATTTGCAATTTTAATTCCTCTTTGCTGTTTCCCAGCTTATCTTTGGGAGGTGCACAAAATTATCTCGTATTAAGACCCTTCTCCATTCTTAAAATCTTTTAGTATAAAAGGAACATTTTGAGGGGCCGGGGGAAGCATAGAGCCGGTCCTGTAGATAAGACACTTATTTCATTATTTCCATGCACATGAGATGCTAATCCATATCTGCTATGCTAACAATTTGAATTAAAGAGCAGTGTATTAATTAATTAATTCTACTTTTAAAATACCTACTGTGTATGAGACAATATGCTAAACACTGGGATTATGGAGTAAATATATTAAACACAGCCTTGGTGATTGCAATGGGTGAGAAAATAAAATGTACAACTATAAGTTTAAAGGTATTATCTTTTTTTTAATTTTTATTTTAAGTTCAGGGGTACAAGTGCATGTTTGTTACATAGGTGAACTTGTGTCATGGGGGTTTGTTGTAGAGATTATTTCGTCACCTAAGTATTAAGGCTAGTACTCTCTTTTTTGTTTTTTTTTCCTGATCTTCTCCCTCCTCCCACCCTCCACCTTCTAAAAGACCCCAGTGTGTGTTGATCTCCTCTATGTGTCCATGTGTTCTCATAATTTATAAGTGAGAACACGCAATATATGGTTTTCTGTTCCATGATGCTTAGGATGATGGCCTCCAGCTCCATTCATGTCCCTGAAAGGGACAGGATCTTGTCCTTTTTTGTGCCTGCTCAATATTCTATGGTGTATATGTACCACATTTTCTGAAGTTATCTTTTTCTTAGTGTCAATCATTTTCCCAGTTTTATATTTTGCCTAAGAAAAGAGACTTAGAGAAAACAATGAACAACATTCATATGTGTATATATAAACAGGCAGATATTTAGTGGGGTTTTTCAAAATGTAAAATATCAGAGTAATGAAACATTATTAAAATGTATGCTTTGTGAAGGAAAAGTGAAATTTTGATCTTTCAAAGTCTGGTTATTACATATAAATTGACAAAATGAATCTTTAAGGTTATATTTTCTTTCATAAACTTTTTCTGTAATAGAGATCTATTTTATAACTTTTTTCTTTCATAGGAAACATTCTTGTATTCAGTCTGTTCTTCCAGTATAGTTATAATTTTCATTTACTGCATTGGTAACTAGAGCACATGCTTGCTCATAACACTTTATCTAATATTCAAATGGCGTAATCTCAAAGTTGATCTTTATGAAGATATCTATATCACTAAGACATGTGTTACATATCATTCCTATAACGTGAGCAGGTTTTTCCTGACTGATGCTATGATAATCAGTTGTCTTTTCAACTATTTTCTTTAGCTGGTAAAGTCAGGAAAATAAGAACATTTTCATTTAACGTTATCTTTTTAACACCCATATGTGATACATTCTTGCTAGTTCCTAGGGATAAAAAATAATAATTATCCATTTCTTTTCTCAAAAGAATCAGTCTAGTAGCAAAGAGATGGGTGCTAGCACACATAAAAGGTGTAATACAAATTTTAATAATCTTTCTTTAGTCCACACCATCCCAATTCTTTTTGTTCTCATTTCAATTCATCATCCAGGCTGCAACCTCAGTTTTTTTTGTTTTTGTTTTTGTTTTTTTCTTAAAAGGTAAATCTCACCTCTTTGCTAACTTGCATTAAAAATCTTGATTTAAATTAAAGTATCTTAAGTAATATTGAATAATAATTTTGAAAATGGTCACGTTGAGCCATTTTCCATTTGGAAAAAAATAAACTCTGTTAGAAATGTTTGCATTATTTATTAGAAGAATAAGGGCATATGCACATTTAATCAGTAATTTATAACTCTCTTTTGGTCATTTCTTAGCAGTTTCCTAAATAACAAAATTTCATTGGCTACAGTATATCACCGATGGTACATCATTGTACAAAAGCTGTAGGAAGAGATTATTTACAGACTTTAGTAATAGTATCATAGGTGATTTATTTTGGAACCAACTACTAAAAACTTTGAGAATTCATTAATTGATAAATTACAGGCTATAAATATACAGATTTGTAAGAAAATACACTGCAGAATAAGCCAAATGTCTCTCAGCATTTAAAGCTGAAAATAGAAAAAATTCATATTTTATCATCAAGTAGTAATAATGGCTAACATTTATCTAGAATGTGAACACCTTACAAAGCTTTTTGTATTTGTCATCTCATTTATTCCTCATACCACTATCAATAAGGTATATTTTTATTGCCAATTTACTGCTATGGAAACTGAGGCACAGAGAGGTTTAGTACCAGTGATTACATAATGGAGTGGCAGAATCAGGATGCAAACTAGGCAATTTGACACCAAGGCTAGTACAAAAGAAAGAGAAATCTTGAATTTCTCAAGAAAAAAATTTAAAAATACACTCTTAGTATTATAACTCTCTCTGTAGTATCATAAAATAGAAGCCTAACTAGGTTGGACAAAAGGAGAATTAATTGGTTAACACATTTGAGAGTCCAAAAAATAGGAAAAACTTCAAGAGTATTTTGATTCAAGGGCACATACAATACCATCTCTCTATTTGCAGCTATGTTTTCCTCTACCATGGCTTCTATATCTAAGTTTCATTTGGTATCGAGATGGCTGTTGGCAGTTTTTGGTCCACATCTATAGGTTGAATTCCAAAGAGGAAAGAGAGGGAGAGAAGTTCTTGTCTATAACTTTGTTTAATTGTTGCAAAATCATCCCTGAATCAATCAATGTGACAAGCACAACGTGATGTTCTGCTTGGTCAGATCTGATTTGCCTTCCAAACTCTGGCCCTAGAATTTGAGTCAAAACAGCCAAATCACCACAAATCGATCTTGAGAGATGTTTCATTGCTTAGGGAAAAATTGGAGCACTGAAACCTAAAGGAAAAAAAAAAAAGTCAGAAATAAGGGAGATAGGGAGCTATCCAGCATACAAATATGAAATCCTTCAATTTGTAGGAATTACAATTATCTACTTACATATGCCTGTGTCCTAGAAAATATACAGTGCTGACAGTAATTGAATGGTAGGTTACTATCTAGCAGAACAATGGACTTTAGTTCTCAAAAACTCTAGCAGTATTGTAATACCAGTATATGAATACAATGTTAAGAATAATTATTAATAACTCAGTTGATTACCAGTAAGAAATTATTGCTTATACCTAAAAATAAAAAGCACTTATTTGACTATAAGGACTAAATAAGAGAAGAGCCTTATTTTTATCAGTACCTGACCCTATGAGGCAGATACTCCAACTTCAGAGATTAGGAATATTTGACTAAAACACTGGCATACAAGGCACTTTAAAAATTAATCCAACTTACCTTCATGGTACACTACTTCCTCTTGCAACATTTATGCTGTCACATATGAAAGATTTCATCACTTTTAAAACACTCTTTTCTTCATGCCTAAAGCATGTTCTTGTGCTTACTGCTTATTTTACTGGACATCAACTTTTCTGTCTTCTCAGCTAAGTAAATTGATAATCGCCCATCATACTGTCATAAAACATATATTGCTTCTTGGAAGTTTTCCCAAATGAGATTGGGTAAGTTTAGACTCTCCTACAGAGTGCACTCACGTGGCATTATATTATTGATTATATTTGTGTACCTTGTATATTTCCTTCTCAAAATTTGCTTTCAAGTGACAAGGTTTTTTTTTGTTGTTGTTTTTGTTTTTGTTTTTTCTTTTTTTTTTGAGACGGAGTCTCGAGTCTCGCTCTGCGCCCAGGCTGGAGTACAGTGGTGTGATCTTGGCTCACTGCAAGCTCCACCTCCCAGATTCATGCCATTCTCCTGCCTCAGCCTCCCGAATAGCTGGGACTACAGGCACCCACCACCACGTCCAGCTAATTTTTTTTGTATTTTTAGTAGAGGCGGGGTTTCACCGGGTTAGCCATGTTAGCCAGGAGGGTCTCAATCTCCTGACCTCGTGATCTGCCCACCTCGGCCTCCCAAAGCGCTGGGAATACAGACAGGAGCCACTGTTCCTGACCAAGGTTTGTATTTTATTCATCACTGTCTCTCTTACGCCTAGCATAGCATGGTGTCTAGAACACAGTAGGAACTCACAAACACTGTATTTCATTACATCTAAAATACTTTCTTATGTAAGGGGAGCCATCATGTTATACACAACTAAGTAAGAAGAAAAAATACTTTAGCAATTAGAACTGTTTTTTATATGGTATTTTCTTATAGGTTTTAAAATATATTCCTGGAATGTATTCACACTGAATCTGAAATTTTAGAATTCCTTTTCAACTTGGATAGATTGGTATTCTTTTTATTTTTCTCACAAAGTCAAACTCTGTGTCATTACCAACACTGGATGTTATGGTATTTCTTGAGAGCATCCTTAACAATTATGCTAAATTCTCTTCCAAGAATGACATACATTCTTCAGGTTTTTATACTGGGCTACTTTGATCAAGAATTCACATGCCTTCTTCCAATAGTACTTAAAAGTTTATTGATGAAAATGTCAATAGTTATGATTGTGCCATTGTGCCACCAAGAAGAATAACCAAGTTAGTGCTGAAGTATGTTTAAAATGAATAAAGAAAATAAAACAATTATATCTTATATTTATTTCTTTTTTTCAGCATATTATAATGAAGACTTTCAAACATAGGGAAAAAATTGAAAAGTTTTACAGTGTCTACTCACCTACTCAGCACTTAGACGATATAATTAATATTTTATTATACTTTCTTTATCACATACTTACTCATCAACCTTTCTTCTATCCCTTCATAAACCTATGTTATTTTTAAGCACTATGAAGTTAGTTGCAGACATCAGTACACTCCCCTCTGAAGACTTCAGAATATATATGATTATTTAGATTTTAAACTTTGTTTCTTTTGAGAAAACGCTTACAAGCAACTAAATGCAAAAATATTCAGTATATCATTTTATAAATTTCCACAAACACATACACTTGTGCAAGCCGATATCATATCAAGATATATAATATTAGCATGACCCCAGGAATTGTCCTCAGCTACTTTCATGGTAAATCATAGTATCAACTCCCCAGAGATAAACACTACGTTGTTTTGTTTTGTTTTTTTATTATTCTAGAAGTTCTTATATATGTAACCATACAGTCTTATATATGTAACCATATGCAAGGTTATATACAACCATACAATCAACTCTTTGGCGAAATTCATTCATTCAGTGTTTTTGAGAGTCACCCATGTTACACATATCAATTGCATGTTCTTTTGATTGCTTAATAATATTCCATTTTATGATTATGTCACAATTTGTTTATCCATTATTTTACGGAAGGACTCCTGATACATTGCCAGAAAGTTTTCACTACTATAAATATAACCAGTATGAATATTCTTGTAGGTGTCTTTTTATGAACATGCTTTAAAGTTGTATTGGATAAAAAAGCTTAGGACTAAAATTGCCATGTCACAGAAAATATGTGCTTGGTATTATAAGAAACAGCCAGATCGTTCCAAAGTAATTGTAACATTTTAAACTCTCACTAATAATACTTAAGAGTTCCAGTATCTCCACATTCTTGCCAATATTCAGTGTGGTCAGTTTTTCTTTTTTATTTTAGCCATTCAAGTATAATAATAGACAGTGACTTCTCATTGTGGTTTTATTATGATTCTTTTGTGGTGACTGAGGATATTACACACTTTTTTCTGGTTTTATTGCTCATTCTTATATATTTTAAGACATTATTAAAATATTTTGCTAATTTATATTATCTTTTAATATTTGATGTAAAGGAGTTCATATTTTTGAGATACCAGTACTTTGTCAGACGTATGTTGAGCAAATATTTCAAATATGTTTTCCACATCTGAGACTTAAATATTTGTTTCCTTTATGACATCTTTTAATGAATAGAGTTTTATTTGATGAGGTCTAATTTATTTTTACTTTTATGGCAAAGTTTTACATCCTAACAGACTTTAGTCTACTTACAAGTTGAAAAGATATTCTCCTGTCTTCTAAACCCTCAATGGAGGTTAACTTTAACATTTAAGTACATCATCCAAATTATTAATCTCAAATTAATTTTGTATATAAGGAGAAAAGAGTTGATTTTTTTCTTCATATATTTAGTTGTTTTACCACCATTTGTTGAAAAAAAAAGTCTCCTTCCTATGTTTTTCCTGATTCATCAAAAGATAATTATTTTCAGATTTTTGTATTAGACATTATAAATGATATGATGTAGAAATTCTGACTCTTATATTCTCACAAATACTTTATTTTAAAACCAGCGATTTAACTTGGCTAAACTCTAATTAAGAATTGTTTCCCTTTCAGTGAACAACAGCTTAAATCTCAGATCAGGTCATTTAGCTTCTTCCGGACTGCTTGGAGACTTCCCCCAAGCATACATACTGTGGGGCCAAACAAAGATGTGAGAAGAGTATACATAGAACTTGGGATTCCCCTTTTTGACTTTCTTCCTCTCAGGATTTCACCCCTAGCTTTCCAGTAACTTTGGTCCTTTCCTGAGCTCTGCCTTGTTCTCATGTAAATAAGACTGAGGGGTTTTCATTGAAGTTTTAACTGACCCACAATGTATAATCTCAGACCTGCCTCCAAGTATGTAGTACACTGTAAGTGACAAATTGTAGCTATGAGATCACCAGTACCCTTAGGTTCACTCAAACATCTTGCAGTGCTGACACTATGTGTCAGTTAGCAATCTAGCCCAGGGATTTTCAGTCCTGGCCCAAGGACTTCCAGGAGGCAAGATCACCTTAGCACAGATGAAATTCTCATATACCTAAACCATAAAACAAAGCTTATCCTTACAAGTATAGCTTAAACTCCCTCTAAGAAAGAAACGCCTTGTAACTGATGTAGACTCAACACCGGTATAAGAAAGGAGGAAGTATCCCCAAACTCTGAGCACGGTCTCCAGATGTAGACCTTCTTGGGCAGACAGTCCTCTGACCCCTAACTGCATCTCTCTATCTGGCCCATGCCACAAGACTGCTTTCACTATCTGTGGTGGCATATGCCACAATAAACTGCTTGAATATCAGAGGGTATCTAAGTCTCTTTTTGTTGTTTGCTTGTTTTTAGACATGGTCTCACTCTGTAGCCCAGTGGCACTCTTATAGCTCACTGCATACTTCAACTTCTGACTCAAGCAATCCTCCCGTCTCAGCCTCTTGATTAGCTAGGACTACAGGCACATGCCACCACACCCAGCTAGTTTATCTGTGATGGAATTCAAACTGAAAGTGAAAAGTAACTCCTGGGGAAGCTGATTAACTATGACCATCCAAGAGTCTTGAGTACCACAAAGTAAAAGCTGTAAAAATGGAAAAAATCTCCCAGTGTAATTCCTTTCTTTTCTTCTAAGTGTCACCTCCTTTTCAGTATCTGCCTACTTTTGGACAGTCTCCAGTCTTCTGGTAGTGGTTTGTATCTTTTCCAGAGTTTGTGGTTATTCTTGGTGGTATGGCTGGTCCTGATTCAACAGGAGATGCACAGCCATACCTAATTACATTAGATAAATACACTAATTGTTTTTACATCCACTTATATGTAGTAATTCATTTCTTCTACCAATAGAATACATTATGATACGGTGAGATTTTTCAGTAAGATTAATTATTTTATTCCATTTTTGTCAAAACCAATGGAAAATACTAGGTTTAACAGAATATGAACTGATAGTGGAAAGATAAGTCATAAAGGGAAAAAACAAAAATAAGTTTCTGTTTTGTTTGATAAGTTTATATCAAACATGTAGATAATCCAAGAATAAGACTATTTTTTTCTTTAATTTTTAGAACCGAAGATATTTTATATATCCTATATATAGCTTTTATGTTACTCTAAAAATGTCTTTGTTATCCAAGAGAAAACAACTTTTTTAAGGCCAATACTTTAAAAGAAGATATAAAATTTATCAAAAAATTCTGACAAAAATAATTTTTATTACTCTAGTAATTCTAAATACAAAATATTTTCAATCCTTCTGTATACAAGTGCATTATTTTCTGTATATATAGAGAAAGTATATTATATACATAATAAATATCAAAATAGTGAAATATTATTACAGGGAAATCAATAAATAACACAGAAGTCAACCAATCTGTGATTATTTATTTTATATATATACTTCCAAAACACCTCAATGAAAATTAATGTATCAATCACTTCTATATAAATTTTGCCAAAAATTATCCCAATGTTGCTAAATAACTGTCTGAATGTTTCTAACGTATATAAAGTTGTTTTGAATTAGCTTTTGCTGTAATTCCACCAGGCAGTCTATATTTACGGAGTACCTATCTGTGCAGGCACTGTCTAAAAAACAATTATTCCAAATGAAGAAAGCTGAAGAATGATAAATACAGAAAAACAGAGAAATAACACAACCATATGAGAGAAACACAAATCATATTTTTTAAAAAAGAGGATTAAGATTGGCATTTGGAAAGAATTAGAAAATAACAGATTGGATTAAGAAAATGTGGCACATATACACCATGGAATACTATGCAGCCATAAAAAAGGATGAGTTTGTGTCCTTTGTAGGGACATGGATGCAGCTGGAATCCATCATTCTTAGCAAACTATCACAAGAACAGAAAACCAAACACCGCATGTTCTCACTCATAGGTGGGAACTGAACAATGAGATCACTTGGACTCGGGAAGGGGAACATCACACACCGGGGCCTATCATGGGGAGGGGGGAGGGGGGAGGGATTGCATTGGGAGTTATACCTGATGTAAATGACGAGTTGATGGGTGCAGCACACCAACAAGGCACAAGTATACATATGTAACAAACCTGCACGTTATGCACATGTACCCTACAACTTACAGTATAATAATAATAAATAAATTAAAAAAAACAAACAAACAAAAAACAAAAACAAAATGCATATTGTTAGGTGGACACTCATCTCCTTTACTAAGTATTATCTTGTCAGCTTATGAAATCTGTTAATTGTAATACTGAAGTTATAGATTGGTATGAATTTGAAAGAAAACAATAAAATTCTGCCTGGCTCAAAAAAAAAAAAAAGAAAGAAAAGAAAAGAAGAAGTTATGAGATTTAAAAGTGTAAAAGGTAAAAATAATAAAATGTAAATAAATGAAATCCAAATAAGAACCAGCTTTGCAAGAATTAAATGAAATGCCATTTAAAGATTGGAAAGAACATACACAGAGCATGTTTAAAACAAACTAAAAGCCCAATCATAGGGCACCTAAATGTGAAGTCCAGTTGACGTAGCACGTGGTAAACATAATTATAGTTAAGATGGGAAAAAATAATTAAGATTAAATCAGTCAGAATATGAGTTTGAAAAATATCCATCAAATAAAGTAAATAAAAGGTAAGTGGTCTATAACAAGTTCCAATAAACAGTGCTTGAGATATATCACCTTCCAAAGGTCCAATTTGAGATTTGATTATGCTTTCCTTCTAGAGATGAAAGAATGCCAATTGCCATTTGTTGCTTTCTATCTTTATTATAACATATTTATTTTCTTGGTCTCATGTATAAAGCTTGTGGTTCAGATATATTTGGAATGGAGTTATGGTACACCGTATTTTTTCAGGCTGTGACCTTAAAGAAGTCTTCATTTCCAATTATAAGGGAATTGAATGGATTTTTTTCTCTCTCGAACTTATAAAAATGAGTAAATCTTCTAGTCAAACAATACAAACAAGAAAACAAAAAGTGTTCCATTTTGAAAAACCTTTAGTGATATTCAGTTCCCACACACACATACATTAAAAAACTCAGCATTTATATGTGCTCCTAAAATTTCCAAGTTATACTGTCTGCTTTTGATTTATGAACCTGCTTTAGATTCCATTACCTAAGTGGATAACCTATGTAATAAATGATTTAACTACATTCTTCAACATAATTCTTAGATAAGAAAAAAGTTGCAAAGAAAGATGGTAGAGTAAAATCTATTTTTAGTACATCTTCTCATTTACTGAAAGTCCATATCCATTCTGCACTGATGAATAATGTAAATAAAACTTTGTCTAAATTTTCATATTTCAAATATTATGATACACACTTTTTTATAGTTTAACATATCTTCAACTGGATATATCTTAGAATTGATGACATCTTACAGTCACTTTCTACCAGAGGGCAGTTGTGACAGGAAATATGTTATGTTACTCTTTAGGCATTGGCTTAGTTTTTGTTCCTTGTAGCATGACAGGATAATCACAAGTCCTCAAAGTTTCAGTCATTATATTATCTAAGAATCATTTAAGAAAAGAATACAGGTTCCAGTAGTTACCTGAAAATGTTCAATTGACATCTTCTGGCAAAATCAACAAAGTGCTAGCATTAAAAATTAGAGTGTTTATCAGTGCCTTGTGTGAAAATCCTGGAAATAATGGTGAAACTCTCTTAAGGAAAAGAGAATTAACAACCCTCTTGATGACACAGAAAATGGTATTGTAAGGAAAACCGTGGAAATTGATGACTAATCCAAAAGTTATTAAGAAGATTCAGACTCTAAGTGGGAAAACATTTTGGTGATACCTTAACCAATGTATTTCACTTATATTTTTCTTTATATGAACACACGAGATGTGTGTATATATATGTGTATGTGGTAAAAACTTTCAAAGACAAAAATAAAACTTACCTTTATTCTAAATGTTTCTCTTCTTCTGTTAGACTATCTGAAATAAATTATCATTATTATTGAAAATTGGAAATTGATTTTGCATTTAAATTAGTAACTACAGTAACAGTCATTTTTTCATATGCAGTATACATATACTACCCTATGATATTAAAAAAGGCGGAGTTCTGGGGCCAGACTTTTGAGTTCAAATCCCTTCCTTGAATGTTTAATTACTTAACATTTTTATGTTTCAGTTTTATTATTTGTAATACAGGTATAATATGTTATATCATAGATTTATTATAAAGCTGGCATGTGTAGAGTGCTTACAATAGTGCCTCCTATATCATTACTGTTAGTGTTATGTGTATTTACTATGCAATGAAGAGGAACTCAAAATTTAAAACTATGGATATTACAAACCATTCAGTTTTTACTTTTCAATCTTTTCTTATCTTTTTATCAACAAGTGATCTTTGAAACCAAGAGTGAGTGATGATAAATGTGGGAAAATATCAATCAAAAGAGAATTATTTTTTTTCAAAATTCTGCCTAGAGTCCATATAAAGCCTACTGATTCACTATTCAGGACAGGAGTGAGGTAGAGAATAGAGGTAATATGTGTGGGACAGGTTTTTTGTTGTTGTTGTTTTGTTTTGTTTTTTTTTTGAGTTGGAGTCTCACTCTGTCACCAGGCTGAGTGCAGTAGCATGATCTCAGCTCACTGCAACCTCCACCTCCTGGGTTCAAGCAATTCTCCTGCCTCAGCCTCCCGAGTAGATGGAACTACAGGTGGGCGCCACCATGCCCAGCTAATTTTTGTATTTTTAGTAGATCCAGGGTTTCACCACATTGGCCAGGATGCTCTTGATCTCTTGACCTCATGATCCACCCGCCTCGGCCTCCCAAAGTTCTGGGATTACAGACATGAGCCACCACGCCCGGCCTGGGTCACCTTTTTATCCCAACTATTGAGAGTCTTTTTTTTTTTTTTAAATAGGATCTAGATTCCAGAATGACTCATAAAAATGAGACTGCCCAATGTTTCAACATTGCAACCTTTTTTTCTGTTTCTTAACAGCCAATTCAGAAGAGCAAAATGTGGCAACTATTTTAGTTACTTATTTTTAGTTTACTCTCCTCCAGAGAGTCAAGGAAAAGGGAAAATTAATAGCTCATGCTTTTCTTTGTTTTCTTTGCCTCATGGAAGTCTCCCTCTTTCTCCTGAACTGTAAAGTTACAGAATACTATGACTTCCTCTTTGATAATAACAGTGAACACGTTTTCTTTACAAGATCGAAGAAATGGCAAAGCTAGACATTTGAGTTGCTTTTTGATTTTAAAAAATTAAAAAAATTAGCTAATTTTTAATGATTGTCAGTGTGATGTTTTGTGCTTGCTCTAAGAAAGGGTAAACAAAACTTCCTTAACAACAAAAAGTTGAAAACTCAAACCAAAAACATGATTAAAAGTAGGTAATGTGTTTACCTTTCTGTTCCTGGCTTATTTCACTAAACATAATGTCCTCCAGTTCCATCAATGTTGCCATGAATGACAGGATTTTGTTTGTTTTTTACTGCTGAATAGTATTCTGTTTGTGTATACACCTCATGTTCTCACTCATGTGTGGAGGCCTTAAAAATTTGATCTCATAGAAGTAAAAAGTAAAACAAAGGATACTAGAGGCTAAGAAGGGTTGAGGAAGAAGGAATAGGAAGAGATTTGTTGAAATTGAAAGATACAAAATTACAGCCTGATAGGAGGAATAAATTCCAATGTTCTAGATCACTGTAGGATGACTGTAGTTAACAATATGAAATAATTTCAAATAGCTAGGCAGAGGATATTGACTGTTCCCAACATAAAGAAATTATAAATTTTGAGATGAGATATATCCTAATTACACTGATCTGATACCTATATGAATCACAACATCACCATGTACCCCATAAATATGTTCAATTATTATGTGTCAAAGTAAAATTTAAGTAAAAAGAGTAGGTACATATGCTCTCCTCTTAAAATGTTACTAATAATAGTCAAATACCACTTTCTGTTTTAAAAATTACTGATAACAAACTCGGATCATCAAATTTTGCCCCAATGAATATGCCTTCTTGTAGATAACTTGTTTAATTAACTGTAACTGTGTAACTAACTGTAACTGTACATTGAATTTTATAGCAGACTAGCTTTTCTATGAATCTAGAAGTCTTGCTATATATAAACTTTAACCTTAACCGGGGATCCAGAAATTCCATTTAATGTCCAATCTATGCATGGATAAACATCAATAAATAAAAATCCTCGAAATTAGGTTCAATTTATTATTTTTACAGTTTATAGAAAACACATTGTAACCTGGAACTTACTCTAACTAAGATTGCCTTAGGCTCCTCTCTAATATATATGATTATTTCTGAAATTTTAGCTCTGTTTGGCCCTTTGTTAATTTGGAGGCTGCTCTTCAGTTCCCTCTATTTGTTTGGATCCTTCCACACAAGTGAAGGATTCATGGATCCTTCATTTATTTATTCAACATAATTATTTGTGAGCCTATTATGAACCTGACAAAGCAAGGAACAAAAAAGTACTGTCCCTGTCTTCTGAGTCACTGAAGGAAAAGTCTACACTTCTGAAAAAAGAGTGAAAGGGAACTCTCAAGCTAGGTTTACATGAAGATGGAGTTTTATTAGGAATTGAGAATTTCAGGTTAAGATCTGAGATGAAGAGAGGCTACTGAGAAGGAAAGCCTAGCATTTCAAGGGAATGGTTTCCCCTGGTTTCTAGGTGACTTTAGAAGCAAAAGTCATGGGAATCTTAACAGAGTAGAGAGAAGTACTTTCTTTTGAATACACCAAAAAAGTACTCAGAAAGAATCTTTGTGTTAATAAAGGGCATTGAGTAAAATCAAATCCAGACATTTTGTTTGTCCAGTCATTTAACAAACAGTTTTGTGTGTCTGTAATGTAGAACTACGATAAACCTTAGGAAACAGACCCAGTATCTGCCCTCTTAGAGTTTGTACTTTAGAAGAGCCAAAGTTTATTTATAAATATACTTATTGTGATATATTCTGTCTGAGAGAAAATAAAGCAAAAAATATTCAGTATCCATCATGTGTGTTCAGATACAATTGTAAGTATAGCAGATTGGCTCCCTATAGGTGAGGAAAACATACAAGTCAAATACATACACAGATATGCAAACTGGCACATGTAACAAAGTGAAAGTATGATGTACCACATGAGAGTACATAAGGGGTGACTGACAAGGTTGGGGACTCAAGGAGACGTTCCTGAAGTAATGATGACTGAGCTCGTAATCAAAGGACTGTCAAGAGTTAACTAATAAAGTGAGATGGAGGATGGGGTGGAAGAATCAGGCCTAGGCCAAGCGATCATCTTTAGCAATGAAGATAAACTCCAATGACCTGATCTAATACCTTTCACAGCCTGCGTTCTAATCTACCATGATGGACCCAAAAGTTACAGTCATTCTTCTACACTTTGCAAAATGAGATACTAAAAAAGTCTAAAGAAAACAAATAGTGATTTTTCTGGGAAGAAACCTTCCTTAGCAGAATTCTATAGAAAATTATTTTTCCCCATTCGAAACGACCAAAGTGAGGCAAAGGGCTTTCATTGGGTTGACATAGAAAATGCAGGCAGGAAAGATTATGGAAGTCTTGGAAACCAAAATGAATATTCCATTGTGTGTAAGGACAGCTCTGCCTAAGCCAGAAGGGTTAACATGTGAACACTAAGACTTGTGGACCTGATGACAAAAACAAAAGGAAAAGCATGAAGCCTGAGACATTTTAGGAGACCAGATGGCAAAATAAATAAATAAAATACCTCTTTAACAGCAGACCCAGAATACAGTGTGAGGCAACTGCAGTCAAGCAAAACCAATGCAGTGTTAAAAAGGAGAAGACCAAGAAAGCACATAGCAGTGGCGTTAATAAAAGAAACAGTGATGAAGAGCATTTCGTGTTTCAGTTTAGCAAGCCCTTGCACTGTGGCAATACGATGCTATATCTGAAAATCACTGGAGGCAACCTAAGAGCTCCGGCATGAACTGAAATGGATTAATGTATTTATTCATCAGTTTACCAAATATTGGTTGAACTCCCACTCTGTTCTAAGCACTCTGCTCGACATTGAGGATACAGCAGTGAACAACAACAACAAGAAAATCCTAGCCTTTATTCATTTAAAGAAGACCAATAAAAACTTGTAAACTAATCTTTAGTACAGTAAATAATTTTAAGTACCACAGTGGGAAAATGTCAGATAAGAAAGCTAAACACTTCTGGGAGTGGAAAGTCAACCATAGCTCAGTGGCAATGCAGCATTAAATAGAGTCCCACAAGAAGAGAAGGAGCAAATGATAGGGATTCCTGGAAAATATTCCAGGCAGAGAAGAGGAAATAGCCAAGACTCTTCCTCCAGAATTTTCCTCCTGAGTTCATAATAGTGGCTTAGACAGCATTCACTAAGTGCTAGGCACTGTTTCTAGTGATTAACAGAAGTACACTAAGATAACTCTTTTCATCTTTACAACAACTCTAGAAGTCATGTACTATTATTATCATCATCCTATTTTACAGATGAGAAATGGAGGAAAAGAGAAGTTGAACAACTAATCCAGAATCGCAGTTACTATGAGGCATTGCTGGGATTTGAACCCAGATGGTCTGCATCTATATTGGTCTTGAGGCCTTCTCACATCACATCGCATCTGACCTCTTTCATAGCCACACCCTTCTTTGATTCTGTCTTTTCTGCCTCTCTTTTTCAATTTGAGAAACTCTTGTGATTATATTGCATCTATCTGTATAATCTGGAATACACTCTCTATTTTACAGTCAGCTGATTAGCAAACTTAATTTTATTGCAAACTTCTTTCTCCTTCACCAGATAACATAACATATTCACAAGCTCTGGGGCAGAATGTTGACATTTTTGTGGTGAGGACAGAGGGTGGGCAGGCATTAATCTGCCTACCATAAGCTCTAAAAATGTACTCTCAACCACTAAATTACTCTACCCTTACAAACATAGCCAGAACACAGGTGGTTTCTGTTTGGGTCAACCAGACTAAGTCTCATATCCTCTGCATATTCTAGGGCACCCACATGATTAAAACTAGACAAATTTGGGTTCTGAAATATGTTTTGAGTCTAGTCATAAACTCAACAGGCATTGAGTTGAAATGTAAAGGACAGGGGTGCTACTCATTCAATTGGCATGGAATTTGAGTCATATATGATTACTTGAAACACAATTTTATTATTTCTATGTTGTAAAAACATGAAAATATTTTTAATATAAAAAACTTTAGTACTCTTACTTCCCACTTACTTCAGTTCTATTGTCATTTGTACAACTTGTTTCTAGTAGCTTTTTCTCTACTTTTTTACTCTGCATTCATTCTTTTGTATTCCACATGAGAAGTTCCAAATGTTATTCCTGTCTGTTGTGTTTTTCAATACATCTAAAAGCAAAAATAAAGAGTGTCTGTCTACAATATAATTTCTCTCAAAGATTGAGACCATTTTCCTTTTCCTAAACCCATCCTATACTTAGTCTAATCTCTACAGTCTTTTTTTTTTTTTTTTGGGAGGCCGAGGTCTGCAGCTGTAATCACCCAGGCTGGAGTGCAGTGGCGATCTCGGCTCACTGCAAGCTCCGCCCTCCCAGGTTCCACGCCATTCTCCTGCCTCAGCCTCTGGTAGCTGGGACTACAGGCGCCCGCCCTCGCCCGGCTAGTTTTTGTATTTTTTAGTGAGGCAAGGTTTCACCGTGTTAGCCAAGGATGGTCTCGATCTCCTGACCTCGTGATCCACCGGCCTCGGCCTCCCAAAGTGCTGGGATTACAGGCTTGAGCCACCGCGCCCGGCCTATCTCTACAGTCTTCAATCATTGCTCCTTCATCCACTCTCCAGTCTTGCTAGTAAATTCTACTCATCTTTCAAAGCCTGGTTCTTTTTCCTGTGTGCTCTTAATGGCATTTGTTTCTTCTTTATGATGACACATATTGTAAATTGTTATAAGTTATTATTTGTTGTATTCATTTTTATGTATTACTTACTGATTTTTTGTGTAGCAGTATATACCTGCAAATGATTTTTATAGACAAACATAACTCTTTAATTTTTTTTTTTTTTTTTGGTAAATTAATACTGGTCACATTTTTCAGTTATACAAAAAATGTGTTTATAATTTTCTAACATTTCTTTATTTTCCTGAAATTAAATTCATAGATTAAATAATTACCTGCCTATGACTAATTAAAAATAATCTATCTAATATATCTAATGCCAACTTTGGAATCTGGCATTTGATAAATAAAAATAAAATAATTTATAATAAAACACTGCTTTCTTTTCCTGTCAATGCCCCAGCAGGTCTGCAGTACACAATATGAGTGGCAAAAAGGTTGTGCCTGTGTATAAAATTACAGTGGATTCACTGCCATGTATGCTCATTGATTCAGTGCATTATACTGTCGACTTAAATATTATCATTGGCATTACTATTATTTATTTTATTTCCCACAACATGACATACTCTTGGTAAATTCCCCAACATAATATATATTTTATCTTGATATATACAGTAGTTGCATTTCTACATAATTCTGTGTAAATCATAATAGTGTAAAAATCCTTTATGATTACGTGTAAAAGAGAAAGAAGAATATGTTACAAATAGAGTACATTTAAAAAATTTTAATAAGAACATACAACATGAGATATATCCTTTTAACAAATTTTAAGTGTACAATATAGTATTGTTAGCTATAGCCATGATGTTGTGCAGCAAATCCCTAAAACTTAAAACTTACTCATCTTTTGTAACTGAAACTTTACATCTGTTGGATAGCTTTTCATTTCCCCTTCCCTCATCCCCAGGCCACCACCATTCTACTGTCTGCTTCCATGAGTTTGGCTATTTTACATACTTCATACAAGTGGAAAAATACAGTATGTGTTCTTTGATGACTAGCTTATTTTACTTAGCATAATGTCCTCCAGGTTCATCCATATCGTTGCATATTTCAGGATTTCCTTCCTTTTTAAGGTTAAATAATATTTTATTACATATGTATACCACATTTTCTTTGTTAATCCACTGATGGACATTGAGGTTGTTTCCACGTCTCGACTATTGTGAATTACACTTCAATGAACATGGGAGTGAAAATATTAATTCTTTCTCTTCTCTTTTTTTCATTATTTACTCTCTCTTTGCAAAGAAATAGTGCAAGAGAGTATGATTTTACAGCATTTCCTTTTCCTAATGTTCTAAGATTTTTCTAAATCCAAACATCAAATTCATGTTTACACAATATGCAGCTAGTAATTGGTCAGACCAACTAATAATGATATATGTATATCTATGTATATGTGAAGGTGATATATTTTGAGCATAAAATAGGTATCTTAATAAACATTTGTTTAATTGGATTTAAAATCATTGTAGTCACTACAACCACGGTCCTTTCTTCTACTTTTTTTTCGCACTTTGATAATTAGGATTGTTGAAACTTTCTTCTCTAAGTATCCACCACAACATTGCATATGTTATAGGTTTCAGAAACTATTTTGAATGAATTTTAAAATGAATGCATAAATAAAGTGACTACTAATTGTTAAGCAAGAGGCTTAGCAAGAGGCCTATTATGGTTTGCATTCAGCACCTGCCTCGTCAACTCTGAAATAATTACTTTGATTTTCACCATTACCTTAGTTTTAGAAAATAATGTTATTGGATTTTGAAGTTAAAATTGAGGATTATTTTTCTTGCCTATACCTACCTGTGTTTGTAGCTAGATCAAGAGGAACAAAAATGCACAGTATTTTTTGAACTTCAAGTATGGTCTCCTGTGCTGCAAACTATGCAAATAAATTAACACACCTGGGTGACCTAGGTCAGGAAAAAAACACATAAACAACAACTTCAAGTCTGTTTAGCAAATCTGGGTATTATTGCCTCATGCAGGCCATGTCACTGTGGACAGCTTCTACAGCTACAGCATGGCTGCAGTGCTGTACCACAGAAAATGTAGGCCCTGTTGGATCAAAAGTAAACAACCATGCAACAGTGAACTTTTGATAGACCACAAGTATATTTAAGTAGAAAAACAGCATCCCACCGTGTGATTACTTTAGCCAGCTGTGTGAATTTGCCTTGGGCTGAGGCAGACCCTTCACAGTGCCAATCCATCATTAGTAGAATTCTGAGTATGTGTCTTTTGGAGCCAAGAAAATGGGATAGAGAGGGAGGGAGTATCCAAATACCTAGGTGCATTTTGGCAAGCAAATCAACTGGACACAATTATATTTTAAACTTTGCACAGTAAAAGAATCATAGCATTTGTGAGAAAAAGTGTCTAATTGATTTCTTTACCCTTGATCACTTGAATGAAAGGGCATTAAATCAGCCATCAACACGAGACAATGTTTTTCTATACAGAGAAATGTAAGACAGAGATTACTCACCATGTTATAGTAATGCAGAAAATATAAAACGTGTTTATAACCCCACTTTAACAAAAAGAGTCATAAAATATTTCTTACTTATCTACTCTGTATTAGGAGCTGTTATAATTGCTTAATAGATATCTCTGAGAAAATGCCATTCTCCTTATAGATTATATGTTCTAATAATAAACTAAAAAATAAATTAAGATTATATATATGTATGTGTATATGGAAAGAGTACATAAGGAATATATAATAAGAGAATAATACAAAAAAGAGTGATCAGGACAGGAAAGAAGTTTGAAAGTGGGCACTTATTTTTACTGAAACTGTCAAAGAAGACCTCGGAAATGACAATTATGTTTGTATGCATTCTTTTATTTATGAAACATATACTATAGGAGATGAAGATTTCTAAGAAATTTGCCAATAATTATGAATAAATAGACAAATATCCCTACCATCATTACCTTCCAATGATGATGGAGAAGAGGAGTGAAAACCAAAAATATGGTCAGTAAACATAATAAATAACTAATATAAGAGAGTATGATATGTGCCGTTTAAAGGTGATAACAGATATTTGGGATCCTAAGAGCTGGTGAAAAGCTGCCATTTAAATAGGGATCAGGAAGTTTTATTGGAGAGATAATATTTGAGCAAAGACTTGAAGGAGGTAAGAGATCTAGCCATAAGATATTTGGAATAAGCATATTCCAGGAAGAGGCAACGTCTAGTGCAGAATCTTGAGGTAGTTTGCTTGGAGATTATCAGAAACAGCAAAGAGGCCCTTATGTCTGCAGTAGAGTTAGGAAGGGGATAGATTGCAGAGAGGCAATGGGAATCCAGGACGTGTGGAACCTTATCGGACATTGTAAGGTCTCCAGGTTTGATTCTTAATGATGTGTCTGTAGCTATATGTCAAACTATTTTTGCCTAAAAATTCAGCACTGCTTTACTTGATAGAAAAGAAGCTCTGAAGGGAGGAGGTGCACCTGCGCAGAATGAAAACCCCTTCCTTTTCTCTCTTGATCTTACAAAAGACTTCTACCCCAAATCTTCATCCACATACTTCTCCAACATACACCTATGTCTACATGCACTCTCAGCAGAGAAAATCATTTGTCTAAGTCAGTGGTTCACCACCCTGGCTGGGACTCAGCCTCACTGCTGGAGCTTATTAGCTGCACACGTCAGAGGCCCACTTGAATGAACCTAATTCAGAATTAGGTTTAGACACAGGCTTTTCTTTTGGTGTGAAACGTCCTTCAGGTGACTTTGATGGGCTGTCACATATAAGACCCACTGGTCTAGATGCTAGCTACTCAGTGTGCAGTCTGTGGTCCAGCGATATCAGTATCATCTGGGAGCTTGTTAGAAATGAGAAACTCAGGCTTCATCAGAAAACTATGAAATCAGAACCTATATTTTAACAAACTCCTCAGTTGATTTGTATGCACACTCAAGTTTGAAATGCATTTCTCTAGCTCTTTTTCTCAACTCTGAATTACTTTACACTCAGTGTTTGTACATATGCCCAGGTACTTCAGATCATTTCTTAGATGAAAGTAATTGCAGATCAAGGAAATAAAATAATCTCCTTCCCAACAGAAACACTTCATCAAACTTCTTGTGTAAATCTGTTCTTCTTTCTCACCCATATTTTTATAACCTGGAAACGATTTGTAAAATACTTTATGTGACCAGAAATCCTTCGTGATAATTCTGTGTAATTTGATACCCTAATAATACAATTATTTGTTAATTCTTTGTTGAAACTTTTTTTTTAAGTTTCTATGGAGAAGTCTTGAAATTAAACATTTCTCCTGATATGGTTTGGCTGTGTCCCTACCCAAAATCTCATCTTGAATTGTAACCCCCATAAACCCCATAATCCCCACATGTTGTGGGCAGAACCAGGTGGAAGTAACTGGATCATGGAGACAGTTTGTCCCATGCTGTTCTCATGAAAATGAATGATTCTTACAATACATGATGGTTTTATAAGTGTCTGGCATTTATTTCCCCTTCTTGCACTCACTCTGTCCTGCCACCCTGTGAAGAAGGTGCCTGCTTCTCTTTTGCCTTCCACCATGATTTTAAGTTTCCTGAGGCCTCCCCAACAATGTAGAACTGTGAGTCAATTAAACCTCTTGCCTTTATAAATTACCCAGTCTCAGGTATTTCTTCATAGTAGTATACGAATGGCCTAATACAGTAAGTTGATACGGAGGTAGTGGGGCATTGCTATAAGATACCTGAAAATGTGGAAACAACTTTGCAACTGGGTAATAGGTAGAGGTTGAAACCATTGGAAGGGTCAGAAGACAGAAAGATTTGGGAAAGTTTGGAACTTCCTAGAGACTTGTTGAATGACTTTGACCAAAATGCTGATAATGATATGGACAATGAAGTCCAGGCTGAGGTGGTCTCAAATGGAGTTGAGTAACTTGTTGGGAACTAGAGTAAAGGTCATTCTTGCTATGCTTTGGCAAAAAGACTGGTGGCATTTAGCACCTGCCCTAGATATCTGTGTAACTTTGAACTTGAGAGACACGATTTGGGGTATCTGGTAGAAGAATTTTCTTAAGCAGAAAAGTGTTCAAAAGGAAGCATACAAGTTTGGAAAATTTGCAGCCTGATGATGTGATAGAAAAAAAAATTCTGGAGAGAAATTGAAGCCCACTGTAGAAATGTTAATCACCAAGACAATGAGGAAAATGTCTCCAGGGCATGTTGGAGACCTTCATGGCAGCCCCTCCCATCACAGGCCCAGAGGACTAGGAGGAAAAATGGTTTTTTGGGCTGGGCCCAGGGCATCCCTGCTCTATGCAACCTTGGAACATGGTCCCCTCTGTCCCAGCTGCTTCACCTCCAAGCGTGGCTAAAAGAGGCCAAGGTACAGCCTGGGCTATTGTTTCAGAGGGTGCAAATTCCAAGACTTGGCAGTTTCCATGTAGTGTTGAGCCTGTGGGTATACAGAAGTCAAGAATTGAGGTAGGAACCTCCACCTAGATTTAAGGGGATGTAAGGAAATGCCTGGATGACCAGGCAGAAATTTGCTACAGGGGCAGAGCTCTCATGAAGAACCTCTGCTAGTGCACTGCAGAAAGGATATGTTGGGTGGTAGCACCCACACAGAATACCCACCGGAACACTGCATAGTGGAACTGTGAGAAGAGGGCCACTATTCTCCCATCCCCAGAACAGTAGATCCACCAACAGCTTGCACCATGTGGCTGGAAAAGCTGCAGACACTTGGTGCCAGCATGTGAAAGCATCTAGGAGGGGGGCTGTACCCTGCAAACCCACAGGGCTGGAGTTGCCCAAGGCCATGGGAGCCCACCTCTTGCATCAGCATGACCTGGATGTGAGACATAGTATCAAAGGAGATCATTTTGGAACTTTAAGGTTTAATGTCATCCCTATTGGATTTGGGACTTGCATGGCACCTGTAGCCCATTTGCTCTGGCCAGTTTCTTCTATTTGGAACAGGTTTATTTACCCAATGCCTGTACCCCCATTGTACCCATTGTATCTTGAAAGTAACTAACTTGCTTTTGATTTTACAGGATTATAGGCAGATGAGACTTGCGTTGTCTCAGGTGAGACTTTGGAATTAGACTTTTGGGTTCATGCTGGAATGAGTTAAGACTCCGGGGAACTGTTGGAAAGGCATGATTGTGTTTTAAAATGTGAGGACATAAGATTTGGGAGAGGCTAGGGGTGGGATGATATGGTTCGACTATGTTCCTACCCAAAATCTCATCCTGAATTGTAATCCCCATAATCCCCATGTGTCGAGAGTGGGACCAGGTGGAGGTAATTGGATCCTGGGGTCAGTTTGCCCCATGCTGTTTTTCTGATAATAAGTCTCATGAGATCTGATGGTTTTGTAAGCATTTGGCATTTCCCCTGCTTGTGCTCACTCTGTCCTGTCACCCTGTGAAGAAGGTGCCTGCTTCTCTTTGCTTTCCACCATAATTGTAAGTTTCCAGAGGCCTTCCCAACAATGTAGAACTATGAGGCAATTAAAGTTATTTTCTTTGCAAATTACACAGTCTTGGGTGTTGCTTCATTGAAGTGTGAGAGTGGACTAATATATCTCCTCTCCTAGCTTGTAAATACATGTGGGATCTTCTACATGTTGGAAATTAGAAAATGTTCAAATTAATATAGGGAAAATTTGAGGGAGGGGCCCCAAATATTTAGGCAAACTATGTAATTTTTTTTTCATTTTGTTCTCTTTCTCTCTCTGCTTTTAATGAGCAGACAGGAGGAATACACTTATGGCTCAGAATTTCTTTCTCCACATATGTATTTTAAATAAGAAATAACAGTCCCTAATTGAAACAAAATATTTAATTAAAAAAATTGAAAGGAAATTATTTAGGCTTTCACATATATAAATAAACTCTAAAAGCCTTATTTAACGTGATACACTAGAGATTATCACTTTTTGGTAAGGTCAACTTTAATGAGAAAAGATTATTAACTAAATTAAAAAATAGGAAAATGAGTAATTAGTTCAGGAGAGAAAAATAAGTAAAATACTTTGGGGGAAGCATCACAATGCTGTCATGAACTTAAAAAAAAAAAAAGTTGGCCTGCACCTTTTAAATCCAAAAACTTGAAGATGTCAGATAAAATATACCGCATGTAAAAAGTGTTATCTAAAGACAATTCATATTTTTTTTCTACTTTTTAAGGTAGCTTTTATTTTAAATATTTCATTTCAACCTCACTATAATTTTGTTAGTTTGGAAGGTCAAAATCTTTAGGACAGCTCCTTAGAAATCCAGAATCCTTTGGATTACTCATCGAAAGGTCAAAATCTTTAGGATTGCTCCTTACAGTCTTTAAACATTAACTAAGCTATCTTCCATCTAGGTATGTACTTTCCAGAAACAACTATCTTCTCTAGTCCCTTGTACATTTTCTAAAGATCCAATGGTTTGAGGAACATAGAAGAATGGATGAAGAGAATACATAATATCAGTAATTTGATTTATTAACATACCTAGTATCCAAGAGGGAATGTCTCTGTGCCTCCATTTATAAGACCAAAAAAATTGTTCTTTGTAGTTAAATTAAATTTCCCTAATTTTAACTAGAACCTTCAGATTCTAATACACAGTCATTATAGCAGAAGTTAAAATAAACTCAAGGTTTTCAATAGTGTATGAAATTAGTTTGAATAATATATGCCAAAAAACTTTTACTGAATTATCTTAGAAAAAGAGAAATATGTATTGTACCTGTTTTCTTGAGTAATGTGGGAGTTGTAGTGGTAAGAAACTTACTGGTTTATTTTTAGCAATTCTCAATTATATCAAATGTTTCTTCAGAATGGAGCTATTGCAATACCAAAATATATGCATTTGAATCACTGACAATTTAGAGACTATTGTCTGGGGAAAAATTATGAAAGAAGTTCAAATATTTTGAAAACTGTTTCTAAAGGAAAACAACTTTTTAATAACACCCACATCTTTTCATCCTATTACACTAGTTCCCCAAATTTACCACACAGTAGAATTTCTCACACTACTTAATGAAACTACAAAATTCAAATGTTAATCCCTGAAGATTTTGATTTGATAGAGATCTAGAATTTGAGTTTTCATTTTTTTAAAGATCCCAACAGACTTGGATGGTCCCCTAATATAGATATGAGGTTTTATAATCTATGCCAAAAGATTCAAATATATAAGATTATGTTAAAGAGATAATAAAATAAAACATAAAAATAAAAATAACTCAAAATATGTAACAATTCCATAAAAATATAAATATTATATTTCAGTGTGGAACTACTTGAATTTTCAAATAAATTAGATTTTTTTTTTCTGTAAATGAGTCAGTCTAACTTGCTTAAGGCTATGTATTATCTCAGAGACCAACCATAGTGGCTACGAAGTACAACTGGGCACTCATGCCAGTGTCCTGAAGTAAACATAATCTTTTTCAGACAAGAATCAAATCCCAAGTAAATATCTCTGCAATTACTGTTTTCCACACTCCATTATGTCATGTTTATTCTTACCACTCTTTCCTATGACACTATGACATTGCTTTATCTATGGTTATTTTGGGAATCTACTTGAGAAATACAGGAATAAAGTGTTTGGTGAAGAGATTTTAAGGCTGTTTAGAGTAAGCCTCATTGAAAGTGTTCCCAATTAAATTTTGATTAGTGGAATTATGTGTTTCTTTATTTACTTTATTACTTACTGAAAAGTTACAAACTTTTCAGTATTTTGTAAATTTACATAATCTTTCTGAATTACTTTCACAATTAGAAAGAAATTTTTAAAAAGACCAAATGCAAATTGTAAATTGTATGAATATTGTTATAATAATCAAGGATATCTACACCAATTTGCTTATTCAGGTGATAATTCATTAAGTTAATAATTTCTGTGCTTTCATTCCTGTTAATATTTTTCCTTCCCTTTTTTTCAAACCATGTCCTTGGGCACCCCTTCCTCAGAAGCAAAGCAAAATACTTTCCTTTTCTCTCACACAAAAATTTGAGTTCATTGAATGTATACAGACTGTGAGTAGGTGAAAGGAAGCATTCATGATGATATGACAAATGTTAATTATTGAATATGAAAGTCATTAGTAAACATGAATTTATGTTTTAGAGTAGTTTTCAAACTATTGGGGTAAAAGGAAGCAAGGAAAGTGCCCATGCAGGGGGAAAGAATTAGCCAAAGACTCTGCATTGGATCGAAGGAAGTCGGATTATTTAGATCCAGGTGTTTCACAGTAGGACAGAGTTAAGGGCATCTGGTAGGGTAAAATAGTTTGTGCACCTAAGTTAGTGCAGTATGAAATATACTCACTACTTTTTTTTTCTTCTTCTCAATTACTAAAGTTTATTTAATATACTCTATGGAATAATATTTCTTACAGTAAGTGACACAAATCATTTGCATCAAGATCCCCGAAGATATTTGTTTAAAAAAAATGCTGATCACTGAATCCCTTCCAGATATGTTAAATTAGAATTTCTGAGAGCTCAGAAGTTATCATTCAAATGAGCTACATAAGTTGTTTTAATCACAGTAAAGTTTGAAAACTATTGTTTAAATGCATAAATTCCTGTTTATTAAATACCTTTATATTCAATAATTAACGTTCATCATATCATCATTTTAAATATGGGAGAAAATCTTGTATCCTTTCCTCAGTCTGAGAGGAAGTCTTCTGTGGTCCACAATACATGAGAAAATAAGGATAAGGCAGTGAGTGTATAACTAGTTCTCAGCCTCCTGGAGAACTGATTGCTGTGAACAGGAGGATAATGAATCTTTATCACCCTATTCACTTCCATATATTTGCTTCTGTCTAATCTAAGGTAAGTAAATATGGTATTTAGTTTTCTGAAAGAACTTTTAGTAGAAGGTATCTACAAGGGACAGATGCTTGGAAAATGCACAGCAATTACCACAATTTCTCACTGGCTCATAACCCTTTGGGTATGGTTTTGGAATTAGGGAGAGCAACACAAGGGTGAGTTACACCACTTTGGTGTCTACATGGAAGGCAACACACCCTATAGATATATAGTGTATTTAATATGAATATGGGCCTTATTGACAAATTATTATTTGAAACTTGGAGTGCCAAAATCTGATTCCAGACCTGTGAGCTATACCTGAAGTCCCAGGTCTCATACAGACAGTTCTGTTTAAGCCTCCTCTACATTTCTCAGGCAGTTTATTTTAAACAGAATGACTTAGACCTATGATATTTACTCAGGTCTATTTATTATGTCTCCCAGATTGTACTAATGGAGGGAAAGAAACTGATTATAAAATAATGGAGGGAAAGAAACTGATTATAAAATAAGGCTGGACTCTGCAGTTTTCAGTGGAGTTTTCCAAGAGGGAAAAATGAAACTGTGATAGCTTAGCGGGGAAGTATTGTCAGGAGATAGAGAACAAAGAAGGCCTTCATGTAGGGTAGCAGGGCTAGGTTCTGGGGAGTGTTCTCATGGGGGCCTGGATTAGTCTGAAAATCCTTTGGTTTAATGGTTTCTAATAGCATGGGAATTTCCCTAACACTTATCATAAAAGGAAAGACATTTTTTCCCGTATTCTCTCAGAGTATAGGTGGGATTAGGAACTTTTGATTGTTGACAACGGACCTTAAAATCTGCATGAACTTTTCCCCAAAGAAGATAAAATTAACTATAATGGAAATAACATGTAAGATTGGTCGCTATTTTAGTGTTGTTTTTAGAAAATAGGAAGGGACCACCTGTTCATTGAACCCATCTCAAATGAGGTGATAGAATTATAATTGCCTCTTCCCATGACCCATTGTTTCTGCCCAAGTGGAAGTTGTAAAAGTGGCCAAATTCCTCTTTACTTTGCAACAGTCACCTGGTTGTAAACAATACCAGAACTTCCCTCTCTGGGAGGCCCAGAACTTCTCAGAGATTGAGAAAAGGAGGAAGAAGAGAAGGAGTCATTCTAATTAGAACTAAGGGATGAAACCTGTAGGGATAGAAACTGAATGTGTTTAATGCTGGTTTGGGGTAAATAATAAAAAGGCATAGTAGGTTGGTCTCTGCCTCTGTGTCATTTCTGTTTCTTACAGAAGAATCAAACTAAAATTACATGATGTCTGATATTTGCTTTAAAATATTCTAGAAAACATTTACACAATAGACTAAACAAGATTGGTAAATCTTTTATGATTATTTAAGTTGGATGAAAAAGGGTGCAGGAGGGGTTGTTTATTGTTACCTTCTCTCTCCCTTATGTATGCTAGAAAATTACCTTTAAAAAATTGAGTTTTAGCCCAGAAAATGCTGTCATCTCTGATTTTAGCTAGCTCTAAAACAGTGACCTTTTTAAATGCCCCCTGCCTCTGCCTCGAGTCCCCAAGTGAAATCTGGCCTTTTGTATGGCAACACCTCTGTTGAAAACATTTTCACATATACTGGGGAGGGCAATGGTCCTGAAGCTTTAGACCATAATCAGTAAAGAAGTTGCAGTGAGTTCTATTTTAGAAGTGAGAGAATTGGGAAAGAATAGTTTAAATATCTGCTTCCACACGATCTAGTTAGATGAAGATATAACTACCTTCTCTCTCAAATACAGTAGCAGAGAATGATCCTCGAGGAATATCTGTGTATTTCTACACGTGTCTGTGTTCCGTAATACGCTGCCAACTGCCTCTTCTTTGAAAGGGTTAGCTTCAATTCTGACAGTATATTCTTCCTCTATTTTTTATTCCAATGTCTCTATGAAGTGGTGGGGATAAAATATGGTAGCATGGCAAATATTTTTGAAATCTCATTTTATGTTGTTCTGCAGAACTGTTTTGAAATTATTTTTAAAAATCCAGGAATATTGTCTTTGTTTAATCTCCTTTATTTGTCTACTCCATCCCTTCATCTCATTCCTTTAATTATATGCTTGTCTTATTTGTTTACTCCTATAATTTTTCTCCTCTATTCCATCAAGTCTCATTATGTTGAGATTTGTACAATCACATACAATCACAGATATTTTTCTAATTAAAAAAAAATCACTATTCACTCTGGTCACCATCCAAGATTCCTGTGGACACACAACAAACATAAAACAGAAGGGTGCATATTATGTAGAAGTAACACCTTGATCTTCCTTTTGCAACGGTGAAGGAATTATGAAGTAAAAATTAACAAAGAGACTTTCACCTTTGTATGTCCAACATTTTTTCAGAGCTGTGTTGGTTGATGGTGATTGTATTAATAAAGTCTATTTTAAAGAACAGAAACTGGGCCAGGTGCGGTGGCTTACACCTGTAATTCCAGCACTTTGGGAGGCCGAGACGGGCAGATCAAGAGGTCAGGAGATCGAGACCACCCTGGCTAACATGGTGAAACCCTGTCTCTAATAAAAACACAAAAAATTAGTCAGGCGTGTTGGCAGGTGCCTGTAGTCCCAGCTACTCAGGAGGCTGAGGCAGGAGAATCACTTGAACCGGGGAGGTGGAGGTCGCAGTGAGCCGAGATTGCACCACCGCACTCCAGCCTGGGTAACAGAGCAAGACGCCATCTCTAAATAAATAAATAGGTATCACAAAGAAAGTAAAAGGAAGAAGCAACCATCATCCTTTCAGTTGGAGGAAAAAGGAAGAAGTTGAAGGTATTAGAACTTAGAAGTTCGAAAGAAGAACCCTGTAGAGTTAAGACTTAGTCTTCTTAGAAAGGGGGAAGAGCAAGTAGTGCTAATATTTTAGGAGCCAGGGAAAGGAACTCGACTGAGCTAGGACCTAGGCCTTGGAATGAAGATGCTGCTTGGCTGGTGCTGGTATCCCAGGAACTCAGATCCAGTGCTTTGCAAAGATGGAACTCATATCTCTAAAGAGAGGGCTCTACTCATCTGGAACTAGTGCCTCTAAGGAGATACAATAAGTCTGTTTGGGGAAGAAAGTTATTCCTGTCACCATAATTAAAGTCAGGAATAACATTAGCATCACAGAGCAGATAATAGGTGTAAGTTTGGAGATAAGAGAAAAATGACTAACATGATAATAAATCCCTTCTGATTCTAATCACTTGTACACACCTTTCTGCATATATTAAAATGTCCATATAACAATATAAACAATTTTATGCTTTTGTCTCAAAGTATTCACTTATCTTTTATACACATGAAGATGTTGTCATCTACTCCCTAAGGGCAGACAAAATCTAAACAGTGATGGGATCCCCCTCTGGATACTATCCATTAATCCCCATCTGAAAATACTGTAATCTAAAAACTAAACTGTAAAGTTGACCATCCATGACAATCCTTAATACGATAAGGGTAAGAATGGGGGGCAAAGTAACTGGTACACATGAGCACACACACACACACACACATTACATCACAACATGCAAGAAGAAACAGGCTTAGCTGTTACAGTACTTGCTTTTGTAACCAGCCTTAAAGCCATAGTTGATATTATGCCCTGATTTGTAGCACTGGCTGAATTCTGTGGCGGTAAGTATTCCCATGAATGCCAATTTCAAGATGTCAAAGTGATGTCACTAAAAACACAGTTGGGAAATGATGCACATCAGTGATTCTGGGGAGTTCATATGAACCTGTTGCAGGGTGCCAGCTCTTTCGTAGCATTGAAAGTTAAATTGCACCTACCCATCTTCCATTTGGCCATTTTGCACTCCTCATGCTGTTGAAACAAGATGCAAAGAGGAGATAGTATACTGACCAGGGCGATAGATCCTAACTAACATAAAATGGGGTTGCTACTCCACAGGGGAGCAAGAAGGGCTCTGTCTAAAACCTATGGAATACTCTAGGGGATCCTCTCATTCTTCCATTCCAACTAGTAAAGGTTAATTAAGAAAACAAACAAACAAACAAACAAAAAACCTTCAATGAAAAGTTGGAGCAAAGTGCAAAACAAATGAAAAAACCAACAGGCAACCATAAAAGAGATGAGGCATGTTCACTCATGATTCAGACCTTTCAGAAATGAAGGTTGAGATCACTACCAAATAAAGAACTTCAACAAGCTGAGACTCTTGACACAAAACTAGGGGCATATGGAATATGCAATGAAAAAAGAATACTGACTAGCCATATTTTTGTCCCCAAAATCTAAGAGAGTTTTGGCACATTTAAATACTCGAAAAAGTACTTGCCAACTGAATAAAAATTGTCTACCAAGCTAATTAAATTGTCATTAAACCAAGTGATGTTTTCTGAACTAAATGATCAAATACATTGATGTCTTTGGGTTTGAAATTCCCATTGCCTGATACATGTCTGCCAAAATATGACCAAAAAGTGACTCAATTAATTTTGCCAACCTGATAAAAAAATCTTCTGAGTAATCCTGTACAGAGGTACCCACATTTCTCACTTTGCTTTTTATTATGTTGATATGATGGCTTTTGAAGAACTAAAGATAAAACTGTTATCTTCAGCTGACTTGAATGGCAGGGCTGAATAATAGCAATTAATTTGGATATTGAGCTTAAAGAAGAAATAACACCAAATCACCTATAATAGACACTGTTTTCTAATTCTCAGTATCATCCCTATCCTTCAACTCTCTCCCCAAAACTGCAGGGGAAGAAAGCTAAAGGCCCTATTTCCCTAATGCCCTGTCAGTAGGGCCATGAGAAGCACTCATGTAAGTTTGGGAGGTAGGAGATGAGGAGGAGTATTCTGCGACAGCTGTGGGCAAGTGTGAGGGAATCTGCAGGCAAGCAGCAGATAAAGGGTATTTGAGACAGGAATTCCACCTGAGGATTCTCCACGTTAGTATTCTATGACTTGAGATCATTAGTAGAGACTACCTGAGGCTTTCTGGGGTCCTTCAGAAAATGACTCACCCTGGTACTGCAGGCAGCTGAGGTCACTGGCAACTAGTTTTCTGCTCTATTTTCATTTCTCAATCTCCTAAAAGTGCCTTTCTCAGCCCTTATAATGGTTTTGGGAAGCTACTTGTTATTCAGTTAAATCTTTTCCCCGTATTACATTGATCTGTGATCACCTATGCATGATACACCATTCAATTCCATGCTTTTCCTTCATAAATTGCATAATGAAGATAGATGAAGCAGAAGGAATAAGGAGAAAAGGCAAAATAGATCAGTATTTGTTTATTTTTCTTGGAAATTAATACAAAGATTTCCTAGTCCCAGGGATACTTAGAGATGGATCAGATAAACATTTGTCAGAAAGTGCTGAAAATCAGTATTGTTTAAGGAATCTAATAATTATGTCTAAAATTAGCTTTAATGCTACAATATTGCATTTCTAAGAGCCATCATTGAATGGTAGGTGTTCTGAACCATTGTGGAATTGTTATTAAGTTATCTAAAATGTGATAGAATAATAGCAGTAATAGGACTGATAGCTTATATTACCACTTAAAACTATTTCTAGGTACAGGGTTGCATAATTTCCTCCTAAAACTTTCCCTGTGGAAGCATTATTCTATCATTCTTTTCACTCTTCTAATTATTTTCAAATGATACAAAAATCTCCAATAAATTTATATATTAACACACACAAAATGTTTCATACAGACAAGACCCGATGCAATACATGTACTTTGGGAAATAGCAAAAAGTATAATTTATATGCTCCCTGATTTTACAGAGAACCTCAGAGTCATCCATAATCACCATGGGCCTGCCTCCTTATCCCTGCTTCTATACATTTTTCTCCCCACCCCACCACCACCACCAAGCTAATTTAAACTGAGCATGGAGATGACAGTTTAAAAAAAATCAGGATTATACAAATCACCTGATTTTAAACTTTCAGGGCTTCCACCTTTTTAAATTACAACATGCATATGCCTTTGGTCACTCAAGTTCTGCAAGACAGGGCTCCCGTACATCTCTCAAGCCTTATCTCGTAATACTGCACCCTTTCCCTTCCTATGCTGCAGCCACTCTACCCTTGTGTATCAACCTCCTTCCTTTGTGTTAGCATCTTCGTATTTTCAGTTCTCTCCCTTGTAAAATCATTGGTGTTTTCTTTGTTTGTTTGTTTGTTTGTTTTGAGACGCAGTTTCACTCTTCTTGCCCACGCTGGAGTGCAATAGTGCCATCTTGGCTCACTGCAACCTCTGCCTCCAGAGTTCAAGCGATTCTCCTGCCTCACCCTCCCAAGTAACTGGAACAACAGACGCCTACCACCATGCCAGTCTAATTTTCATATTTTTAGTAGAGACGGGGTTTCACCATGTTGGCCAGGCTGGTCTTGAACTCCTGACCTCAGGTGATCCATCCGCCTTGGCCTCCCAAATTGCTGGGATTACAGGCATGAGCCACCATGCCTGGCCCACTAGTGCTTTTTTCAAATAAAAAAAATTTTTTTTTGAAATAATTTTTGAATTTATGTCAATGTTGTCAGCTAGTATTAAGAACTCGCAGAAGCACTTTTTCTAGAGTAGGACACTTGCATCGATAACCACAGCAAAATAATCACAATCGTGAAATTATCATTGATCAAATGTTGATTAAATATCATTATCTAATCCACAAACCTTATTCAAATCTCCTTGATTTTCCTTGTAATATGCTTCTAAGGACTAGAATCCAATCCGATATTGTATAATACTTTTAGTTGTCATGTTTCATTAGCTTTTAAAGACTGGAACAGTTGCTCAGGCTCTCACTGTATTTCATGGCTTTGAGAGACTAGAAGAATGCAAGCTAGTTGCTTTGCAGTGTTTTATATTGATTTGTATTCTCATTACTTTGTATCAGAAAGTAGACAATGGTTAATTGTCATTTTACTGATGATACTAACTTTTATCATTTTGTTAAGATAGTGCCAGGTTTCTCCACTGTAAAATTAAGTAATATATGCATTAATTAATGTATAAGTTTAATTATTTTGTGAGAAATATACTCTGACACTTTGTAACTGTCCTGTTCCTCATCAAAATTTCACCCACCAATTTGCATCCATTTAAGATTCATGCATTAATTATTACTATGATGATCGCCAAATGCTGATTACCCAATTCCATCATTTCTTTTGCACTTATTAGTCAGCAATCTACTTAAGCAGAATTTGCCCTCTCTTCCATTTAATATTTATTCAGTTATTGTTTATTTATTTATGGATTTTAGATTTCTGTTCTACTCAAAATGTTGACATTGTTACTATAGTTATTTTGACACTCAAATTATCTTATATTTGTTCAGTGGAAGCCTGTTCAGTGTTGCTGCTGTATCTTTTTGACACACCTACATTGTTCTTTGAGCACATTCTTACTCCAAGACCAAGTGGTTTCCAGCTCATCTTGTATTTCCTTGCCCAAGCCTTGGAGTGAGCCACTTCTTCAAAGAACCTTGGTTCATTTTAGTGAAGAATTATATTTATGAACCAAGACCAATGTGCTAATGTGCTCATTTCAAATGAAGCATCACTGTATATTGACTGGTCTGTGGAGAGAGTTGGGAAATATATATATATATACACACACGTATGTATATTTACATATACACACATATATGTGTGTGTATATATATACATACACATACAAACTCACACATATGTATCTATTTTAATATCAACTTATATATAATTTATTCTTGAAAATCATGATTTCACGCTGCTACTTCAAATTCTAGCCATTCCATTTCCATGTCTGTAACTCCATTTTTTAACAGCGTGAAACTTAGCTTCCTTTTTCCTCAATTTGTTTGCTTATTTTCTTCATCCTCTTATATTGTATGTAGCAATCTGATAGCAGTCTTGGTAATAGCTCAACACCTATGGAGGGGGAAAAATGAAAAGAAAAACAAAGAAAGAGATAATCTCACCATGTCTTTCAACTAGTTCAATTTCACCCTTGAGGTCTTAGCTCAAATGCAACTACCCTTTAAAATGGCCTTTTCACACAGGGCCACACAGGTCCCAAGTGAAAATATAAGTACATTGACTACCTAGTTTTTATAATGTTGTTTTTTTCAATGTGTCAAATTTTTGATGCTTTATTCCAGTAAACGGGTTAAGATCTTAGACTCTTTGAGATTTGATTCTGCCACTTATTAGCATTATGAAATTGGGTGATAGATTTTAATTCTCAAATATAAAATGGAGCTCACTGTACAAAGACAGCTAACTCATCCAGATGTTGTAAAGAACAAAGGAGATCAGAACTTAAAGTTCTTGGCATGAGTTTTATCTGGCATGTAGTAATCACTTAACTAAGAAACGTTAGCTGTTGCTGAAATATATTTGCGGTAGTATTGTTGTTGCTATCAGGTTCAATTGATGTTAATATTAGCATTAACACTCTTCAGATTTTTTCCTACAATAATTTATGTATCCTCCAAATCATAACTACATGCTATACGGTTACCATTAAACTCTCTGAAGATTTTTTTCTTAAGAAACATATAAATTCACAGCAATAAAAATCTTGCATAATTTTAGCATAGTATTCATAAGGATGTGAATATATTGATTATGTTAGCCTACAAATTACAAAGAGATTCTGTTATTTTCAAGTTGATTCATGGCATTTTACACACGCTAATACACACCCACATATATAGATGCATAATACATGCCTAAGCAATGACGAAAAAACTGACAAATTCATCTTTTGTTTATATTTTAATAAAAGTATTTTTAAAATATATTAATAATGTTCAGAATTGTTACTAGAAAATCAATACATTATATCAATTTTCTTGCTGCTTGCTTTCATTTAGAAAAACAATATGTTTAATGATTGTCTGTATTTTGTTTTTAGGAATCAATAATGTTGGTCTCTCGTGTTTTTTAAGTAAAGGTTTCATTTCTAAATAGAAATAAAATACATTTTATTTTAAAGTTGAGTGATAATAGAGTGTACAAAATAAAACTAAAACAACAACAACAACCAAAAACAAGAGGATTTTACATCAACTACACCTTCCAAGCAACCAATTATTAGCGTCAATTTACTTGGACATAACATCAATGAAAGTAGTTGAAAACCTACTGGTATGGAAATGTTCCACTGCCCTCTTATGGAAGATACTTGAATGACACTCAATGGTTTCACACATCACGTTTGGAGTGAAGATATAAATAAAATTACAGTAAACAATATGGTTTGATTCATTTTACTTTATTCTGTTCACTTATTGTTTAGATTTTTGTAAGTTAATTTCCTAACTACAAAATATTTTAAAATTATATTTGTATAATGTTAAAATTCCCCTTGAACTAATCAGTATAGAATTTTGATAAATTTCCTTCTCATATATCGTCCTTCAAACTTGTATCAGAATTATAACAGTATGCTTAGTGAAAAATTAAAATACAGTAGTTGAGCATTTATGTTTGCAGGTGGGTGACAATGCTTCATTTTAATGTTTAAATCATGGCTGGTTAACACAGATGGAAAAGCTGGATAGATGTGGAAAATAATAGTTCACATTATATAATATGTATTATTTGACATGCATTGTTCTAGGTCTAAAGTATTCCACATTATTAATCCACTATATGCTTACATCAACCTTATGAACCAAGTACTGTTATCATTTCTAATTCAGATGGAGGTATGGAAAAGTTACATAAATTATTCAAAGTCATTTGGATTCAAAGTAGCAGAGCTGGTATTTCAGCCAAGGCAACCTGGTTTCAAATAATTTATGTGAAGATCTTAGGCCTACCTTGTTTTATTACACTTTGCTTTACTGAGCTTTGCACATACTGTGATTTTTCTTTTACAAATTGATGGTTTCTTCCAACCCTTAATCCAGCTAGTCTATCAGAACCAATTTTCCAACACCATGCTCACTTGATGTCTCTATGTCACATTTTGGTAATTATTGAAATATGTTAAGCTTTTATATTATTATCACAACTTCTGTGGTGATCTTTTATGTTAGATTGTTGTTGTTTGGGGGTACCATTAGCCTCCCCCTTATAAGACAGCAAACTTAATAAATGTTGCCGGTGTTCTGACTGTTTCACCAACTGACTTTTCCCCAGTCTCTCTTACTCTTAGGGCCTCCCTATTCTCTGAGACTCAAGAATATAAAAACTAGGCCAATTAATCGCATTACAGTTCTAAGTGTTCAAGCGAAAGGAAGTGTTACTCATCTCTCACTTTAAATCAAAAGCTAGAAATGATCAAGCTTAGTGAGGAACGCATGTCAAAAGCTGATATAGGCCGAAAGCTGATATAGGCTGAAAGCTGATATAGGCTGAAAGCTAGGCCTCTTACACCAAACAGGTAGCCAAGTTGAGGATGCAAAAGAAAAGTTTCTGAAGGAAATTAAAAGTGCTACTTCAGTTATCACACCAATGATAAGAAAGCAAAACAGCTTTATTACTGATACACAGAACGTTTTAGTGATTTGGATAGAGGATCAAACCAGCCACAACGTTCTCTTAAGCTAAGCGTAATCCAGAGCAAAGTACTAACTCTCTTCAATTCTATGAAATCTGAGAGTAGTGAGAAAAAAAGAAAAAAACTGAAGCTAACAGAGGTTGATCCATGAATTGAAGGAAAGAAGGCATCTCCATAACATAAAAGTACAAAATGAAACAGAAAGTGCTTATGGAGAAGATGCAGAAAGTTATCTAGAAGATCCAGGAAAGATAATTAATGGGATGACTACACTAAACAATAGATTTTCAGTGTAGATGAAATAACTTTGTATTTTAAGGAGATGTAACCTAAAACTTAAAGTCAACGTCTAGCTTTAAATCTTCAAAAGACAGGCTGACTCTCTTGTTAGAGGCTAATGCAGCTAACGACTTTAAGTTGAAGCCATTGTTCATTTACCATTCCATCAATCCTAGGACCCTTTAGAATTACACTAAATCTACTCTGCCTGTGCTCTCTAAATGTAACAACATAGCCTGGATGACAGCACATGTGTCTATAATATGGCTTACTGAGTATTTTAAGTGCACTGTTCACTGTTAAGAACTACTCATGGGGGGGGGAAAAAAAAAAAAACCCTTTTAAAATCGTATTGCCCATTGCCAATGCACCTGTTCATCCAAGAGCTCTGATGGAGATGTACAAGATTGATGTTGTTTTCATGTCTGCTAATACATTCTTCAGCCCAAAGAGCAAGAAGTAATTTTGGCTTTCAAGTCTTATTATTTAATGAATACATTTTGTAAAGCTATAGCCGCCAAAGATAATGATTCTTTTGATGAATCTAGGCCAAATATATTGAAAACGTCTGGAAAATTATCACCATCTAGATGCCATTAAGAACATTAGTGATTCATGGGAGGAGGTCAAAGTATCAACATTAACAGTAGTTTGGAAGAAGTTGATTCCAGCCCTCATGGATGACTTTGAGGAGTTCAGAGACTTAAATGGAGAAAGGAAGCGTAGACACGATGGAAATAGTAAGTGAACTGGAATCAGTAAGTGGACCCTGAAGTTGAGACTGAATTGCTGCAATCTCATGATTCAAATTCAATAGATGAGAAGTTGCTTCTAGTGGATGAGCAAAAAAAGTGGTTTCTTGAGATGAAATATACTTGTAGTGAAAATGCTATTGACATTGTGGAAATGACAAGAAAGGATTTATAATACTGCATAAACTAACTTGATAAAGTGGCAACAGGGTTTGAAAGGATTGAATCCAATTTTGAAAGAAGTTCTGTGGGTAAAATGCTATCAAACAACATCACATCCTTCACAGAAATCTTTCACAAAATGAAGTCAACCTATGGCACAACCTTTATTGTCTTCTTACTTTTAGAAATTGCCACAGCCACCCTAACCTTCAGCAACCAGCACCCTGATCAGTCAAGTGGATAGTTAATAGCATGTAGAAAGAAATTAAGTCAACAGTGCAACCATCAACATCAAGGTTAAATCCTCCACTAGCAAAAAAATTAAGACTCACTGATGACTCAAATGAATATTAGCATTTTTTAGCAACAAAATATTTTTAATTAAAATATGTACCCTATTTTTTATGCATAATACTATTGCACAGATAGTAGACTACAGTATTGTGTAAACTTTCTATGCACTGGGAATTTAAAAAATCCATGTGACTCACTTATTGTGATATTTGCTTGATTCAGGTGGTCTGGAACTGAACTTGCAAAATCTCTAAGGTATGCTGTGTATTTATCCATGATCCCCAAAGAGAACTTAGCAATGGTCAGCTCATCTCTACTTATATCATTATAATGAGTTTCCACAATTTAAGTGGGAAACTAATTTGATCCTATAATAAGAGTGTGATTGTTCAGATGGGGCTCTGTTTATTCTCCTCTAATGCTTCTTCCTCCTTCGATACCTGCTTCCCTTCTACCCCATCTACTTTAAAAAAAAAAATACAAATACAAAAAGCATGTGTCTTCCATGTCAAGTGCTGTGTAAGTTCCGGGAACATGATTCTGAACAAAACAAAACACCTCACTTCTGGGAGTTTATAGACTACTGTAAGAAACAGATAATTTCAATACAGTAATGAATGCTGTTCCAAGGGTGAACAGAGCACATAATCAGGGCAAACAGCCCCACAAAAGAAAATACAATCTAAACTAAGAACCGAAAGATGTGCTGATTTTAGTCAATGATTAAGGGAAGAATGGTATAGGTAATAGCATGTAGAAAGAAATGAAGTAGAAGAAATTTAGAATACAATAGTTAAAGAACGATGAATATAGCAATTGCTAGGGGACAGAGGCAGAAACCTATTGCAAAGAAGGAGGGTTACCATCTTAAACACTTTGTACTGAAGGAAATAAAAAGACTTAAAATGATTTTTGTACCTTAGAAGGTGTATGTTTATGTAAAATCTTGTTTCTTTATGTTTTCTTTGCTTAAAACTTTATTTTATACACCTCTACTAATGTGTAATTTTAAAAGAAAATGTGTTTATATTTCTCTGTAGAAATAAACTTAGTAAAATAATATTAAAAGGTCAACATTATTGATTCCTAAAAACAAAATACAATCATTAAAAGTGTTCTCCTAAATGAAAGCAAGCATCAAGAAAACTGATACAGTATATTCATATTCCAATAACAATTCTGGACATTAGTAAAATATTTTGAAAACACTTTCATTAAAATATAAATAGTGAAAAGATTAATTAGCTAGATTTTTTCATCACTGCTTTGGCATTATTGTGTGTGTGTGTGTTTATGTGTATTACTGTGTGTTAAATGCCATAAATCATCTTTGATAATAATAAAACCTCTTTGTATTAAGTAGGCTAGCACAATAAATTTATTTACATCATTTTGAATAATATACCATATAAGTCTAATACTGCTAAGATAATAATATAGATTTCACTATTTTCCTTCATATTTCTAGAGAAAAATACAAATAACTGAAAAATTTAAAAGTATAATTCTAGTCTGATCATTCTCTTAAAAATACGTCAGGCTTGATAGTTATTCAATGAGCCAGACAAGGTTGCCATGCCTGGCTGATCAGTGAAGGACCTCAAAGAATGGAAAACAAAAGTAGGAGCTCACAGTCCATTACTCTGTCCCGTTCACATTTTTCTTTAATGATATTACACAGCTAATACTATTTTATATTAAAAGATAAAATCTCATCCACATATAGTTAGTCCTTCATCTCTGATAATCAAAACTATAATGTGAAGACAGAAATTTATAATTCTATTCAGTCTATTATCAAGTAATTATACTTTTTATTAAGACAAAGCATAATTTAATGCCAAAAATATTTTCTCCCTATATGAAAAACTTTTTTATGGCCTTAACGTTACCTGAAATTGTATGACTATAATTTTAAAAAGTTATTATGCTTTAATAATATACAACTATTGAATTTTCTGAAACAAACTACTTGTGAAATTTCAGATATTTTCACGTAGTCATCAAAAATTGATGAAATAGAAAATTAGCTGGTGGAATCAAGGTAAAATCTCAGAATTACTGTTTATCAACATTACATGCATCATGAAATGCACACTAATGATGAGAATGTGAAAAAAAGTGAATGTTTCTACCCATCCCTATCATAGAGGTATTTGCTCACTCTGCCTAAGTGAATCAGTTCTAACAGCTTAAACAAATTGGAAATTTGAAAATTTGGAACCTCTGGAAAACTGAAGTTTAGTATTGAACTACTGTGTTTTCTAAAAACACACAGGTAAATATACAACAAATTCATAACAAAAATAAGTGTTGTTTTTGCTATTGAAACGAATGAATAGCAAAACCAGAAGATAGATTTATTTACTTATTTTGGTTGAAATTTGTTTGAATATAAATATTTTATTAACAGTTGAGAAAAAATAAAAATGAAACGGTCTTGGATAAGAAAATGCTCCCTCTGCTTTATGGATGAGTTATTATTAAAAGAGTTATAAAGTAAAAACACAATAGAAAATAACTTCCATATCATGATATTAAAGTGTATATGATGTAGAAGGTCAGACTTATTTTACTGAAACTAATTCCTAGAACCAGTTTGCCAGTTGCTTCATCTGGCGAAAGAAATGGAGAGTAGGGCTGGGCATGGTGGCAAGAGCCTATATAGTCCCAACTACTCAGAAGCAAGGCAGGAAGATGACTTGAGCCTAGGAGTTTGAAGCTGTAGTGTACAATGATCACATTAGTGAATAGGTACTGAACTCTAGCCTGGGCACCATGGGGAGAAAAAGAAAAAAAAAAAAAGAAAGAAGAAATGAAAGGGAAGGAAGAGAAGGAGAAGAAGGGGGAAAGAATGGAGGAAGAAGGGAGGGAGAGAAGTAAGGAAGGAGGGATGAAGAAAGGAAGGAGGGAGGGATGAAGGGAGGAAAGAAAAAAAGGAGGGAAGGAGGGGAAGGGAGGGAGAAACAGAGGGAGGGAGGAAGGAAGAAAAGAAAGTGAAAGAAGAAAAAAAGAAAGAAAGTAGGAAAGAAAACAGAGAAAGAAAGGAAAGAAAGAAAAAGAAAGAAGGAAAGAAAGAAAGAAAAGAAAGAAAAGAAAGAAAAGAAAGAAAGAAAGAAAGAAAGAAAGAAAGAAAGAAAGAAAGAAAGAAAGAAAGAAAAAAGAGAAAGAGAAAGAGAGAGAGAGAGGGAGGGAGGGAGGGAGGAAGGAAGAAAGAAAGGAAGGAAGGAAGGAAGGAAGGGGAAAGAGAAAAAAGAGAGAGAGAAAGAGAAAGAAATAGGGTAGATATTGCTATTTTAGAATCGCTGGTTGTTTGGTTGGTTGTCTATTTCAACATTGCATTACTTGATACAGGAACTCAGAAAAAACGAATTTGAAAATATTAAATCTCTTGTAGGAATGCTTACATAAAGAAAGAATTCAAATTATTATTTTGAAAAGTGGATTAAGAAAGTATAGAGTGAATAGTTAAACTTTGGTCTGATTTGTTTAGCAGAGATTTGGACATCCATGTCCCTTCTGCTGAGACAGGCAATCTTCATTGTTCAGTTCTATAAGATATTAATTTCATTATTGTAATGCTCATATGTTCCTTTTAATATTTGCTCAAATTAAAATCTTTAAAATGGAGGTTTAAAAAGGCATATCCCCGTGAGACGAAGAGTGCTCTGGAGGGAATAAATCTAAGCCAGGGGTCTGCATTATGAAGTCTATTGACCTTGCAGTAATGTTTGTAAATGTTAATAATGAGCAGATAGAATGGGTGCCACATTGCTTTTGTGCTTGAAAATTTTAAAATTTACTCTATATTATCAGGTCAAGGTTTGCTGGGGTTTCATGTTCTACTTTTTATTTTTATTTTTATTTTTATTTTTATTTTGCTTTTTATAATGAAACATTCCTTTAAAAACACTGAAACAACAAATTTTTGTAACTAGAATAATAGACTGTTCCGAAAAAAATTCTATTCTCAGAAAAATAAATGTCAATCTCTACTAATTAGTTTTTTAAAAAATCTTCTTTACTGTGCAACTGAATATACTTTGAAAAGGCAATCGATGAAAAATAATAGCAGCTGGGATATCACCACTCATCTACAGGGGATGGTTTCTTTTATTTACACGGCACCACATATGGTATTGCACAGGCATCGCATGGCACATTTTTGCTGTTCAAACAAATCAAGTGTTTTTGGCCTTGGTGGTGACGGTGTGGGTACATAGGTTTTGATGGTGGTGCTAAAAACGATCATGGTGTGTTAAAGCAATAACCAAATCCAAAGGGCATTTAATTTAGGACAAGATAATGTGTAGTCCCTTTTTTTCTTTTCACCTCCATATGAGAGGCATTCTTAAGACAAACTTTTAGGTAGAATTTCATGTCATAATAACTAGAGGATGAGTCAGTTTTGGAGTCAAGCATTTGAGGCAAAGTAACATATGAAGCATTTTATTTCAGTTCCAAATTGTGAAGGTGAAAATATGCTATACTCAGTAATATATAGTTTATGGAATGTTTTGTTTTGTTTTAATATTTCCAATAACTTTCTAGAGTTTTATGGTTTTCTCTTTTTGTCAAAACTTTATGGCTCAAAAATTTACAACTAACCACTTTCATTTTCATTCTGTTTGAGAAAAGGCAATAATAATTTGTCTTATTTCATTTTGCGTTGCTATAACAGAATACCAAAGTCCGGGTAATTTATAAAGAAAAGAGTTTGATTAGCTCATAGTTCTGCAGGCTGAGAAGTTCAAGAAGCATGATGCCAGCATCTGCTTGGCTTCTGCTGAGGGCTTTTGTGCTGGTCACAACATGGTAGAAGGTCAAAAGGAAGAAGATGTGTGAAAAGGGACCAACCAGGAGGAACTTCCCTTTGCAACAACCCAATCTCACGGGCATTATTCCATTCTTACAAGAACTAATCCAGTCTCACAAGAGCGAGAACTCACTTCTGCAAGAAAGCCACCAAGCAATCCATGAGGGGTCCACTCTCATGACCCAAACGTTTCCCATCAGGCCCCATATTCCAATACTGCCACATTGCAGATAAAATTTCTACATGCATTTTAGTTGGGGAGAAACTATATCCAAAGGATATCAAAATCAGTATTTTACTTGTCATTTTTAAATTTTCTTTGCACCCATAATTCCTAACCAAGAATGCATATTAGAATAACTTTGAAGTTTTAAAAATATACCCTTGTCCTGCTTTCAATCCCAAAAGAATTTTTATTTAGTAGGTTGGAAATTGATATGGTTTGGCTCTGTGTCTCCATCCAAATCTCATCTTGAATTGTAATCCAAATTGTATTTCACATGTGTTGGGGGAGGGACATCATGGGAGGTGATTAGTTCATGGAGGTGGTTCCCTCATGCTGTTCTTGTGATAGTGAGTGAGTTCTCACAAGATATGATGGTTTTATAAGGGATTTTCCCTCTTCACTCAGCACTTCTCTTTCCTGCTGCCATGGGAAGAAGGATGTGTTTACTTTGCCTTCTGCCATGATTGTAAGTTTCCTGCGGCTTTCCCAGCCCTGCGGAACTATGAGGTAATTGTACCTATTTCCTTCATATATTATCCAGTCTCAGATATTTCTACATAGCAGTGTGAGAATAGATTAATACAGAAATATAGCTTTAACAAAGGTACAGGTGATTGAAAACATAATTATAGTTAAGAAGCACTATGTATTGATATTGAATTTACTGGAACCACATACTCATTTGATGATTTCTTAAAAAGAAGTAACTTCTGCATAAAAATACACACAAACACAAACACATGAAAATGCAAGCATATTTTCATGAAATTATGTCCTAAGATCTCCCTGCATCGATATACTAGACTATCTCATTATGACTCTCATACCTTACTAAGTACATTTTCTCCTTCATTCTTTTATGCTTTAATTTTTTATTTTTAATTATTGTGGGCACATTGCAGGTGTACATATTTGTGGCTGATATGGTTTGGCTATGTCCCCACCCAAATCTCATCTTGAATTGTAACTCCCACAATTCCTACATGTCATGGGAGGAATCCAGTAAGCGGTGATTGAATTAGGGGGGTGGGTCTTTCCTGAGCTATTCTTGCAATAGTGAATGAGTCTCATAAGGTCTGATGATTTTAAAAATGGGAGTTTCCCTGTACCAGTTCTCTTTTTTTGCCTGCCACCATCCACCATCCACATAAGGTGTGACTTTCTCTTCCTTTCCTTCCTCCATGATTGTGAGGCTTCTCCAGCCATGTGAAAGTGTAAGTTCATTAAACCTGTTTCTTTTGTAAATTGCCCAGTCTTGGGTATGTCTTTATCAGCAGCATGAAAATGGATTAATACAGCTGCATGCATGAGACATTTTTATACAAACCTGCAATGCATAATAATAAACTCATGGAAATGGGGTAGCCATCCCCTCAAGCATTTATCCTTGTGTTACAAACAATCCAATTATACTCTTTTAGTTATTTTAAAATGTACAATTAAATTATTATTGACTATAGTCACCCTGCTGTGCTATCAATAGTAGGTCATAACTCATTCTTTATAACTATTTATTTTGACTTATCAAGCATCCCCACCTCCCCCACACTCCCCAACTCTCCTTCTACCTTTCCTAACCTATGGTAACCATCCTTCTACTCTCTATCTTAATGAGTTCCATTAGTTTGATTTTTAGATCTCTCAAATAAGTGAAAACATTCAATGTTTTTCTTTCTGTGTCTGGCTTATTTCACTTAACAAGATGACCTCCTCCAGTTCCATCCATGCTGTTGCAAATGACAGGCTCTCTCATTCATTTTTATGACAGGATATATTCAATTCTGTAACTATCACAGTTTCTTTAACCATTTATCTGCTAATGAACACTTAGGTTGCTTCCAAATCTTGGCCATTGTTGTGACAAACATCGGAGTCTAGATATATCTTTGGTATACTGGTTCCCTTTCTTTTAGGCATATACCCAGCAGTAGGATTGCTGGATCACATGGTAGCTCTATTTTTAGGTTTTCAAGGAAACTCCAAAAGGTTCTCCATAGTGGTTGTACTATTTTACACCCCCACCAAGAGTGTACAAGAGTTCCCTTTTCACCACATCCTTGCTAACATTTGCTACTGACTGTCTTTTGTTTCTCTGCATTCTCTATTCTGTTCCACTGGTCTATGTGTCTATTTTTATGGCAGTATCATGGAGTTTTGGCTAGTATAGCTTTGAACTATAATTCAAAGTTTGGCAATATGATTCCCCTGGTTTTATTCTTTTTGCTCAGGATGCTAAAAACGGGGACTTTAAGTCCCTGGCTATTATTTTATTGGAGTTTCTGTCTCTCTTTAGATCTGATAATATTTGCTTTATATATCTGGGTTCTTCAATGTTGGTCACATATATGTTTATAATTGTTATATCTTCTTACTGAATTTACCCCTTTATCATTAAATAATGACCTTCTTCATTTTTTTATAGTTTTTGTATTGAAATCTATTTTGTCTGACATAAGTATAGCTACTCTTGCTCTTATTTGTTTGTTTCCAGTAATTTGGAATATCTTTTTCCATCTTTTATTTTCAGTGTACGTGTATTTTTATAAGCGAAGTGTGTTTCTTGTAGGCGACAGATTATTTGTTCTTGTTTTTTAATCCATTCAGCCCCTCTATGTCTTTTGATTGGAGTATTTAGTTCATTTATAATCAATGCTATTATTGACAAGCAAGGACTTCCTCTTGCCATTTTGCTAATTTTTTTCCAGTTGTTTCATTGTCTTCTCTTTTTTCTTTTCTGCCTGTATTTCTTTTAGTGAATATTGTTTTCTCTGGTGGTATGATTTAATTTTTTACTTTTTGTATATCCATTGTATGTTTTTCAATTTGAGGTTACCATGAAGCTTGCAAATACTATCTTATAATACATTATTTTAAACTGATGACAACTTAATACTACTTGTATAAATGAACAAATATGCCAGAAGAAACCTTATAAAAACTCTATACTGTAATTTAATCCCCTACTTTACAAACTGTTTTTCTTTCTCTTCATATCTTATTGTACTATGTCTGAAAAGTTGTTGTACTCATTTTTAATGGTTCATCGTTCAGTCTTTCTACTTAAGAGATGAGTATTTCATACACCCCAATTACAATGTCATAATATTCTATCCTTTTCTATGAGCTTACTATTATGTGTGAGTTTTGTATCTTCTTGCTTATTCAAGTCATTTTCTTCCAAATTCAAGAACTCCCTTTAGCATTTTTTTGTAGAAGAGGTCTGGTATGAATGAACTCTCTCAGCTTTTGTTTGCTTGGGAAAGCTTTTATTTTTCTTTCAGGCTTGAAGAATATATTTGCCATATATATCATACTAGCGTAAAAGTTTGTTTTTTTTTTTTTTTAATTTTATTTCTGGCTTCAGCACTTTAAATATGGTATGCCACTCTTTTTTGGCCTGTAATCTTTCCACTGAAAAGTCTGCTCCCAGACATACTGACATTCCATTATACGTTATTTATTTCCTTTCTCTTGCTGCTTTTAGGAGCTTTTCTTTATCCTTGACCTTTGGGAGTTTGGTTATTATATGCATCAACATAGTTTTCTTTGGCTGAAATCTGCTTAGTGTCCTATAACCTTCTTGCATTTGAAAGCTGATATTCTCTAGGTTTAGGAAGTTCTCTATTATTATCCCTTTGAATGAACTTTCTACCCTGGTCTCTTTCTCTGTCTCCTCTTTAAGGGCAGTAACTCTTAGATTTGCCCTTTTAGGCTATTTTCTATATCTTATAGACATGCTTGATTCTTTTTATTTTCTTACGTGTCCTCTGACTGTATTTCAAATAGTCTGTCTTCAAGCTCACTAATTCTTTCTTCTGCTTAATCAGTTCTGCTATTAAGAGATTGATGCATTTTCATTATGTCAATTGCACTTTTCAACTCCAGAATTTCTGCTTCTTTCTAATTATTTCAATCTCTTTGTTAAATTTATCTGATAGAATTCAGAATTTCTTCCTTGTGTTATCTTGAATTTCTTTGAGTTTCCTCAAAACAACTATTTGAAATTCTCTGTCCAAATGATCACATATCTCTTTTTCTCCAGGGCTGGTCCCTGGTGCCTTTTAGTTCATTTAGCAAGCTCATGTGTTTCTGAATCATCTTGATGCTTATGGATGGTCAGTGCTTCC